>NC_044208.1:10520843-10874307 GCF_900880675.1 Sparus aurata | reverse complement strand
AGCACTCTCCCATAGTTGCAGATTCCGCAGCCAAAGTCTTTCCGGAGCTGGTGAAGTGTACAGTGATAAATTCTGACCGGGCTGTTGGAAAAATGCCACTTACGTCCCTGGATACTTCAGAAAGAAGTACAACACACGGCTAACTGAGAATCTCACCAACACATTTCCCCAAAACAAAACAAAAAGGCGACGATAGAAGCGGTAAATGAACGTACATATTTAAAACCTAACTAAATGTAATTTAAGACCTCCATGCAAAATATGGACATATTTAAGACTTGTCAAGGCCTAAAATTGAGATGGTCAAATTTGAGACTTTTTAAGACTTTTTAAGACCCCTTGGAATGTTGAACACACAAAATGGCAACAAATAGTTGTGTAACAAATTAAAAACAAGAGTAAAACAGCTGGTCAGCTCCTTTCTTACTTCCACACAACTGCCCAACCACTGAGTGAGGTGGGTGTGAACGTCGGTTGTCGGTTTCACACAGTTACAGAAATGGTTGGAAGCAGCCTCTCCTCATCTGCCGTTGAAAAGGCGTCGGGGGCATGAGGTTTCTGAACTTACTTCACCAGCCGACTGTCAGTTCTGCTGGAGAACACTGGCCCCTTCAGTTCAGCGCTCAGGTTGGATCACAGTGATCCGTCTCTGTCCACGGTGCTGAAACATTCAAAGACCTCATCGCTTTCAGTGTCTCTCTCCAAGGTGCTGAAGAGGGCAAACCCAGTCATTCATTATTCATTATGTAATCTGCTAGATATATAGTTATAGGTCCACTGAGAATTACGGTGCTTCGGCAGACGGAAATTATCTCACAATCTGACATTAAAAGTAAGATTTGCGGTCACTGAGCGGTCATTTACCGTGATGTATCGAGACAGAGGGGAAAACAGCACTGAAAATGTATTCTCATAAGCAAATCCCCTAATTATTTATTCATTTACTGACATGATGTCCCTATAGAGTCACTCTGTTTCTACCTCTGCTGTAGCGAAAGCAGCACTTTGGCTCTCGTTCAATCAATGTTAAACAAAACGAATCAGAAACAGTGACAGTTAGGACCATTATCGTGGTGGGTTTCAGTCAGCATCGACGTAAATCCAAGATATGATGGAATGTTACCGTCAGCTGGAAATCCACCGAACTTCATTTGCATCCTTGGGCAGTCCTGTTCAGAGCCAGATGTGTAAAAGAAAGACTCCTGAACGGCAAAAGTCGGTATTCTCTCTCAGACCAGGCGAGAGGAGATGCTGTTGGCACGTCGCAGCAGGCTCTTCTTCTGAGATGCTGCTGAGCCGGGCCAGCATGACTCTCTGAGTCACTGGCTTAGAAAAAAAAAACACACAAAAAAAAAAAAACACAAAAAAAACACAGAGGAGTAATCAGGCTACTGCTCAAAAACATTGGAGTCTATGTGAAAAGTAAAAGTGATGCTGTATCTCCTGACAAATGGCATCCATCTCATCAACCAGGTATTTGTATGAGGAGACTGCAATTTCTACATTGTTGGTTGTCACTGGACGATCAGAAGAAAGGACAAAAAAATTCCCCCTTTTTTATTTGTACTGATGACTTGAGCATTTTTGACACGCAGTTGGAACTAGCCACAGACACAGGTTTGAATTTTGGTGCAGCTTTCAAACACACTGACTTTTTTTTGTCTACATGAAATACTAGAATGGCACCCAAACCCAGTCTACCTAAATAGGCCTGGTGTTTACATCGAGATCCACGCATTATCCCCTGAGAAATTGACAAAAATGTTGAAAATCTTTTCTTATCTTGCAACATTTAAAAAAAGTTAGAAAAGACTCCTGGCTCTGTGCCTTTATACAGAGCTGCACCAAAAGTGAATGGATCCATTCTGAGCTGAGAACCCATCCTCCATCCAAGTCTTGGAAATATGCTCTGTAGTTTTTGGTGCTTTAGTAAATTAATGGAGTAGATATGTATGCAGAAACTCAAGCTGTATGTTGCTATATGTAATACAATTTTAGGCACAAAAACAACTTGGTTATGGTTAGTTGAGCATCATGGTTTGGCTTAAAATACCTCTTTTGGTTGCCACAAACATGACTGTAAGTGTTCCGATACTTCCTTTAAACACCCACTTCTGTCGCCAACAAACGTGGAACCTGGAGATGGCCCAAATCCCTGTGAAAAATATCCAGTTCTGGTCTCCACACTGGAAACTTCCCCAGCTCTCCTTAAATACATTCAGCAGTGTCACGCTAACAGATGCAGCGACGCAGCCTCATCGGTCTGTAACTCCCCGCCTCAGTCAAATAACATGTGATGTGACACGATATGACAGAAAAAACTACCGGTATGTGCGGTTTCTTATATCCTGGCAACTGGGATGGCTTTTTTTTTTTTTTTGTGCAATCCTGCAAACAAACCAACAAATGGCATAATATAATCACAAGATTATGATCACTTTCTTTTGTATCCGGAGCGATGCTTCATTGGCATTAAGATGCGAAGCGGGATATATTTTGAATAGCGGGTAGTTAAATGAGTTTTGTGTTTGTGTTTGCAGACCGCGGAACGGTTTTGTTTTGTCGGTAAACCAGGCGGTGACTTCCTTAAACCTTGAGATGCAACAGTGTCCTTGCGTTGTAATGGAAACATCATTACCTCTGGAACCTTCACGCCTGCTCATACAGAGTGTGTTCACCCTGCGCACCACTGCACCTGCCGCCACACCAGCAGCTCAGAGGTCTGTGTTACTGGAGGTATAATAAACTCTGCTGCTGTGGTAATTTAGATCAAAGTTAATGATCTTATCGCATTAATTATGAATTACCTGCTGACCGTCTGCTGGTCTCTCCCTCTTCTGTATTGGTGTGTTTGTATCAAAAAGCCTCGTTTCTGGCAGACTCGTGTGCATTCGGTGGTTGAAAAATGTGTGTATGTCATCTTCTCTTCCTGTTCACAGCACATACAGCATGTATGTATGGTCGCATGTGAGGAAAAAGGGATATGCTTATACACCGGGGTATTATTCATGAGACAACTACACACACATACACACACTCCTCTCTCTCTCTTCTCTCGTCTTGATTTCCATTCAGAACGGTCTGTACTCCAATTAACCACCTCTGGAAAGTTCACCCTCCTCCTGCTGCTATTGATCCACCAGTCAGTTAACTAGACAGAGGAGGGCGGAGGAGCAGGGAGGTGTGCTTATGTGTGTGTGTGTGTGTGTGTGTGAGTGTGTTAAGTATCTTAGAAGAAAAGCTTGAGAGTGGATGCAGCGCTCATTAGCAGTGCAGGCTCGGAGTAAACCTCACAGTAACATCGGTTTCATCTTGAACAATGATGTCTGCGAGAGTGCGAATCCTGTCGTTTTACTCTGATGTGAAATAGAAGATATTTACCACACAGAAGCAAAACAAAACTGTTAAACCGAGTTCAAATTCTGACATGTACAATCGACGGAAACACATTTTGAGAAGTGTTGAGTGTACGGTGAAAAAAGGCAGTAGTTTTGGCATGTTTTGAGTTAACATCGTTTAAAAAACACGACCCAATCACCAGAATAAATGCAAGAACATGTCTGCAAAACAACAGATGCGTTTTAACTGGACGTTTCTTTACGTTGCAACTTTGCGTTTGTTTGGGTTGAACTCTATATTTTCCTCTCTTTGGTCACAATGCTGTGCTTATGCTTTGTTGGTTGGGGTCAGAAACACACCATGGTTTGGCTTAAAATAACTGTTTGGTTGGCAGGTTCACAGGCGGATATGATCCGGCTTCCTATGAAAAACAAAAATGGATATAAATATCTTCATGGTTTCTTAATAAACACCTGATTTCGTCGCCACAAACACCGCTGGAAATGTTCTGTGTTCAAAAGCCAGAACAGACTAGTCGTCTTTACCCGTGGCTGCAAAGTGATTTTCCCACGAGGTTGCGGCGATTAATTACAAACATGCTCGGCGATACATCATGCGACACAATTGTATTCTGCTCTGAAGCTGTATGTTGTGAGCGCACTCACAGCAGACATTGTTGTGAAAGTGAGTGAGCGGCGCTGTGCGTTCTGCAGACACATGTTTTTGGTTGTGGGATGAGAGATCCAAGGTAAGCAATTTATTACTGTAGGTTTCATTGGATTGCCAGTAAACTCAACTCACTCTTTGCAGACAATAAATGCCCAGCGGTGCTGTGATATTATTTTCGGGATGATGCCTCTTCATCATTCCCTCTCTGCTATGTGCTGACTCAAAATGCTAGTCTCCAGGGTGTCAGCTAACAAGTTCAGCTTCAGCAACATGCATTAATCTTAAGTTTTTGTACATAAAGGAACAGGGCGCCCAACACAGACGATTCAGCCATTATTTTCTCACCCTCTACTCCATGCTGTTGGTAAGTAAGGTGAAGTTTCTTAGCCAACAAAACATTTCTGGAGCCTCACATCGGCTGAAGCAGATGGATGCCTGTTTTAAACCGGGAAAAAACCAACAGAGAATAAAAACATCTTCTGGTGTAAGTCAAGTCTCTAGTGGCCCAGAGTGTTAGCACGCGCCTCTTCTGAAGTTCAAACCTACGTTGAGGGGATAAATAACTTTTTTAATCAATTCGAGATCGCTGGGCCTGGATTTTACGAACCACAGAGAGCCATTTCATTTTTTTAGAGTGCATACCTCCACCAACTCCCAGCAGTCTCCTTTTGTACTCACTCATAGGTGCAAGCCAACTGAATATGCCTGACTTTTTCCATCAGGATTAAAGCATTATTCAATGGGAAATGAACAAAACATTTTGAAAAGGCCCTTTAATCTGATCCACACCAAAAAATGTAATGGTGTCTATTGTGGGCTGAGGTCCATCCTCCAAATCTGGTGAAAAATTCCTTCCATAGTTTTTGTGTAATCCTACTGACAACCAACCAACCAACCGACCGACCAGATGGACAGACGCAGGCGAAAACATCGTAGGTTCACTGTACAAATTATTGTCATTTCCCTGAAAATACAGTATTTCAAAATAAAGTACAATATGATACTGAAAGAAGAACTGGTAAGGTAACTGTTATATTCCAAATAATTACCAATCATGCATTTCAAAAGTGTGTTTAGATTTTTATTGTGAAAATCTGGTAATTGTTAACTTAATCATACCTAATAATCATTCTCGGTCATCACGTATGTGCCACTAGAAGTTTGTGACGGTGTCTGTATCTGCAGACTTTATTATCTTATCAGTTTACTATGTTTAAAATGTTTCTATGTACACAACAACCCAAAGTGTGACCCGCCCAATCAACTATCTTACTTCAGAATCGTTCATTCTTTGAATGCTGTGTACAAACAGCAACCAACACATCCTGCATAATATTCCTTTAAATCCAGAGATACAATGACTGAGGCCTTGGTTACCCACTGATCAGCAGTTTGATTCGCTAACTTTAGTCAGAAACACTCACCAAATAACAAATGGCAAAGAGATTTAACTTGGCAGAATGGGTTTTCTCTCTGGAACGATTTCTCCTGCAGCACCGCGGCACAGCAGCGTGCAGAGAAGTGAGGAAATTAACCTGGAAATTAAGAGCCTCCAGCATGCATACAACAGAGCTTGAACTTAATGCAGGTGGAGGCAGGGGCGGAGAGAATTGTTGGAAATGTCTGAAGCAGTGACAGTTGAGTGTGAGCTGGAAGGCGTTAAAAAAAACAGGCCACCAAATCAGTGTGAGGCTGAATGGGATGGCAACGGTAGGCTCCCTGTCACAGCCTGGTACACCAGGACTCATTTTACTAAAGCACGCTCACATCATGTCAGATGAAACAACTCACAGTTATTAGATTCCCCCCGAGGAAACCCAACATGCCTATTCTCCGAACAAAAACTGTTGATGTATTTTTAATAATGCAGGAGCGGTGCCACATCCCTGGCATTTCCCCCAGCTAACCCTGTTTTACACTGTCTTGTTTACACGTCTCTGCTCTTTTTTCACTGTTGTTTGTATCGGTTGTATTTCTATTTCTGTAAGCTGCTGAGAAGCTGCAGCTCCTCTGCTAGGTTCTATTTTTAAGGACGAGGGTGGTGATATTCTAATAAATCTTAATGTCACCAACATACAGTGATGTGTTGTCTGGTTAGTTTAGTCTTCAGTGCTTGATGAGATCCCATTTTTGTTTCTTTATACTATTAAAAAAATGTTGAAGAGCTTCACTGGTTCACATGTTTCTTCATTTCCATGAACACACACACTTAAATTAATTTCAGCCAACCCCAATACATCACCCTGTGGCTCACTAAAGCAGATTGTTAACGTTTGTTATTTAAAAAAACAAAACATAAGGAACGTTTTTAAGTTCTTTAACATCTTTAAGAAGAGCAAATGGTCCAAGGCCACAGATTGAACGGTAGGGAAGATTTTAAATATTACACACATTTTTGGCTTTTTGTCGGCAAAATACGGAAAAAAACATAGGATGTTATCAATGATCAAGATTTTCATGTTACGTTTACCTATAGTAAAACATAAAGATTACACATGTAGTTTTATTATTCATGCCAAAAAAACTAAAGCAACCAATCAATCTGCATATGTCCCTTGACGAGCACCAGCGTTGTGAGGCAGACTGAACATTTGTTGTCACATAGTTAAGTTGTAAAACTCACAGTTTAGGCTTGATGAGGCTTAAAATGATCAAGGTTTGGGTTAAAATTAGTTGGTTTGCTGTGTAAAAGTAACACAATATAGATGACGTAAGTTAAGTACATTACGACCACATGTGAGCGGTAGGGGCAGTGTTGGGCCAGTATGGGGATGTGACAACAATAATTCCGAGGACAATGTGGCACTGTGGTTCAAAAGCAACATCACATCCTTACATTACGTCACCTGACTTCCTCTTTAGCTCCCGTCATAATCACTGTGGCCACTAGAGGACGCGAGTGGACACGTCAATACTGCTTGACTGGGGTTCTGCTCTCCTGTAGATCTTTACTACGGAAGTGACCGTGAAATATCGTAAGAAGCTGACTAACAAACAACACAATGGTCCAAAACTTCCCTCCAAACAAAGGTTCGTAGAATTAACACAACGAGTCTGTCCAGCAATCTGTCAAAGACACATCTAACTGTGACTGTTCAAATGTCCCACATTATTGTGCATTGCATGGATGATGTGAAGTAGAGAAGAGAAACTTCCACATTAGCATTGATGCTGCAGTATTTATGCGGTGTAAATTCCTCCCAGTTCTGAAACTGAGGCAGTTTGAATATTCAACAGAAGCTCCAAAGCAGAAAACCCCTCATTTTGCACTCCAAGATGTGGACACAACTAGTAATTTGGCAGCATTAATTAGACACAGAGAGGAAAGAGAGGCTGTGTGTGTGTGTGTGTGTGTGTGTGCATGTGCATGTATATTTGAAAGGAGAGCCAAAGAAAGAGTATAGATCTGCAGAGGCTGAAAGTGGAGTGTGAGTCATAGATTAGTCTGACTTTAATTAATGATATGGGCCCGGAGCTGTCACATCCAGACATCGCACGGCCGAAGAAGAAGTGTGAGACACTTAAACGAGCCAAAGGGTGAAGGAGACGAATAAAAATCAAGGATGCTGGACCTTTTTTAAACATTTTTTTGCCTCAGTCTCCTCCCTTTTCAAATATAAGTATATAACTTTATTCTTAAGTGAGAGATTCTCACCAGAAAAGTACCAGATTAAAGAGTAGACACAAACAACCGTTGTGTTGGCTCCAGCATCTTTTTCAACAGAGGTCTCCTCTATGCTAGAGTTGGAAAACGTCTCAGAACCAAAGCATCTAAATATGTTTCCCATCCTCTCTTCCCTCTCGTCTTATCCCCTGTCTCCTGCGTCTCAGAGTGTAATTGAAGCCGGGCTTTCAGAGAAAGTTTATTTCTCCACCCACTTCCAATCGACCGCAACACATTTTCCTCCTCCTTTTACCTCAAACCTCCCTTTGTGAGGAGGAAAAGAGACGGGTCGCAAATAAATCACTCAGCATGTCGAGAGCTACACACACACACACACATACACACACACACACACACACACACACACACACGGTCTCTGATTACACATTCTTTAGATTCTCTCTGATTGGCATGCAGCACAATATCAGTAATTACTGTTGGGGAGTCGGCACAGATAGAGGGATGTCAGCGAGCGGGGAAGAGAGGCGTCAAGGCAGCGATGCTTCGCCACTAAACGGAAGTCATTTTGTGAAGAGGGAGAACAGATGGAGGGAGACGAGCATCGCTGTGTCAAGCAGACACTTGTTTTTCACCTCACAAGTGTATCTGGTAAAAGTTTTTATATCCAAGTCCTTGTAATGGAAATAACTGTATGAGTAGATGACTATGTAATGACCATCATTAATAGTTATTAGTTTTTTCACTGTCCCGCCGGTTAATTTCGCCAAATTTTACAAACACTCCTTGCCTGCCTCAATTTAAGTGTTCAGTGATGCCATGCATTGTAAGAAAGCTCAGATTCTCATGATCCTATTCATGCAAATCATTTCAAGATAAAACCACATCAGCGAACGCGTGCTAACAAACTAGCATGTAGAAGATTTTGACAACTCATCAATAAAGTCTCTCAGTAGTGCATCAAAATCTGTTGTCTTACTCCCAAATCCAGTAGATCCATTTCAGTAACATATGTAGTCGAAAGATCGCAGCACTCCATGATTAAATGGTGACAACATGGCAAAAAAACTGCAATCATGGAATCGTTTCACAGCAGACACACCACTATCCCTCTACACCTGAGATGGCAGCCATTAGAGCAGATATGAGCTTAATGCCCACACTGGAGCCTATAACAGCCAGTGAATGATTGTGTAGCCATGTGACCCACTCTGTCTTTTTTTCCTTTCTCCATATCCACATAGAAGCCAACCTCCCATCATGTAACCAATGTGATTTCAAATCCAGGAATATATATTTTATATGCATTTTTAAAGGTCCCATATTATACTGTTTTTCATCAATTTCACCCAGCTGTCAGAGGTCCAACAACACTGTATTCGATATGTATTGCCCCAAACCCATCCGTGGTCCTGAATTTCAGCTGTCTAATAGTTGTTCTATTGAGCTCTCCTGAGAGCAGGCTGTTTCTGTGTCTGCACCTTTAAATGCTAATGAGCTCTGTTTGTCAACGCCTACTTGGAGAGCCTTGCCTGCTACGTCACTCTCAGGGAGAGGATGCCCCTTGCGTTAGCGGTAGCATGCGCTAATGTTTTATGGTGGATGTAATGCTATGGCTTGCAGAAGATGCTCCTGAAGAAGTACAGACTCTGCGGCTGCAGCAGGACGTTTCAGAATGGTTAGTGTGTCTGAATAATGTTAGTTTGTTCTATGTGTTGTTACAGTTACTATAATGTAGCTAATGGCTAACAGCTAGCCAAAGCTGTGTTTGTCTACAACACAGTCTCCAAACTCTTGGACACTGTTCGCATCGTCTCTGCCTCCAGTCTGCACATGTTTCCAGACTTTTTACTGTGACAACCAAGCTCCCTTGTAATATTATTAATATTAAACTCGCTTCAAACGCCATTGCTTAGCAGACCGAAGCGGAGATTACTAGTTAGCCAATTTCCAGCTGACTTCACCATACTCGTCGGCACCTGTAAATACTATCAAACCGCGGCGACACTTATCGTTGGCTCGGGTGCAGTTGCTGGGTCCAGTATGGTTGGGACTGATCCTTTTACGAGGGTCAGTGTCGAGGCAAAGCCAGCTTTGTACTGACCCTCGTTACTGAAGCAGTCCGATGTGAAGTGGTTAGCACACACATACAAGCTAACATGAACCGCAGCCGGCACGTTGTCATTAAAATATGAAACACAACCGCTGTCTCTTCTGTTGTTCTGTAGCTGGGACAGAATATACACACTTATGTTGATTTTTACAACCAACAACAGAGCAATTTGCGTGTCTAGCTCTGAGCGACGACGTTGTGAAACACTGCTATCTCACCGCCGGACACACTGAACTTCACCTCGGGGATGGACTCTCAGATATACCGCGCAGCGGAGGCTGGCCTATATAAATGACTCCTTTCGTTACGTAACGACAGGAGCTGAATCTGAACAGCCTGTAGGAGCACTGTTTTACCAGTGGGTGGGCTGCAGAGACCATGCAGGACTCGCTTGTTTTCCTCATTCTGGGAGTTGGCAGGCTCAGGGAGGACCAGCTTATATATGTAGAGACCAGAGAAAACTTGTTTTTTCATAATGTGGGACCTTTAAAGCCAGAAACTTTGGACTATTTTATATGCACAAAGTTAGTGTAAGTAAGGGGGCGGGGGGCACTCCTGACAACTTCCTATGACTCTGTGGTGGCATCAGCCATTTTCTATGAAGTAGTCTGCTGGAGCAGACAGCAGGAGACTTGATAATCTTATCAAGAAGGCCAGCTCCATCCTGGGATGCCCTCTTGACCCAGTGCAGGTGGTGGGAGAGAGCAGGATGATGGATCAGCTGCCATCGCTGCTAGTGAAGGAGTCCCGCCCCCTGCAGGTCACTGTCACAGCCCCGGGCAGCTCCTTCAGTGATAGACTGATACACCCCAAGTGTGTGAGGGAGAGGTATCACAGGTCCTTCCTTCCTGCTGCTGTCAGACTGCACAACCAGCACTGCTCCTATTAGACCTCACTGTGTAATACAAACTCTATACATAACTAATTTCTCATTACTATTATAGGCTAATGCTTGCTGGGAAATGAATGAATGCAGGCTTCAATCCCGTTCTTTTGAGTTTATTTCCATGTTTTCTGTGAGCCAACCAGCTATATTTCAAACTGTTCTATTCCAGGGTCATGTCCGTGAACCACAACATCATGTTCATGCAGTCAAGAAATAATGTTGAGTCATGGGTGAATCATGAATCAACATAACATCAAAATGCCATTACCTCATGTTGTTTCAGTTCCCTTCTTCAAGTAAAAGAGGGGAAAATTGAAAAAAAAACAAGATTACAGAAGACAAATGAAAGCAAATATCTCAGGTCAGGGTAGAGCACAAATCCAGATACATCTGCCAGCTGATCTAATGCTGACACTACCCTGCTAAATGTTAAATGACATACTGTGCAAGGCCTTTGACTGCTTCAAAAGTAATTAAAATCTTAAAAAGCTATTCTGAAATGAACAATGGGCCATTACAACTTTGATTTAATTGGAGTTATGTGGTGTTTTGGATTACTTTCAGGCCAAAAGAGTTGGCCAACTGGGAGTTGTAATAGCTGTGGAACGAAATTAGATTGCAAATGGATTAATCCATATCTGAGATAGACAGAAATCTCACCGCCGATAGAGGTGAGACTGCTGTCTCGCCTCAGAACAGAATTAAAGGAGTCAACTCGATGTTAGACGGTGGCAACTTGTTCATGAATTATAGCTTCACTCAATTAAACAACATTTAAACCCCATTGACACGGGACAGAAAACCACCACCAACACTCACTAACATTTGGCTTTTTACTGTCAGTGGGAAGAAGTGAAATTGGCATTCATTCTTGGGTCAAATGACTCTGAAGTCGAGGCTTTTTATTAGCTCTAGCTTAGATAGCCAGTCATGGAAAGGGACGTGCAAAGTTTCAAACGTGATACTTTGACGTGCACTGAAATTAAGGACGTTGTTGCGTAAATACTTTTCCATTCTTCTTCTTTTTTCAACTTTATCTAACTTTCAGTGTCAATAACACTGATCATCAAACATTGTTCAACATTCTTTGACAAAGGGCATCTCGTTCTATTTACCTTTTTCAACAGCATCTGATAAGGTCCGCAGATACAACATAACTGCAGTCAATCTTTGCAGAAAAATCTTCATTTTCATTTGCAGTCTTGCTTTCATGTGCTCCGTTATGTAGGCATGTTTCAGTCTCTGAGTCCATTGGGTTTCTGTCAGTAAAGGTGTTTTCCTCCCATGTACAGTAATGATATTTCTTGCAATCAACAGGAGTATACAAAGTACATACCTCCAATCTCTTACTGTTACATTTCTGAAGGTACTCCCAGTACAAACAACATAGATCCATTGGAATGGCAATGTTCATTATCTTTTCAATCTCCCCTACTGTTTCCTGTTTTCAGCAATGATGTGCAAATTTTGGAGCAAGATAGAAATTTTAATCCGTGGTGAAACAGTAGTAGAAGAATTGTTCTGACAGCTTACAAATACGTAAGGAAAACTGCACTCAGGCACTTTTAAACCTCATGCTCTGAACAGAAAGTCCTTACAGTGAAGCTATTTGTTTTAGACACAGACACACTCCCGTTGAGTTTTATTAGGGGCTCGGTGGAGTACCTCCATTACAGACATTCATCCAAGTGACAGTAATGCACCAATAAAACAGACAGGGAAAGGCTGCAGACCACCAGATGACCACCAGCACACTAACATGCTCGTCTCTCGAACGAAATAATCAACTTAGGATGTCTGCTGTATTCCAGGAAACATTCTGTGATGAAGAGCTGTTATAAACTCTTCTGCGAACACTTCCCAATATCTTACTCAGATAGTGATTTCTTAGGTAACATGTCTTCTAACAGGTTCGTAGATTTCATCAGAGTGTACACACATTCTTTATTCAAGCAGAAATACAGATACTTGTGTAAAAAAAGATTGACTGATTCAACAGCAGAAGCAAGAAAGGAAAGGCCCTGAAACACACTCAAAGTGTAAAAGTCAGCATTGTAGTCAAGAACGCCTGAACCAAGACCAAGTCATGACCAAGACCAGAGTGTGTCAAGGCCGAGACAAGACAAAGGCCAGTAGGAGTCTCACACTGCACTGAAAAGGTGTTAGTGTCTGAGACGAGACCCAAAAAAGACTGATCTTGAGTGCTACAACTCTAATAAAAGTGAAAAGTAACCCTCTGAAGGGCATGCCATGCTGCCATTTCTGTACAAAGCTAACTGAACCTGAGCCAACGTCACTACCAGTGTTGGGTGTAACGCGTTACAAAGTAACGTAATATATTACACATTACACATTACTCTCAAAAATGAGTTACTCGTTACAAAGTAACCGGCCAGGGGCCGTCAATAATGTAACAGTGATTGGTTGGGGTTTGGCACGAGGCATCTTTCACCATCACCGATTGATTAGTCGCCACTAGCAAGGGGAGATGGGATAACAATGGCAGCGTCAACAACAAGAGCAGAACATGCTGCTGCATGCGACTTGCCTGAAGTCCCCCCGCTGCGTAAAGCCACTGTTGACGTATGGATATACAAACATTACTTTGAATTTGTTGAACGTAAGGAAAATAACTTGACTGTAAGGTACACACTTTGTCTGTATTGGAAACTTCTCTCCACCGCTGCTAACACTACCTCAAACTTAATGAAGCACCTACAGAGACAGCACGCACACGCACAAAGCTTGTTGCTAAGGAACCATGGAGCAACATGAATGAATTTTTATAGAGCAATTAGAAAGAATGTAACGAGTAACGTAACTAGTAATGTAACTAATTACTTTCTTCAGGGAGTAGTCATGTAATGTAAGGCATTACTATTTTTTTGAGTAATGTGTAATGTGTAATATAATACTTTTTTGAGAAACGAGCCCCAACACTGGTCACTACACGCCTTTTTCTTCACATGATCCGTGATATGCACTGATAGGTTGAAATCAGCCTAACCCCTGTGATGTAGGCAAGGTGGCACATGTGCCTGTTTTTTTTTTTTTTGTTTTTTTTTTAATGTAAGGTGTAGAAAGTACAGATATTTGATGTTTAACTGTAGGGAAGAAAAAATTAAAACTTTGTAGTAGTACAGGTACCTGCAAAATCTACGTAAGCACAATAATGAAGTATTAGTACTTTGTTCTCCTCCCATCTCTGAATGTTGATTGCAGTTAACAAGAAACATTTAACATGATAAGCTCAAAATGTATTGAAAATTACCCAAACATGAGCAACATGATTCATCTGCTATTTCCCAATTACCAGTACATTTATCGTTTGTGATTTCTTTAATACATTTCCAGGAAACTTCCAAATTCTAACTTCTGCTGATCATGACATACTAATTTCAGACTGGCTTCTGTGTAACTCCTCCTCAGTAGGCCACTAAATGTAAGTGATTTGTTGCAGCTCTAGACCACAAATGTCAGCCTCATGGTGGCACTAGAGGAAAGTTCAGAGGGATCACTGAACTCATCTGGGGAACATGAATGTCTGTACAAAGTTAATCTTTTAACTTATGAATGTTAAATATCCGCTGTTGAAGCAAGCTCTTTCTGTGCAAAACCAAAACTTGATATTTGTTGTTTTTGAACGCAAATAGTATATTTTACTTATCGTTTCGATGAGTTTGTCTGTTCTCACAATGTGCTTCAACACACACAGAACCTGACCTTGTACAATCAATGCTGGCAGCATCATAGCTGCCAAAAAATGTTTTTCCACTTCAGGGATTAACTTGGTATCCATATCTCTCTGTCCTAACACTCTTTCAGGCATGAGTGTCTTGTTTGGGATTATTTTTTGTGAAAGCTTATTGATGGAAAACCATTGAGTGAGCACAAAAACAAACTCAGACTGTAATCAATCTGAAAGTCAGGATTGGAGAGCGTGCAGGGACAGAATTCAGACAAATCCCGAAGCTGTTTTTGTACAGTTGGGATTTTGCATGCAATGGGCACAAACTGCTGTAATTAAAAAATGTGCAAATGTGAGACAGAACAACCTGAAACCTCGCACCCTCTTACTGCTGTACAAGACACCTTTTTTTTACACTGTCCTGTCATTATTCATAAGTGATCCATTTGCAGTCTAAATAAAACCACTCCTAATTAGACATTTCCTTGCAATCTTTTTGAGTCACCACAGAAAACAAACGTAGAAAAAGCACACTGGCTATTAGTCACTGCAACTTGTCCGAGATGTAATAAGAGAGGAGACACACTACTTAAAGCATTTTGAATTAAAAAGTCTGTAGTATCAGACACAAAAGAAAATTCTGCATGTGTAGTAGCACATTCTGATGGGGAAAAAGCAATTTAAACCTTATTTAGGGGCATCTACGTCTTTAAAGCAACAAAATATAACTTCCTAGAGCTAGATTGTTGATTGTTGTGCCTCAGCGCCAGGTAATCTGACGCTGATTCGTACAACTAACTGAGGATGAGCCTCAGCAATCAACCATCTAACTTGGGGGAAGTTGCATTTCCTTGCATTAAGTGGTGATGTGGTGAAGTTCTGGCTCCATCCTGATTCATTTAGGTAGGGGCCTGGTCTTGTTAGATCAAAATAATGGCCCAAGGGGGTTGCCAAGATGGCCGCCAAGTGGCTGGACCTGCCTAAAAGGACCCAAAATGCCACATTACAGGAACTGCTCAAGAATGGCCCAAGGAAATTTAAAGAGAGGCCGCAAGGCGCCGGCCTGGACTACAAATTCCCCTGTTCCCAATCCCATTGAACATCCATTGAAAGTCCATGGAAGTCCCACCTTACAACCCACAGGAGTCATAAGATCCACCACCGACGAGCTGGTGCCAGACAGCACAGGACACCCCAGCCCCAGTGTCCATGCCTCAACGAGTCAGAGCCAAGTCCTATCCACAGTGGGGCCTCGATGGACTGGACTTGTTCCAGCACGTCACACAGTTGCTTAATCTCGGGCCATTCCTGAGCAGAAGATTTGATTGTTTCTAGATGATCAATGCTGTTGACTTCCCCTGTTAGTCCTGTCGGTGCTGTGGCTGATCGGCGTACACCCTTAGATTCAACCCCTGTGGTCTGACAGTCGCTCACTCTTGTGCAGCATCAGTTTTTGTCTCGCTGATCACAATCTGAGATGATCAACGCTTAGATTAGAGAAAGAGGCAGAGAAGAGTGTCTTGCTGTGTTCAACGACAGAAATCAGTGGTCAGTGTTAAGTACCAACTAAGTGAAATTAGCTGTAGTTCGATGGATGATGTGGTTTCTACGGCAACAACCATTACAGCTCCATCCATCACGGCGGGCTGGAGCGCTCTTGTAGGGTCCATTACTCGCTAAAAGACACACACCCACCCACCCACCAACACACACACACACACACACACACACACACACACACACTGCAGAAGGAGAGGGGAGGACAGGGCCATCTTATAACTTAATACTTAATTTACAAATGTTGGGATCACTCCCTCTTGTTCAGTGTTTCATAGTATTAGACTTAATACTATGAAACACTGAACAAGAGGGAGTGATGCTTATATCTTTTTATGTAGTGTGTTAGTGTTCATGCCATGTGTCCCACCGGTCCTCCACCACCACACACACCTCCCTCCCAACATTTGTTCAGCCCTGCTCCCCCAAGGAGATGAAATCCTGACAACTCAGACTGCATAGCTAAAACAAACGTCAAGCGTCGCCAGCCAGCAGTAACGGCCACGCCACCGCTGTTGTCTAGTGCTTGTCTAGGGTGTGTGAGTTTGTGTGTGGATGCGTAGATGTGTGTCTGCACCTTGCATGGCCCAGCAAGCTTTTTGTTTGGTTGTTTTTTTTCTTTCTCTGCCACTCGCATGACATGACAGTCTGTAACAAGCGTAAGACAGGCAGGATGAAGCTGCACTGACAACACGACGCGCAGAAGTACACACATCAGCTCGACAGTTTTCCTCTCACAGACACAACCTACAAGACACACAGAACTACACGCTGGTTTATTTAAGCTACAAATCCTTAAGAAGCGTATCTCTTGTGTGGATCACGGAGGAAATGAGCTCATTCACATTCTTCAGGTGCCATGATGTCAAAATGGCTTCGATGATCATCAGACTTTGATGAATGAACAGACGCTTGCTGTCAAACCATTCAACCCCATTCTCCTACAAATTGAATTCGTATGCAAATATTCTGCAACACATATTTACAATCTGTGTCAAAGATCGAATCCTAATGTAGGAAGTGCTGTGAAGTTAATCAGAACATCTTCTTGGAATGCGTGTTTAAAGCAGCGCTCATAAGAAAAATGACCATATAGGTCGAGCGTGCAAGCAGTTTATGTTGTTGATATGTTTTGAGCGTTTTGTGCACAATGTATGTGCTTTGAGTTTCCTCAGGTTTCCTGAAAACATTGTGGGTAGTTTTTCCTGTTTAAACTCAACCCGAACTGTGAACGTATGATAAGGGCTCACTATGCCTGTTGCTGGCAGGTCTCTCTAGCTACCATTGACATGTCATGTGTATATTTTTTTCTGGGTTTTTGGCCATTTTTTAATATGTATACGTTGCTTAAAATGTTAACGTGATGATTTGCTAAAACAAGTTGTCATTTAACTCTATGATTACTATGAGATATACCTCAACATTTAAAAAAAAAAATAAAAAATTAGACTTACAGTGTTTTATTTCTTATTTTACAGCACATATTATGTATTGGTATATTATATTTTTAACTTAAACACATTCACTATTGTGCCTTTGTAACAATGAAACACTACACAACATTTTTTTGGCTACACAGCCAAGATTAATTAGATTAAAGTGGGCAGTAAGCTACAAAAGTTGCCATATCTGTGACATATCTTGAACTAGATTCTTGTCCAGTATTCATCTATAATTTGGCGATGAGATAATTTCCAAAGGGATTACTGTTACTCTCAAGCACACTAAAATCCATTTAAATGCATAGATACAGTACAAAATCTTCTTGGGTGTACCTGCCCCTGAGCCTCCCATAGCAGGGCGAGGATTCATGACCTCAATATTCCTAGAATTCTGGCTACTGCCCTGGTCTCCGGCACACAACAGAAATATACAAATGCTGTTATGTCGTCACTAGTTATCGACCAATTGAGACATTTGAGGAATATGTAGTTCGTCTGTGATGCTAATGTTGTACTGTTATTGTAAAGAGAATCGGCTGTGCCATGTGTGGATGATCAAACCAGCCTTGCTCGGCCCAGGCCCGGAAACTCAAAGCTCAGGGGGCCTCGATGTGAGACCCTCTGTGTGAAGTTGCTGTTTGCTCTTTGCATTTTGGTTGCGTAAAGAGCTTAGTCATTCATATCAATACCAGACACTGAAGGTAATAGCCAAAACATTCACTTTGAAGATGTCTCAAGAAAGAAACAATCATAATGTATTTTAAGTGTTTATCCCCTCAGTTTATCTGCAATACTGAAGAGGGGCCGTGCAATATAGACCTTCAACTCTGTGGGGAGAAATCAAGATAGCAAGAGCAAAACAACAGCATTAGGCTCTGTTCAGGATGTTTTTCAGGCTTTGTTTTTGTTAATAATGGGGACAACTCAAACTCATCTCTTATTTGTAGTTTTTAAAGTATGGTGATGGCTAAAAACACAACAAAATTAGAAGAGAAAATGAAATGATGACATGGTCAGGAAAAAAAGTAAATTTCAAAGCGAGCTGGTTACATTTAATCTATTGAGGAAGATCAAATGACATGATTAAAAGCTCAAGAACCTGAGGGGAGATTGTTTTGCAGACCCTTTTTAGGTTGTTTTGTTCTTCATCCAAAGCTGGAATTACAACCATTCTACAACAAAACCAGTCCAAACACTGACAGCCACAATTCTGAAAACTGTTTCCTTAAAACGACAATCGTTTAGATTTCAGTGCCTCTTTGAATTATTGACATCAGTGGTTTTTTGCGCTAACGGCATGTGGGTTTTAATAATACACATCCCAGAGTTCTGTTTGAATGGACGCTTGTGTGTTAGCCACTGGGGAAGCAGAAACATCTTGAGAGGCTGTCACGAGCGCAACAAAGGAGGAAAAGCAAACTGTGTGCCGAAGGGATTCGTTGCATCCGTGATAAATTAATCATCGACAGTGTCGTCCGACGATACTGAATTCATCATCAAAACATTTCTTTCACATTATGTCACATGATCTCCTGTCTTCAGAATTATATCCAGTATACAAGCATTATTTCCTGAGAATCCAAAATCAGAGGCTGCACAATTTAAACACATGGCTGTAAAGATGGACTCTGCCAGTACCTGTGAAAACTATATAGAGAGGCAACAGAACTATGTGTAACTATGTGCATCGATATTTGAATTGTTATGGACTTCTATCAAACTATTTTTTCTTTTATGGTACAGCTTCAGTAAATCTTTATACGTATATGGCCAATCAGGATTTCCATATGGCTTTGATGTCACAACTATACATTCACCACCAGGGACGAGAGAAGGCAGTCACAGTTCGGGGTAATCAGGGGTCCGTCTATATAATGATGTCATTGTAAATGATGCGTAAGATTGTTGTTGTTGTTTTTTTAACACAGTCCCCTCCAAAACTATTGCAACAGTGAGGTTTATTCCTTTATTTTTGCTGTATACTGAAAACATTTGGGTTTGACACCAAGAGATGAATATGAGACAGGAGATCAGTATGTCAGCTTCATTTATTATTATATATATAAAAATTATAGTATTATCAATTATAGAATTATTTCCATCTCTAATTATTGATATATATATCAATAATTGATATATAATTGATATATAATTGATATATATATCAATAATTAATGACAAAGAAGGCGTAAATCCGAGTACTGAGCGTCTCAACCAGCTGTCATTAAAACATCAGATATAATTACAGAAAACTGCTCAGTTATAATCAACAGTGTTTATTGAAGCTTGTCCTCAATCCACAAACCACTTGCTTTAACAAACAACAGTTGCTAACTACAACTAGCAGTTCTACAAAACAACATAAGCAGGCACATACAGTATATATGTATGTGTGTGTGTGTGTGTGTGTGTGTGTGTGTGTGTGTGTGTGTGTGTGAGAGAGAGAGAGAGAGAAAAAAACTACAAAATAGCGGATGTACTTTGAGAAGTCACGTGCCCACGAATTCAGAAATGATGATAGTGATTTTGCTGAATCATGTCACTAAAGGTGACCGAGCCTTGTGACCGGGCCTTGTCCCTCGGCTATGGAACTCCCTGCCTAGAGATCTCAGACAGGCTAACTCAGTATCCTCTTTTAAATCCCTTCTTAAAACGTACTTTTATCTTATGGCTTTTTCTTAATTGTTGGTGTTGTTGTAACTATTTAAATTATTTTACATGTTTTGTCTTTGTTTGGATTTTTAACTCATTATGTTATCTGTGTTATTGTAAAGCACTTTGTAACGCGTTTTTGAAAAGTGCTATAAAAATAAAGTTATTATTATTATCATTGTTATGCACCTTGAATTAAGAAATAACTTGAATATGTCACCCAAAGTTGGTCACTTGAATGAACGCGCAGGATTTGAACAATGGCAATTTTCATCACGTCATGGTCATTTTGCTGGAATTTTACTGATTTTTTGACAATTTCTGTCCAATAGGGAGCCTGGTTAGAATTTGGAAACTTGCAATTTAAATTACTATTTAAAATTTTCAAAGTACAATTTACCGGAGCTTTGGGTGTTGGCTCAGTTCTTTTGTTCTAAAGTCCTGCTGGTTTGTAGTAAGGCTTCTGGTTTTCCTTACAGGCCTCTCTACTGCAATATGTGGATGAAATCCCAGCATTAGCAACCTTTGAGAGTACTTTAGCCGCCATGCCTGGTTCTGAAGGTTTATCCAACCTTAGGCTGTAGAGACATGAAGTATTAAACATATTTATGACATGATGACCGTGAATATCCTCTTTGATTCGTCAGAATCCTCTGTGCGGTTGATCTTTTTCCTGCTGTTGCTACGTAACTCTCCAGCTGTGAAAACACAATCTAAAAATGCCAGATGCAAATGAAAAGGCTGATAAACTCCAAGTGTCCTACAACGTTATGAAGGACACGATGTGGGAATATCAGAGAGTGTGGTAATGATGTAAGATTCTGTAATCTTATCTTCAGGAAACACTATAACTCCAGGGTGCTTTTCAGTGTTATTTATTCAGTTGTTATTCCTCCTCTTGTCGATGTATTTAAGCATCCTCCAAACTGTTTTTTTTTTCTAAATGTTATTTACTAAAAATGTTCAAGCATAAAAGAGCACACAGGTCGCCTTGTACCTTGTGGTAGAATCCGCTGGGATGAGCTGTTTATGAAGCCATTTCTTTCATGTCTTGGAGGAGTAGGGTTTCATCCTCCACCTGTCGCCTAGATATTCTTTCTTAATGAGGTATTTGGTTCAGCGGCAGCACTTTCATTACCTCGTTGACCACTGGCATCTTTTCAATGACTTTTAAATTTTCTCCCACGCCTGACCTCTCCTCTGCTGAGAATTATGTGCCTGTAACCGCCTGAACTCCTGCCTTTTTCTCAACGTTTTTCTAGGATGTGACAACCCAGTTAATATCTTTTATGAGGCAACATAATATCTGAGAAAATTCTGATCCGGTTTCAGAGCCCCTCAGAGCAAAGAGACTATTCTCCACAGAGAGGCTGATGACCTTCTTTCGGGCGGCTGATGCCAGGGAAAGTTCCGTTTTAAATCATTTAAATCACACCGCAGCCTTGCATATTGTAGACCAAATCATTTTATTGCAGTGCTTTAAGGTCCTTGTTGGAAGGACTTTATATTCAGTTTGTACTCTTGGAGAGCCACATTGAAAGGGCATAAAGTTTAACATGTGGCTGCATCATGTCAGGCAGGGGGTTAAAGGGAAGACTATGGAAAGGGGAAGGTGGACCCAAATGCAGTTACACGAGAGGCAAGGATATGGGGAAACAAAAAGCGAGCTTTATTTTAAAGCGGAAGACAAAAAAAACAGAAGCAGACAAAACGGGGGCAAGAGGCAAAGTAGCAACCAAAAACAGCAAGACAAAGTACAAAGAAAAAGGCAAAGTTCAAATCAAACATGGAAAGCTCAAAACCAAAACCTACCAAAACGGGACTTGAAGAACATGGACGTAAACAGGGGCTGACAAGAACAATGTCCAGACAAGGAGTGAAGGGAACACAGAGACTAAATACACAGACACTGATGACAAGACGAGGAACAGGTGAGGTGGACCAACAGGTGAGATAACGAAGGGGAGGAGCACATGAGAACATGAAGGGAACAAAGCAATAGACAGAGGGAGCCAGAGGGAACATAGGAAAATACACAGGAGAACTTAAAGGACACATGAGGGCATGGAAAAACAAGACACAAGACAAGAAACAAAGACATGGAAATCAAATACAAGAAACCACAAGACAAAACCAGACAAGAACACAACAACCAGATCTACAGTCATGACACATCACCACCATATAGTATAACTGAATATAGTGCTGGAGAGATAACACATTAATTATTAAAGGCAAGGCCTTGAACAAGTTAGTCCCAACTCCTCTCTTTGTGAGGGCAAGAAAATGGATGTAGGATAATGCTTCTGATCCTTTTTCTTTTATGTCCTTTTGTTCAAAGGAGCACAATGGTGATGACAGATTATGTAGAATGATATGACTTATGTTGCTAATTGTTTCTGACAGCACATGCACCCATGCAACTGATACACCTGTACGCCTTAATGTGGGTGGAAAACACGACTTAAACCCTAACAGCAGTCTATGTATTGTGACTCATATGTTGCTTTTATTCAGTTTCTAGAGCAGCACAACATTCACCCACGCTGGTTTCAAATGAGAAATCATGAAATGAGAGATGTTCCAGAGGAGCGTGAACAACTGATCCCTGATCAGTAGGGGCAGACATCCTTGTCCTCGCGAGTGCATCTTTGAAAGTCTTTCATCATTACTTCCTCCATTCTGCTCACTCTCCTTATCTCATAAAATGAAATGTGAATCCAAGATGGGCCATGTCATATGAATACTGATTCTCCCAATTGCAGTTTGGGTCCACAAGAGTACTTCTATGTGTACCTGTTCACGCATCCCCCCACCCGCCATTTTGAGCCGTTGCTTGGAGCAACAAGTTTATTCACATTTTCCACGGCTAGGTGTGCCATGAAATATTTGTCATGGGCTCTCTGTCGTCAAAGGGGGGCAGTGCCTGCAGAAAAAAGGCTCCTGGTGAGCACTTTATTGAAATGGAAAATTGCACTGATTATTGTTTCCAATAGATTTTCTCTCGCGTCTCAGTAAGGACCATGCTGATCTGCTGAAGTCTGTCACACTGGACTGTTCATCTGTGCTCCTGCTCACACACTCTTTATGTATGATCAGAGTGGTAGTTCCTGCAGACTGAATACTCTGACAGCACACTGACTGAATAAGGCGCTGACTGAGTTATATGCATCCTGAAGCGCTTCTATGGGTAATGTCAGCTGGTACAGCAGACATTCCCACTGACAATCACCATGTTACTCAAGCTAAGTCAGTTCAACTTTGAAATTTTCATTTCATACATTTTTCTTTTTCAACAAAACCAAAACAATACCATAACCTATCGTGCCTGATGGTTAGTTTCACGAAGTAGCCTGGTTTGTTTCACAAAACAATCTGATAAAAATACTATCATTGCGAGCATGTTAGCTTAATGATGTTAGCGTTTGCCTCAGACCTCCAGTGTAAGCATAGCTGCACAGAGCAGCTAGCATGTGTGTAAACTCTTGGTCTTGTTTAATTATGAGCAGGTGATTGGACAAACCGTCCGTCTATCACTGTTTGAGGCCAAATTCAGCCCATCAAATCAACGATAGGAGAGCGCTAGCTGCTAGCGGGGGAGCCGTTAGTAAATTAAACTCTTAATCGAAGTCGGTCGAGAGAAGAGTGGAAACATATTTTCCAATGGAGAAAAGCTTTCAGTCACCAGCTCTTGAAGTCACACTCAAAACAAATAGGCGTCCGCATATCACTGTTACTGCTAGTTATTCTGTTTAGCCGTGCATCTGGTGGTCCAGACTGGGAGCTCAGAACAGCAGAGGAGTGTTAGTTTTCACACAGTGAGGACAGGACCTCTTGACAGGCACAGGCCAGGGATAGCTGGTTAGCATGCTAACCTCAACAGATATCTCTACAGCACAAGAGCCTGCATACACATCATAATGTAAAAACTGTAACATCTTCACATGCTGTTTATGATTTTAGTTCACATTTTAAATGTTGTCAACTAAAATTCTAACATGTTGCACCTTTAAAGCCCAGCGTGGTCCATTTACGAGCACACATGATCCTTCAAATCCAGCTGCATCGCAAATTAAACAATACCCAGCAACCACAAGAAAACTGCACATAGCAGTAGGGATAATGCAGTAAGGACACAACTCACAACTAGTATTGATTGATCGGCTATTTATTATTTTATTTAAGGGATTGGTGTCTATAAAATGGTAAAAACAATGTCAGAAAATATTCATGAATGTCTACACCTCATTCTAAAGTGACATCTTTAAATCTCTCCTATTGTCTGACTTACAGTCAAAAACTCAGAGATTCTATTACCTATCAGAAATGATGAAGAAAATCAGCAAGATGCTGTATAATGCACCATAATGGTACTAAAATAAGACTTTAAGTAGAATATGAAGAGACAAAATACAGAATTACATGCTTACATGCTCTTTAAAGTTTCTCTAGTTTGAAATGTTGTGAGAACTTAATTACAATCACTCCAGCATGACATGAATGTGGCTTTTCTCCTTGCCTTTTCTTATTTATTCTGAACCAGTATAAAGCTTCACAGCAGAAAAATCCCATTTTCCTCACCATCTTGGTTATGCTCTGTAAATGCTGTTGTGTCTCTGTCAAACAGGTAAAATCATTTCTGCTCCTCAGAAGACCAAAGGCTCCAAGCGCTTTTTCGGCACTCTCTATATCAACAACTCTGGGAGAAAGAAGTGTCTTGATCTTTCTTAAAGAAAGTTCTGTCTTTTCTCTGAGCTTCAATCCATTGAGTCAGTATCCCTCCGGTCGTCCTGCCTAGCCCCAGGCGATGGTAGGAGGATGGGGCTTGAAAAGCATCAGACTGCAGCCCCGAGGAATTAATCAATGCGAGAGAGCGAGAGAGAGGTTGTGTCAGGAAAAGGAAGAAAGAGAGGGATACAGAGATCAGAAGACGCAGTGTCAGAGAACAGATGAGAGAGAAAGAGAGAGGAACTGGGTGTCTGGCACTGTGGCAGATTGCCTTTTTCTATTGGAAATATTGTCAGATATTGTCCAGAAAATGTTGTACACCTGTGATACCCCCCTTACAAAGTTTAATCGAATACTTTTACACAGTGAAATTGATCAACATCAGTTCAGGCTTTGAAGAGCTTTTAACTTGAACTGATGGACAGAACATTAATTTATGCCACAGGAATATTTGGAATTTCTCCAAATCCTGTTTATTGTAATTATACAGTGAGAAATTCCAATAATAATCTGTGATGATATGATACCTTAAGATTTTTAGCCCAATTCTCACATCATTTTTACTCACTTTATCTTCTATTAATCTAAAATTGTTGATTTCATGAAAATACCCACGTTACAGCTCGTCCTCACTATAAAAACAGCCACATTGGTCATTGTCTGTGCAAGCAGCTGATCACAACCCATATTTACGTTTATTGTTAGGTGGGGACACCTGGTGGTCGTAGTAATTTTGACAGGAGCAAAGTAAGAAGTCAGGTGAACAAAGTTTGCAGATTAAGGAGGCAGGGTGGAAGAATGGGTCAAAGGTCAAAGGATACTGTAAATAGAGTTTGTTCCTTTTCAAGGTGATTTTAAGGTGAGATTTCTCCACATTGCCGCACTTAAATAGAACCAAATACATACCTGTGTTAGAGTAAGGCATCAGGAAGAAGATGCAAAGACAATGATGAGCTAACCTATGAAGGAATTGATTTAGTCCAAATTTTTTGTCCTCCAAAATGAATAAACTCTATTTACAGTATCTTAACCTTTGACCTTAAGTCAAATCAATTCCGTCATAGGTTAGTTCATCATTGTGAATGCTGTAGGCATTCAAAACCACCCGTCTTTCAACCTCTGCTCTTCCCACATACTTTGTACAGCTACAGCTGCACAGCTACAGCTACAGCTACCATTCTCACTTCAAAAGAGTCAGAAGACCTTGAACTATTAGGCATGTATTCAGCTTTTTAAAATCTTTCACGGTTTTCAAATCATCACAGTTTTAGTTTTGAAGGATTTTTAGCTCGTCTTCTGAGTTTATAATGCGTGTGTATTGCGTCAGCTAGAGTGCGTGACATCATTGCTAGCGTGACATCACTGCTAGAGTGAGCTAGAGAGCAGCTGGAAAAACATGAGAACAAATTATATTCAGCTTGATTTAGATCCCACATCTTTTACTTCACATAGACAATATATACATAGAAATGTAGCAAATCTCGTTGGCTTTCAGCTGGTGGTCTTATTATGTGTGTAGGACTATGTAGGACTTACAGTTTTGGCTGTTGAAGCCCCAGAGCGACAAGCACTGCAGTAACTCCCCCATAAGCTGCAATGTTGATTTTGAGCCTAAAATTCTGGAGGAGAGCAGACGGTACCTGTTTTGTCTCTGGCTCTAGCGGCCTAATTTCTTACTCTACAGAAGGAAAAAAAACACATCACAGAGTTCAGCAATGTCTCTTGTTACTCAATATATAAATATTTTGGCCATAACCATTACACTATTTTCAAAGCTTGCATTAGTTTGGGAGATGTTTTCCCATTCATTCTTATGGGGAGATCAGCTAGAGAGGGCTACAGTGACTCACTGTCGCCCCCTAGGCCAGGCGGACTTATTACAAACTCGTAACAAAAGGCGGGCAAAGGAAAATACAAAGTAACACAAAAACTTAGGAAGGACCAGACAACCACTGTGAACGCATGAGGACTGGGGAAAAGGCACATGAGATGCAGGAGACACAGGACTGAGGCAAAAAGACGAATAAACAAATAGTGAGGGAAATACACAGGCTTAATACAAAGTAAGATAAAGTGCAGGTGGAGAGACACTGGGGACAGTTCGGTGCTAACAAGGCTCATGTGAGACAGGTTTTGGGGGGAAATTTCACAGCAATCCGTAAAAGAATATCGAAGGAGTGTACGATATTTTCACACAATACAAAATGATGACATGAGAAAACAGAACAGGACTGGTGTAGTTTTTCCTTTACAATCCCCTCCTAAAGTAAGGCAATATCACACTGACTGTTCTAATCTACTCTCTGCTCTGGCTTTGCGGTGGAAACAACTGGTCCTAAATGTCACATTGTTTTATCTAAGTGGGAGAAATCTCCTCCGTTTATGGGTCATTGCCTTTGTTTCCATCTGAGCTCGCTAATGTTGGTGTCCTGCAGGTTTTTGTTCCTCACTGATAGCCGAGGAACAACACCTGGTGTCGGATTAGGTGTGGCTCATTAACCACTAGGGAGGAAAAGTCACATCTGGTGTGACACTATAGAGGAGTGGAAATAGCAGGGCAGACTTTCAGCACTATCACAGTATTTGAGCCAATGATGACAATGTACAGAATCAGTGTTCAGATGATAATGCAATATGATACAGCAATCATCTCCAAGTCCGTATTATCTTTAAAAAAAAAAACAGGTGATCTGTATCATTTTACTACTCTGTACACTGTCTTTTTAGGTGCTTTAGGGCATCAAACTCCAACAAAAACTGTCTTCTATTATTACCAAATGTCCACTAAATCCATTTTCATAACATATTTAGACCAAAACACAGTATTTCATAATTAAATAGTGACAAAATGACATGTCACAGCAAACACCATCATACCTCCACAAACGGAGATCTTGAGATGGTTGCTGTTTGATCGACAGCTCATTTCAGCAGATACAAGCTTCTAAGCCTGCCCTACAGCCTAAAACAGCCAATGAGTGATCGTGTAGAGAAGTGACCCACTTTCTCTTTTTAACCTCCTCTATCCTGAGCCACTTACATGCCAAACTGCCTACATGAAGCGGACCCATAGTGTTTAATTTTTGTTTGTTTTTTTTAGCTAATATTATAATAATACAGGTTGCATTAAACAATTTTCAGCAAGACAAATTAATAATTCAGTGTGATCAAACTCCAATACCTCCTAACAGAGCTCTGACAGCTTGGGGGGGAAAAAAACAAACAGCTTATAACCTTTTAAAACAGCCCAGAACCTTGCCTGTACCCTAAACGTTTAGACTTCTGCGAAGCAAAACTTTTCAAGGATTTTAGTGTAGAAAGAACATCTCGTTCTCAAATCTCAATCTGCAGAAAGTTCACAACATTTGCATGCAGTGATGTGGTTGATTGTATCAGGCAAAAGTCAAGTTCTGCATGATCCTTATTCAAGAGGTGGAGGGAACCAATTTAAATATGAAGTAAGGGAGGAGGGCTGGAAAAGCCTATGAACTACACACGGGGGGGCGGCTCCAGAGGAGTATGGGATCTTTATGGGACATGAAGGCCACAGGAACTGTTGATTTACTTTTGCAGTGCACTTTGGGATGTGTGGCTCACACGGAAAAGGCAGAGATAAAAAACACACACAGACACAGGAATGGAAATAAAGACGAAAAATCATAAATTCTTGCTTGGGTCGTTTGCTGAGAAGAATCTGCAGCATGTTGAATGACCTTACACTGGAAAGCAGACCATTTTTTACACACATAGCTCCTCTGCCAGCAGTTACAGCCTCGTCACTCGCTTCATACGTCAAAAAATTGGTGTCAGTGGTAGTAAAAGGCCAAGTCATAGAAATGATTATCTACCATTGAGCTCACAGCGTGTAGTGTGTGAAAGGCGAGGGGCTGCTTGTTTTTGATTCACACTTATTTTTGCTTCCTGTTGGGATGCATCGCCCAAGAAGAGAGACTGTGTGGAGAGATAAAGCATTATTGCTCGCTCCCCCCTCTCTGTTCCAGGGGTTTTATTATGTGATATGTCATTTCATAGCCTTTCAATGCCTTCCTTACTGCCATATACCGCCACTGTATTGTTCTTTGCTTGTACTCACCAATAAACCATACTTTTTATGAGTTCAGTGATTAGATACACAAACAAATCCCGAACAGACGCACAGGAAAGTCCAGAAAATATGCTCTGTTTTCATTTTTCGAAGCAAGATAGAGGGTAAGCAATAAAGTTGTGTTCGGCCAAGAGAGAAATCATAATAAGAGTGAACGTATCGCACGTACCAAGTTATCTTTGTATCACAGGAGGCTGTAGATTGTCATCACGTCAAAAAGGTTTGTTTGTTGGTTGGTTAGTTTGTCAGCAGGATTACACAAAAACTACTAAACCCATTTCCACTATGCTTGGATGGAGGAGGGGTTTCAGTGCCGATCCGGATAGCAGAACGGATTCCAGGAATTCTTTCTCACTTTCTTTAACACGCGAGATACCACTGTGTTTCGACATTTTCATTAATTTCTCAAGAAATAATGCCTTGATCATGATGAAAAAAAAAGTCTATTAAGGTGGCTGATACCTACGAGTAGGTACAAAAGGGACTGTTGGACCATGGCGGGGGTATGCACTCTTTGTTTATTTACATTTACTTTTAGGGCATTTAGCTGACGTTTTTTCCAAAGCAACTTGCAGATGTAAAGTATAAAAGAAATGATAAATTACATAGAAATTGCACAGGGTCAAGCAAAGTGATTTGTTGCTAGAGGCTTCAACTGCGAAAACAAAAAGTATACATCCATTAGCAAAAGCAATTATGAGCAAAAGACCTACGTGTTTCAACTTTTCTTTAAGATCTGTACTTTTAGGCCATACATGCTGCAAGTAAAGAGCTAAGTGTCTAACTTTTCTGTGCATGTGTTCTGGTATCAAAGGTTTGTGAAGTATGAAAGACTTTGGGAAGTAGTTCAATTGCTTTCGAAACGAGAGATAAAGGATAACCTCAGGTTCATGTGCTGATTAGGATGTTCACACTCCACCTCTGAAATTAACACGACCTCTTTACTTCATAACAGCTATTGTCTGCTACCAGTGTTGGGGAGTAACGAATTACATGTAACGACGTTACGTAATTTAATTACAAAATGTACGTAATTGTAATCCGTTACATTACTGGGAGAAAATATGTAATTAAATTACAGTTGCTTTTGGAAATTTCAATGATTACAACTTAAGTTACATTTGAAAAATCGCCGCAAAAGCTCGGAATTATCAAATAGTTTTTCGCCCCCCTGGATTCATGTTTGTTTTTAGATATTTTCATATCAATATCCTCCTGCCAAAACTGACGCTTGTGATTGGCTCTCTCTGGTCATGTGCCATTCGACTCAACCGACAAACCGTACGGCGGCAGTCAGACTCAGCAGCAACAGTGTCAGCGGCACACAAGATGTTCCTGGGCTGGAAATACAAAAAACACTTCATACAGACAGAAGCCAGGCTTTCTTGTATTACAAAGGTGGCTCTCTTTTAACCCGGCTAGATCACCATGGTAACTTATGCTTAGCTCATAACCTGGCCCCGACCAGATTCTGTTCAGAGTTTAATCATAAAATCGGCGATAAAAGCGCCGCTGTTTCACTATTTAACTCATTTACAGCTGGCGTCACCTTTACTTTGAAAGTCCAGTGGAGCTGGATCAGAACGGAGCATTTGTACGGAGGGAGAGATCGCGCTGATCCGCTGCTGTTTACTTTCTCTCTGAGCGTCTCCGCCTACAGATGTTCAGCTGAGGGGATACACTGCTCAGCTGTTGATCCGACTCGCGTCAGGAGGTCATTTATTAGGCTATAGCCTATTTACTTTTATATACAGTCAGTCACCACTAAAAGAAGTTGTGCGCTCGCAGCAGGACAGATAATTTAACTTAATGTGGCCATGAATAAATTAATTGTTTCGCCTGTTATGTGTTGCCCAAACGCAAATCTTGAGTAGGTCTACTCTGTTTTCTCACATTTAAAAAGGTCTTTGTACAGAGACAACATGAGATTTGCTTGTAGCTACAGCACCTAAAAAACCCACTGTAACCTATTTTCATACGCTCACCCAGCCTCGCTTTCAATAAAACACACACTGGCATTTTATAATTGCGATCAGTGAAATATATGAAAACAATATAAAACACAGTATAACACAACAGTTGTTGTTGCTCTAAAGCTTCATATTTAAAAGCAGCTCAATGTAGAGCTGTCAGAAATTAAAATCAGCCTCCTCTTGTCATATTTGCAGCAACAATGTTGCTTCAGGCTGTGATCAGGCTTTTTTGTATCGCTCATACTCTCTCCATTAAAACAACCTGCTCCTCTTGGCTGAAATCAGCCAGTTGTCGCTCCATTTAGTGAGGAAGTGAGCCTCCTTCGCAGTACAGGCCTAAGGTCAGACTCATAATATATGGTTAAACCTTTGAACTGAAAGGTTTATCACACTATAGGTCTTAAAATGTCAAAATGGTTAGCAGTTGAGAGATTTCATTCAAAATAAAGAAAAGTAATCATAATGTAACCAAATGTAATTAGTTACATTACTTTGAGAAAGTAATTGAAATAGTTACACTACTATTACATTTTCAACAGGGTAACTTGTAATTGTAACCAACTACATTTCCAAAGTAATCTTCCCAACACTGTCTGCTACAATGAAAGTTAATGTGGGGAGGACGGGCACCAAGAATATTCTCCTCGGTTTACGTCAACAAGATGGTAAAAGTTTGTAGTTTTGAGTCCACAAAAGTTTGTTAGCTTTCAGTGGCTCGAACATACAGTCATGTGTGTTTCAGAGTGGCTTTTTAACGCTGTACAGTAGCTACATGTAGCCATGCTAGCCATTTCCTGGTTTTGCTGTCTTTATGCAAAGCAAGGCTAATCCCCTCCTTGCTCCAGCTCTTGTCCTTTATGAACATACATGATACAAATGGCATACATTTTCTTAACACTTAATTTTAGTATAATTTAGATCAAAAAGCTAAGATTGCTTGTTGAATGTGGCAATCTAGCCACTAACATATATGTCAGGCAGTGCACAGGCAGTACACGTTCATGTGTTTTGGTCTAGTCAGTCTGGAGGAAGGCTGGCATTCGCTTCAATACTCTCAAAATTCAACTTGCTCTTGCTGGTTTCACCATTCTTACCAACCGCAGCTTTGATGCATCCTATAGGCATCCAGTGTTAAAAGGACAGCATTAAAAAAATTGTTTTTCCGACATGTCTGCAGGAAACAAAGTCTGTGGTTTCTAGTCTCAGTGGGTCATCCCTGTAAATCCCAGGGTTTACCGGGCTGGTGTTGACCTTTTTCATGCTTTCAAACTGATGGCTCCTTGGATCAATCCGAGACAAAACAAAGGACAGGTTTTTTTTAAATCGATGGGGCCAACAAGTTTATCGTCCCTCAGAGAGAAGCCTGCTAATTGGTAGAAAATACAGCTTATTATATGAGGTGGGAGAGAGGGCCAAGAGGAGCCTGTTGTGTATGCAGGGCCAGTAGAGTCTCATATGTGCTCGCTCCATTTAAATTCAGTGTTTTACATTCTGCTTGGTGAATGGAATCCCACATCACTGATTAATTACTGCAAACATGGGTCTACACTCTAATTGACTGTATGTGTGTGTGTGTGTGCCTGTGTGAGTGCATGTAGAGAATTTGACAGAATAATGTGCAACTCTGCAGCATCTCTAAGCTAATTAGTGTTGGGATTTCAATTGGAAATGCTGACCGCAGCAGGCAAACACTTGTTTATGAGACCCACTTTCTTACTGTAAACGCTGAGCAATACTATCCACATCCCGACGCAGCCTGTACAGCTTTGATCCTGATTGTAACAGCGCACCAGCTTCAGTGCTGTACCACGGTGCTCTGATACAAGTCAGGAGGACAATATCTGGTGCCTTTTGTCAGTATCTCAAGGATGATACTGGGCTGGAGCTAGTCTGAGATGGATCAAATGTACTATTCTTTTTTAACAGCGCCAGCAGTGTGGCTCTAGGCAAAAATGCCCGAACAGGCTTCTGACAGAATCTGAGGTGGACATTTAGTCCTTTGATAATAAAAACCAATGACTTTAGTGATCTCATGGTCCGCACCTTCACTTGCTGGCTATCTTGCCTTTATCAGTGTGGCACCTGAGGCTGTCTCTACATACAACACACTGATCTGTCATTTGGTAGAAACATCACAACTGATACCATTGTATGCAAAATTTCACCGTCATCATTTCCTTCATGAATACAATTTACAGAATAATGTTCTTTAGTTCAAACTAAAACTTGTAAAGAAATATCTATAACCATAAATACAGAGTACACTGCAATCAACTTTTGACACCATCCCCCAAAATTACACCACCTCATCTTTACCCAGTTACCCAGAATGTCAACAGCTCTCCCCGACCCAACCCTTGCATCATGAAGCTCCAATCCAATCCTCCAATCTTATCCCCGAGCAACACTGACAGTATTAGGGTCCCTTGTTTTGTGAACATTTTGTCAGCTATTCAAGTCACTTGAAACCCAAACTTACATTTAAAACTGTATTTCATCTAGTTAGCGCTCAGCAAGCTCCCTTGAGCTTTAAAAGACTGCAAATATTGATGAATTTGTGACTTTTTTGGTTAGCAGCTCTTCAAACCAAGGTTTTATGTTACTGTAAAATAAATGGAGAAATACTTTGACCTAAATAGCACAGAAGAAGTAATTACTTGGTTTAGACAAGTGGGAAAGGCCAACTTGTCATTATTGCCATACCACCATTGAAAAGTGAAATCTCTGAGCCGATGTTGTGAGGCCAGTAAATGTTAAAATGTAGCACATGTTCCAGGATTGCATTTCAAATAACTTTTTTTCTTACAAAGAAACTTCCAATTTCCTTAAGTGAAACCAAAGTCGGTGAACTCGGCAGAGGGATGCATCTCAATTTTAAATCGTAGTGACATGAAGCGAATGGGAATTATTACACCGTATGAGTCTCCATGTGCTCCTAAAAGGATTATCTGTGACTACCGTTACACATACTACAGCTTCCAGGGATGAAAGAGGAAAGTGTGCATGTCTGTCCACAAGCCCACGCATCTTTAAATAAAAAGCTTCTCCATGCATCATGGTTTAAATCTAGAAATTTCAATCACGGTTGTTTCTAGGAAAACATATGAAGATGGAGGAATAAACAGTTAATCTTCCCCTACATTAAAAAGATTTAATTTTCCTCAGATTATACATAGTGGTTTTACATATTCCCTATTAACAAAGGCAATAAATAATCTAGATGTACAGTGAGGGGGTTGATAATCCCAACTTTTTGTGCATGCATGTTTATGATGATCTGCGTTTCTAATGGAGGCAGAGATAAACATACATATTGCTGACACATACCATGTCTAATACATGATTTTTGTGTGTTATATACATATTTTTTGGTATTAAGACATATCCAAAGGATGTCTATTCAATGTCTTTGCTGACGTTGTAAAGACGTCCAGTGGAGAGCCAGAATTTTTTTTAAACCTCTTTTCAACGTTCACTATTGATGTCCAATCGACATCCATACAGGGTCTAAAAATTAGGTTTTACCTTTATTAAGGTTTTACCAGACGTCCAAAGACCTTCTCACTTTTCAAAATTAAAGTTCTTATTACAGCCAAATTTAACTCAGCAAAACTACAGATTTGAACTGCAAGTGAGGCTTGCGCTTTACCAGGAGAGCTATTTTTGGTCATCCAACCCAAGTAGAAGGCAGGGGAAGATTTTTCGTCATAACAAGAAAAGTTTCAGAATAATTTGGAATTCAGAAACTTTCATGTTTTAACAGAACAAATTTCAAATATTTTTCCAACTGATGAACTTTCTCATTTTATCAAGGCAATCCGTAAGGTAATGAGACAGAACTGATGTAAAACTTAATTTTGTCTGGAGAGGTTTAATGACTCCAGTATGTACTGCCTACCTCCAACATTATTATTAAGCACTTGTTGTGTAACAAATGCAACAATGCAACTGAGGGATGTTGAATATATGATATAAACATACGTAGTAGTAATTCATTTTGGTCATTATTAAAAATGTCCACAACTTGCAACAATTCATTTGCATAGAAATAAATTAAATATACTGTAAAGTCACTATTATAAAGCAATTTAACACAATCTTTCAATGATTAACCGGGCTTCCATTCATCTGGGGAACATGTATTACTAAAGATACAATGGGAAAATCTCACACTGACTTTAAAACATTTGAGCATATATTCTCACATTTCTGACTGACGCCTGAAGCAAGGGAAGATTGAGCGAAATTCTATTGACATTCATGACGTGTCCTTGACTTTTGAGACGATTCACTCTATAGACTTTTCAGTCTCCAGAAAAAATTGGCTCCACATTGAAGACCTTATCAGAAAGGACACGGAGACCTTCACCTGCCAATCATTGTGTGTGGATCAGCTCAGTCTCTCAGTCTCCTGCTGGCGGATACAAGGTGACAAAGATGCATCTTTGACACTGTGTGTTAACCTAAGCCATATATTGTAAAAGACACAATGTGTTTCAATTTGTATGTGACAAAGAGGGGAAATAAAACCATCTGAAGGTAGAGAAATGAAAAGGACCGTCAGTATCGTTTTAAAATGCATTTCAGCAACAGATTATAAGAAAAGATCAGCCTCTTATCAACCCTTTCATTTTTTGGCAGAGTGTGTCAAATCATTACATATGTGTTGTAAATTATCACACAGTCATGATTGCTCATGATGATATGATTGCTTTAAACAGAACGGTAAATAAATCTGAACCTACATTTTGTGTCTCACATTTTCTTTTCTACGTTTTCAGGGAAGGACATTTTAAAGTGCAACTTTTGGATCGCTGTGGAATGTATTTCCCAACACGCTGCTAACACAACCCCAGTGAAATGGTAGATAATTAAATTGTAAATTACATCCTTGTTGTGTGAAAGACCCAACAGTAATAAAATAAAACAGTGCATCGTTTGCACCTTCATCCAGTGTTTCGAGAAAGGCAATCATCAGACAGGACCGCCTCTTTACGAATCTCTGTCCTGATTGGATAGAGTTGGCAGGAATATACCTGAAAATGTCTTTTCTCCATCGCTGCATGAGCAGGGGGGAGGAGAGACATGGGCTACTGACCAAACACCCTATAACACTGATTACTGTTGGAATACAGAGCAATTTAATACTTATTTTAATAAAACAAAAAAATATATCACTTACAGCAGCTTTAAGTGTAAGAGTTAGTGAGGAAAAAAATGTAAGTCCTCATCCAGGAGCGCGATGTCGATGTTGTAAGCAATTACAGCAATTAAATAGTAAGTTAATGTAGCATGAAGCATCAGAGATGAAAGCAGATTAGGGTTTGATAATAAGCCTTAAAAAATATAATGCAGTACTGCAATGCTTTTTAGGTATATCAAGAGATTTTAACATCTCCTCTGGACTGGGCTACAAAATCAAATATAGTGTTTTGGACAATATTGTAGGGATGACTCACAAAATATTAACTTGTGTAATATTTGTGTTAAGTAATTGGAAAATTACATCACGATACTGAAATGCAGCCTGTAAAACGTTGAAAATGGAAAATCACTCATATGACCTAATGATATAATACTGATCTATTGCCCTGCACTAAAGCAGATAGAGTGCTACTTAGGGTTACAACTGTCAAGTGTTTTTATTATTGATCAATCTGCAAACTTCAGATTCTCACATAAATCAGCTGGGACCATCATTTTTGCTTGAAATGTGAACATCACTGATTACAATATAGTTATTTTAGTCAACAAATCCATTAATTGTCTAATTGTTGCAGCTCAAGTGTCATTTAAACTGTAAAAGATGAAAGCAATTGACACTTCTGTAGAAGTGCTCAAAAAAGTCAAGATGTGTTCTCTTTAAATCTGCATGTGTTGACAGTGGGTCAAATTCGGGGGCTGTTTTCAAAATGTAAAACTAATTTCCCGACACATTTCACAAACAGACACCCCTCGACCCGAAAGATTGGAAACTGATTAGCGGAAAGCTCTCCTCCTCCTGCACCTCTTCATCTCAGAGAGGGGAGTGTAATCTCATTGATCATACTCCTCATCATGCACTCATTCATTTCAACATCACCATGGCTACCAAGTATGGAGAGGGACAGACTGAAGACAGTGTGTATTCATGTCTCTCCGTGTGTGTCGGAGGCTTCAGACTTGGGGGACAATAGAGAACAGCTCTGTTTTCTAATTGAATAGTGATTCAGTCCTCAAACTCAGCGAGCTGAAGTGTAAAGCAATTAGCCGATTGATGGTGACCAGCCGGGGAGGTGCCGGGCACAGGGAGGGCAGTGTATATGTGTGTGTGTGCTCTTTCATCCCCGAGGAGCCACATCAATCACCATCAATCATCAAATTGCTCTTTCAGTACACACACACACGGTTAGTGCAGAGGGACCCCTGGTGTGTGTTAGTGTGAAATTCCCTTGGCAGCAAATAATTCACAGTAGAGGCATGGAGTCGCTGTGTGAAATCCAAGTAGTGTGTGGTGGATTACTGCTACTCAATTCTCACTGCCCCTTTGAGAGACAAGCAGAGAGCCTGTCAGTCAGCCCGCTGTGTTCAGCTCCACGTAATTGTGAAACACACTCTCTGCCTGGCTGTGAATCACGCACACACAGACACACACACTTTGTTGCAAAAAGCATGAAGAAGAATTTCCCGAGAGTGTAATAGAAATCAAATCAAAAGGACGAGGAACAGAACACAAGCAGTGATTGGCGTGGAGAAGCTGATTACTACAGAATTTACGAACATTACAACCGTCTCCAGATAGAATTACATCAATGATGACAGCCTCAGCTTTCTGACAATATAACAGAGATGTTTATAAAACCAAAAAAGAATAGCCATTATTTATATTTATTATATTATATGTATATGATTATACTGAGGATTAACCAGCGATTATAATACAGAATATAATTGAGTTACTGAGACACATTATCTGAGTGCTGAGGTATCATGTCAACACCAAAATCAAGCAAATCTGGGGTAAAATGTATGAATTCTAGGACAAAATGTGCTGGAAGCACACTAGAACGTGCAACATTTCTATAACAGCCTTCTAATTTTGCATTGATTCCTCCATTGATGTTGCTATTCCATAAAAGAATATTACATAAAAATAAAAACAGGAAAGTAAAACTGAACCAGCACATGCACTTGATGAATTAATAGGGACACACGGAAATATTGGGCGTGTGTTCTTCTTAAACGTGTGCGTAATCTGGCAATCCCGACAGGAGGAGCAACAGCCCAGAGGCTCCCCCTCTTGAGATGGACTTATGCTGATTATATAATTATCTCTCTTGCGTTTGCTTATGGTGAAGATGTCAGAATACAAAATGAAGGCGGGCGGCCTTGCCTGAATCCATGTGGATATATTAAACAGTCAAATGGGAGTGCTGTCCTTGCTTTTCTCTTGAGATTGTTGTCTACATAAACGATTGAGCACCCAGTATTGGCAGATGTGGAGTAACAATAAATGTAAAACATATGTCATAGCAAGCTGCTTGTACAAATGACCTATGTAGCCATTTTCCTGGTAAAAAAGGACTGGTCAGTTCTGTAGAATTGTTGTAATACTTTACCTATTCTAAATAGCATGACACCAATAGCTAGTACACTAAACGCAGATTTCATACAGCCTCTCTCTTCTTTCCCCTCTTCCTCATTTGCTTTTTCTCCATTTAAGGGATCAATTCACAGCATCAGCTCTCATCATTATAATTTGTGCATTCATCCAGAGTATAATACAAGGCTGAGAATCTGAAACTGATTTAAATTACTCAGTCTTCTTGAGGAATTCATTTCAGCCCTCGTCCAGGCCCTGTTCCCTGAAATATTATTGCAGTTAAACGCAAACTTGTCAAACTTGATGTGTTGATGATTCAAGGAATCTCATTCATCATTCATTTTGGCATTTTTACTTCAGATGAACACTCATTCATCAACTAGTGACACCATTATATTTGTCAGCACAGTGCTGCTCTCTGGCGTGCTGTCACTGTGAATTCTGCAGAATGCTTCAGATTCCAATATCAACAAAGTTAAAAGAACTGCACCAAGCAGACAAATATTTTTGAGACGTGGATGTTTCCAATCCCAATAGATGCCAACAAAAGTGTAATATAAATTTGAGGGAAAGAATTCAAAAATAGACAAGAAGCAAACAAAAATCCAGAAGAATGTCCTTACCACTGAGTTTTTAGCTGGCATTAAAGTTTATTTGTCTGTATCGAAGTGATGTTAAGATGGCTGAGAGATTCCATCAGCATTTTACCGGTTCATTATGTCAAAGATGTCTGTACTGTGTGACTGTGGCTTGTCACCCATTTTATAACCCAATAGGTGATAGTCCAATAGACCCCTTAGTTTCAACCTAGAAATGTAATTAAGTAAACAAAATAAATACACAAAAATGTCACGAAAGAAGCTACTTTCACAGACCTTATCACATCTGGTCTCTTGCTGTAAATCGCCTCTGTACTCTGTATCCCAAAATGACCTGTTGGTCTAATTCCCAGTCTGGTGTCCAGCCGTGATCACTGAGAGACTGTGAGACAACTTCATCCCAAGTTGCTGTGCGGGCAGACTCCTGTCGGCTAATAGGACCACTTAGCTCCAAGGCCACATGCCAATGGCAGTTGGTCAGAGACTATACTGTATTTATCTGTGTGCAAGCTCTACATCGTGTACAAAACCCTCAGAAATTGCTGATTCTATAATGCGACCGGCATGCACCTGCTTCACAAAAACAGATTCATTGCCCAATATTGCTTTCGCCCTCTCTGCATGTCACACATATATAGTATCTACTCTATAGATGCTCATTAAATCCACTTGTCACTGCGGTTGTTTGAAACCTTCTACAAAGCCAATATCCTGCTTGAATAAAGTGCATGGATGAATGGCTGAATCCTCAAACTCTGGCTTGGATCTTATAATGAAATCTCCTGGGTAGAGTCCCTGCAGTATCTCCTGTGTTTTCTATAATTTACTCAGAAATAAAAGTTTGGTTTGGGTAAAAGCCAGTCACCTTCGGGAGAAAGTGTGTAACCACTCCTAATGTAACGGTAGGGAGGAAAAGGAACGGCAGAGGCAAAGATGACGATAACAACAACTACAAGCATAGATGGAAAAGATTGGTGTTGTTTGTCTCAAACAATAAAAAGGGCAGCTATCCGAGTTTCCTGCAGAAAAATCCATCAATTATGGATGTACAGTGAGGCTAAAGCACAACCACACAATGACTCTAAACAGGAAATGGATTGGATTGGTGGCCAAGGGCAAAAATCATTAGGATTTCCCACTCATATTGGTAATACTCATTATTTTGCTTGAAGCCACAGACAGACACAGAGGCTCAAAGGGGCTGAGTGAGAGAGACCACGACAGGGAAGTTGAAAGCCAAAGAACAATGGGGATGGAGATGGAGGGATGGGTGTGCAGTGGAAGTCAAGTGTGAGAGAAAAAAAGCGGAAGGCAGCAGAAAAGCAGCTTTAATGTGACCATCCACGTATTAGCCAGTTGTCCTCATTAATTTAGGTCAAGCTCTTTAATGATTGTGTGAAAGTGCTTTACTCAAATCCCATGTGTCCCCCTCTGCAAAATGAGGTGGAAAAGAGTTTTGCACGCATGTAATTATATGAGTGCTGAGGCTTCTTGATCCATGAGTTATCTGAATAACCGCAATTGGGCGTGCACGCACTTACCCATGAGTCAATGCAAATCAAGGTCTGGACTGAGGGTTTTTCTTAAAGGGAAACTGCAGTTATGCAACTTGTTTTTCATTGATTTGTCTTGGTTAAAATAACAAGCAACTAGTTCACTTACTGTTGCCTTCATGCCTTCCCCGAACAGTGATTGTCCTATCATAACATAACATCCGTTACGAGGCACAGGAGCTCTGTTAAGCTTCAGATATGTCGACACGCTGAGGCGGTGTGCACAAGGCTTCATTAAGAGCACAACACTGTCTCATTAATCGGCCTACAATTAACATGACTTTGCACTTTAAAACTGCATACAGTAGGTATTCCATTATTCCAAATGTGCATGTAGGCGAGCAGGAACAGAACTTTAATTCATAATTTTTTGCATACAACACAGTTAGTTAACGATATAACAGTTTCATTGCTGACACCTCCTTGCATGGGAGTGTTGTGCACATGACAGATAAAGAACTTAAACTTGAAACAAAAACTTTCCCTGACGATAAAGCCTCATTCCGGATCCCCAACTCTACCCGACTTCCTGCACGGTCATTTCAAGCCAACAAATCTGAGACAAGAAATTTTGACTGCGTCTCGCTGTTACCATAGTGAGCTGCAGAGGTACAGAGCTAGAAAAGAAAAAGCATACAATACTGCCCTTCAAGACAGTATGTTCAAATATTGATGTCAAAGTTCAAAAATATACAGCTTTGGGTTGTCAGGCTCTAAAAACCCCGCCAGGCCAACTTGAATGTGAAAGCTGCACCTGTTTATAGTCTGTTCTTGCCTGTTAAGTATGCAACACAGGGATAAACAGACATGTTTTACTGGGTGTTTGCTGCCACCCTTGAGGTTATTTATGAGCCCACTGTGCGCAGCCTTTGCCTCGCCCTGGCTGCTTTATGCTTTGTTGCTTCTAGCTCAATACTCATTGTAAACAACGGACACAGCAGTGAAATTCTATCTCGCTCAAATGCGAGGTAAGTAAGGAGAGGAGGATTTGGGGAAGAGAACGAGGGAGTAAGAAGGCCGAAGGGAGGTGTTGGTACATGAGGAGAAGATGATTTCTAAGTGTAAAATTATACATTTTCATTCTTAACCCGCCTGTTAATGTGTGCCAACGACGAGAGAAGGAGGTTGGATTGAACAGTGCAGCTTCATTTGTTGCTTTGTAATGTGTTTTTTCCTCCAACTCAAGTCAATTTGTAAAGAATGTTGTCAAGATAAAAGCTCTGTTTCATTTACCTCAGTGTTTCATTTGAGTAATGGATGAATAAAATCACAAGAGCAATGAAAATTGGTGTTGGCACCTTGTCTCTCACATTTTTTTTATAGCATTCTAGGCTAAATATGTTAGCAGTAACATTTTATTTCGAAAGCCCTGTTGATGTTGATCAAGCTACAAGAAATTCACAAAGCTTTGCTTGCCCTTTTCCTTATCAACCAGGTAAGTTGGCCTGCTGTTTATTGCTGTCTTCTTGTACTTTCTCCTATGTCCTTTATGTTACATCTTCTGTGTATGAGACAAACTTCCCTGCAGGTGCAATAAAATGTATCTTAATCTCAAACTGCAGCGAGTTGGGTTTGTATAAAGCAACTCCTCCATCAGAGTGAGTGAATGAGGCGTTATCAGCGGGAGTTACACGCTGCGACAACAAATGGCTCCCTGAGAAGTGCAGGTACACAGATAGCGCTGAAATATGTGACAGATATGGTTGATAAATCACGAGGCTATCTTGGGTCTCAGCATTCGCGCACTTAAGAGAAAGTGTCAGTGGCTGCTGCAGCTTTATGGCTGGCTTTCAGGAGACAAAATGCCTTTGGCAGCCATATTGGAGGTCATCACCTCTTGGCAACAACATGCAGGTGTATCAGTGATGAAAGCTGAAACAGATATGACCATTGACATGTTTACAGTTCTTGCTGATGTGCCACTTGCTGCTGTTCATCTGACACACGGGACATGAACATGGCACTTCAATCTTGTTCTACTGAAACACTTTTCATCAGCTGGTGTGGAAACCTGGAATCTTATACCATGACATTTTAATGGAAGATCCTGGTTGGCAGCTGTCACTGACGAAGGCTATACTTTTTGGTGTAGCTCAGTAAACCAGAGCAGTAGAGGCTACATAGCCCTGTAACAATAGTTCAACCATGACACTCCACTAATAACATGCATATAACACTTAGAGGCATACCAAACATGTTTGAGAAAGTATTCAGATCTTAACTAGCAGCAATTTTTTTAGCTTAACCCATCATTCTGAAGTTACCATATCAAATTAGATTATCTATAAACCTCGCTATTTGTATGAAAGGTCCAATTATGGCACAAAGGAAAAGGCACTGTTTTCCCTGGTCACTATCCCCAGGGTAACCGTAGAACAACTGGAATAACTGTGGAAACTCTAGACTGGAAAAGTAAAAAGAACCTGCTGATGAAGGAGGCAAAGAAGGTGAAGATGGAGGGTGATAGAAACAGAGGCTCAGTGCGGCCATTGATATGTGTTTCCTTGTACCGTTGGGAAAAGCAGTCATACCACAGGTAAGGTAGGTAGGTGTCCTGTTTTATCAGTCCGGTCCTCTCCAAGCTCCAACCAGTTTGATTTCGTGCCAAGCAACATTTCTTATCTTATTGGGTTTCTTAACAAGGCTTTAAATGTGAAACCTTTGTAGGAATGTGTTGTGGAAAAGTCTTCATCTTATGATTCACTTACATGACTACATGAACTGTCGCTTCTGTCATCTTTTCTCCAGTTTCACTCAACTGTAGTACTGTTTTATTCACACCTTTTTTATGTTATACTTTAGAATAAGAAACTTTTACTTTAATTGTTATTGTGAGAAATAAAAACACGATGTGTCACAGTTGACATGATGGACTGTAGCGCTGCTGTCATTCATGGGCTCTCATTATGTTGCCTGAGCGGCTGAGTCACGTGCGACAGCTAGTGGGGAAATTCACTGTTACCGGTCCTGTCTGGTATTATTCAACCACAGCAAAATGCTAGGAGGTGGTAATTTAAAAAAAGTTGTGTGTTTTGGCTTTAAATAAATGTATACTCATGTTACGCAAGTGTCAGCATGATGTCATCATATCCCTGAGAAATATCAACTGAGACAAATAATCTAGAGAAAAATACAAAATACGATGTTATTCACACATGCTTTACAAAGTGGAGTATTAAGTCAAAGCAAAATAGGAAAGTTAGATTGTCTTCTTACATCATTTCTGGTTTCACAGTGTTCACAGTTGGTATGAACTCAGCGAACTGGGAATTCATGTGATGAGACAAACACTGCAGTGATTCAGTGATATGTCTCTGCCACCAGCAGTTCACAGCAAGGAAAAGAAACGAGGGAAAAGTCATAATTTGAGGTTTCTCACCGAAATGTGAGCAGGAACTTTAAAGCTTTTCAGTTTCGCAGTAAGACAGAAACACATGCAAAGTACAATCATGACAACTATGAACAAAAATACCTTTTTAAATCACTTTTTTGTTTTGTTGGACCTTATCTCACCCCTTTTTTTCAAACACAACAAATTGTTTCGAACTGCGGTGCAAAATGAGTTGAATATTGTTTAATGATTAATTTCATGCTGCACTTCATTATTGGCGTATTTACAAGATTAAAAAACTTCGGTAAAGTAAAGTTTGTTTCGAACAGATGACGTCAAAATGCTGATGGTTTGATAGGAGGAGCCACATGAGGTAGCTCAGGCGCCTGGTTTGGATCCCTCCTGGGAGTTCACTTTCAGAGGCGTACAAGACAGGACAGACTGGAGGGAGAGCCCGGGGCAGACCCAGGATACGTTGGTGGTATTAAATCTGATAGTTGGAGAGGAACAGGGGAAGTCCTGAGGGCAGCTGTCAGGTAAGAGAACGTTTATCTGGTCTAGACTGGAAAACAGACAGATGGACGGATGAAAAAAGTTTAAAATTCACTTTCTGAAACATCCAGATTTAGAACCATCGACTGTTTTGGGTGTTTGATAAAACTTTTAAATAACTTTTTTATGCGTGCATCAGTCTGTTCTCTGCTCAGACTAGAACACAGCCGGATGGGTGGATGAAAAAAGTTAAAATTTTGATTGTAGTCATGAAACATCCAGACTTAAACACAGCAGTAACCTCAGCTGTCACCTCTCGCCGAGATGTGGCTCTTCATCACACGTCCTCCTCCTTCCCTCGTAACAGTTTTGCTCATTGAAGTTGAATCCAACTCGGCATTGACACATCTGTGTCATTTTCATTAATGTTGTTTGTGTTTGTGGCAGATGGCCTGAATGTTTCTGGTCCCCTTGTGAAGTCGCAGATGAATGTGACTTGTTTTCCTTTTTCGGTCGCTGTTCTCCCTCCTTACTCCTCGTTCTGTCACAACTTATCTCCTTCAGGTTGCCAATGAGTCTGAGCAGCGGCGCTCCGAGCAACGAGATAATTGTCACCCCTCTTTCTTCCACCCACGTACAGTGTGCTCGCGCCACTAGTGTGTGTGTGTGTGTGTGTGTGTGTGTGTGTGTGTGTGTGTGTGTGTGTGTGTGTGTGTGTGATCGCACACACCGGGGATGCGCAGGCCTTGTGGCAGTCTCCTTCTCATTGTTTTGTCTGCCATAATTAGCAGACTTCTCTTGAAAAACGGTGCGACTCACGCACACTGACACACAGAACCTGGGGAGCCTCAGTCCCCCGACACTTGTTACGTTGTAAAGACTTGCCATTTTTCAGGTTTAAATTATTGTTTAGACCTGGAATTCGCTGTATTTTTCTGTCCCCCCCCATCATATCTCCCTCCTGCCCCCCTCCTGCAGGTCATTAGTAATAGCGAAGTCCCGCAGATGGGAGAACATGAAAGGGTCTCTCATGTAGAGCAATCGACTCAATCCTCTCAGATCTCGGAGCAACACGCTGATCAATAAGGAGGTATCGCTTGGCATGAGAAAACATAGAGAGGAAGCCCGCTGTTTGTATGTGTGTCTGTTTAGTGAGACATTTATCTTCGAACACAGCGCTGCTTGCCTCCATCCCCGTAGTGTCTCTTCATTCAATATCCATATATCATTCAGTCCAGACGTTTCCCCTTTTTCCACTGCCGCCGCTCCCTGTGTGAGGCTTCAAGCACCATGAGGACGGCCTTGATAACATTGTCAGGAGTGTTACACTGAAGGTCACGACAAATGATGTTCTGTCACAAAATTAGAAATGGTTACATTTTTATGGTGAGAAATGCCGGATATTGAATTCCCGTCAAGGAGTTAAAGAGTCTGGAATGGCATTTCGGCAGTGAAATCTTCAATAAAAAAAAAATTATTGATGTGAGTTTAAAAAGCAGAAAAATGTAGAAAAAAAAGGAACCAATGTCACATATCTCATGAAACACACCCTTCAATTCTAAACAGTCAACAAAAGGTTCAGGTTGATTTTATGGCTGCCATTGAAAGTCATTAAATACCATTATCAATTAATCTTGTGATTATTCAGTCAGTCAGCAGTCAACTAATTGTTGGTCCATAAATTACAGAAAAAATTAGTAATAGGAAAACACGAGTGAATGAAAAAACACGGCAGCAAATAGCGTGTATTTCTGTTGCTGTGTTTTCCTACTTGCTGTAGGGATTTTCAACAATAATCGGACAATTCAAATCTTCTACGGCTCAATGTAATGTCAGCAAATGTCTTTTTATATCCGACCAACTGGCAGAAACCTGAAAATATTCAGTTCATTATGACGTAAAACAAATAATAGAAGGAAAGCTTTGTAACAGAGAGGATGAATTCCTGACAATATTGTAATTTGCATTTTCACTTAAAAAAACGACTAAAACAAGCAAATGTCAGGTAAACTGCAGTGTCTATCTAAAGACTCCCAACAGAAGCTAATTTTAGCCACTATTAGCTGTTGGTAATACCAGAACGGAAGTAAGGCTGTAACAGCACATCGCACATCCTTCCACTCAGAAATTAAAAGTTCAGGTCCTAAGCATGAACACACTTTTGCTTATTTCTAAACACTCGCTAAGCGGAAGGATGGGTGATTTCTTTGTTCGCAACTTGCTTTAACTGTAGGATTTGACAACGTAGACTGTAACTGTGCATCTGATACTGAAGCAAAATGTTCACATGCAGGTAAGACATATACGCTGATCAATAGAAAGGAATAAGATGATTCGATTCCCCAGGCTCCCACAAAGGATAAGCTGTCGAATGAAATCAACTTCCAAATTGCATGAATTGCTGATGAAAACATTATTTTTATCTTAATGAGCCGTGACACATAAAAGCCTCCGGAGAAAATACACACACACACAAGCAAGATTAAGCTGAGAGGGCTTTGATTGAAAAACTCAGCGAATCATATCAGCTGCATGTTTAAAGTCAACTTGAACTGATGCACGCTTTAATATGGCTCTCTGGGCCATGCGGCATTGGCTACGTGAACTAGAGGTTGTGTATGAAATGATGGAAGAAGTGAAGAGTTGATGTAAGGCGAGTCTGAAGTGGCTAATGTGAAAAGCTGTTTTGGCCATTTTGTACTTTTCAGATGAGCGCTTGTGGATTTTCCTCTGACGGTCGAGTCACAACAAATGATATGATCTCAACCAAACTGTGGATTCATATTAATTCAGTGTCTTAAAGGTTCAACATGTAAGAAATTTCGTTGAAAACAAGACTCAATCATCAACAGAATGTGGAAAATAACTGTTTGACGTTATGGCATGTTGTGTTTCGATGTTTAGCATGCTAACCAGCTAGCCCTGTACTGTCTGGGTTTAAAGCTCTACTGAAATTACTACGCTAACTAGCTAACCCAAGGCTTCCCGAGCTCCAAGTCCAGACCGCTACCTGCACGGCTAACTGAGCTAACGTTAGCTTCAGATAGCAGTAAGCAGATACTCTTACTGGTGAAACACTGATGAGGCTGATGAGCTTCATGAAGCTCCATGAACCGATGAATCATGCTTAAAAACAATGTTTCTCAATATTTGTCCTCTACAGCAGAAGTAAAACAATATCTACTTCATAAAAAGGCAGATTTTGTTGTTCTGAGCTCCATCTTGAATAGCAAGTGTCAGCAATCCTAAATATCAATAACCTTAACAAGGACAAGATGAAATAAGTTTTCAGCTTTGCCTCGGGAAATACATTTATTGTTTTTTACTTCACGAGGGGTTGCATAACTATTACGAAACGCTGCTTGATGAATTAGTGCTGCACAGCAGCAAACTTGAGAAGAAATTCTCTATTAAAATCAAGGACTGCCTGTAAAGAACTACTTTATCTTACAAAAAATACCAAACCCAGTGATAAATCATCCCTGCAGATTAATTTAAAGGATAGTGTTCAGCAGGTGGGCGCGAACAAAAAAAAAAAAAACAAGTTAATTTTCCTTGTTTTGTACATCAGCCTCCTCAAGAAATGTAGCCTGAAGTTTGAAAACATTGTCATTTCTCCCCTTAAATAATATAATGCAACCAGGCAGAATGTTCAGACTGTTTATGAAAGTATACGGTGCATTTTTACATTAAAATGTTGCACAGTTGACCAGGGCAACAAGGAAACACTGATGTCATGTTCAAGGGACTCTCCCTGATTTGAACCCTGCCAACTGTGATCACAACAGGTCATGTCTCCCATGGACCTCCTGATTACAGAGTGATATGTCTGTGTGGGATGGGAGTTGTGGTACCTGGCAACCCAACCTAGAGGCAAAGGTGTGCATTTGATCCTGACTGAGGTGCGTCACTTGTCTCACTCAAGTGCTGCATTTTGTGTCGTCTGCTGCTGCAAACAGGTGAAAAAGTTGTCAAGAAGAAGAAATATGCAAATTTCACTCCACTTGGTGCGAGACATTCCCCTTTTCTTATAGATGTTGACTTTTGATCATTTTTTCCTGTTAATTTCACATCTTTTGCTGTGCATACTTGCCAAACAAGAGAGCTCAAAAACTGGGACGATTTCAAAATCAAAGTGGGGAGCTGGGGGTCCTGTCTGCATGAATGGTGGTCTCTGGGATTGGCGCGGTGTGATTACAGCCTCTTTCCTTTAAAACCTTTACGTGAGAAATGTGATTTTCTCTTTCAGGGGCGTCCGGCATTTGTTTAAATATTCTTTCTAATCTCCATTCCTCTGTCCATCTCTCAGACCGTGAGAGGGATGATGCGCAGCAGTACAGCAGACCACATACTGTTCAGAGCCAAAAACAGGTTATTATAACGAAAAAGTATGAAAAAATCGTCAGGAATCGTGAGAAATACAGAAGAATTGTGACCCTAGGGAGAGGGCAATGAAAAACAGGAGTCTCCAGGGGAAATCGGGAGGGTTGGCAAGTATGTTACCGTGCGGCATGAATTTCAGAATAATCAAAAGCAATTTCCCGTCCACACCCTTGTACTTACTCTGCCGTCGAGGACAGGCTATTAGCCAATACCTCTTAGAATCTCCCTCCTTCTCACCACCTGATGTCGGCATGTATGGTGGTCTCATCCATAAAGTTTATATTGTGTCGTCCGAAAAAAAAAAAAGGAATTTCATCATGAAACATGCTCTATATAGTGATACATACAACCCAAACACACAAAGTAAAGAAAACTATATTTCCCCTGGTAAGTAAGATGTCTGGCTGCCATTTTATCCGGTTGTCCTCCCTCCCTGCCCCTCTTCTTCTGGCTGACGGATTCAAAAGGAATAAAAACGAGGAGGTGGAGGAAGAAGCTCACATAAATGGTGACTCTCTTGACTGTGGCAACATGTATCCTATGCGTGTGTGTGTGTGTGTGTGTGTGTGTGTGTGTGTTCCTTAATGCATGTGCAATATGTTTTATCTTGTGTTCTGCGTGGTAGGCTTCTGAGGCTGCGGGCGTCGCTCAGCGGAGAGTACCCGTGTCCAGAGTTATCGATCGGCAATCTGAAGTTCACTCGGCCAGTGGGAGGGCTTTTGACAGAAAAAGTCTCCGCCACCTGAAAACCCGGAGAATCGAAGCAGCTCGGAGGATTAAAGTGACACTAAGCAAGATTTTTATGTACTAATAAAAATGTATTGCCTGCCTAAATCAGAGAGTGGAGCCGCGACAGTGCTTAGTGTCTCATTTTTTTTCCCCCCTAGATCTAATTTGCCCTCAAAATTAAATTCCGGTGATGTGTATGGTCACTCCTCTGCCAACAGGAACTGCCGGGTCACAAACATAAATCACAGAGCAAAAGATGATCTTTCACTTCTCTCTTTCCTTCAGCAGCCCTTTTTTTATATAAAGAATCTCTCACAGGTCGGGGTTTGGAAATTGAAATTCATGTTTTTTCAGCTTCATCTCGCTGCCAGCATATGAGACTCCCTGGCAGCGCGAACAATAACATCAGATTCATTCCCTGCCTCTCGCTCTTTCAGCAGAGACTTTACAGAGCGGCTACCCTTACTGAAACTTCCCTTTGTTTCAGCCGCCAAGAATTTCCTTTTCATTCTTTGTTTCTTCTTTACCGCTATGTCTTTCTCAGCGCTACGATGACGACACAGAAGGCGGCGTTCGGTAATTAGAAGAGATAAGACATAGGGCCTCGGATGGCGAACGCTCACAAAAGCCCGGGACGAGAATCACAGACAAAAGCTTCTGCAGTGGTCAGCAGAAAAAAAAAAGAAAAAAAAAAGAATAGAAGAAGGCGTCTTGGATCAAAGACAGGTTTGAGGAAGAGAAATGAGAGTATAGGCGGATGGAGGGAAAAGAGCGGGGCACAGATGACGAAAAAGAAGAGTTAGAAGATTTCTTGCATCAAAGAAAGGTTGATGGAGGAGGGAAAGAAGCTACAGGGTACGAATACAGGACACACAGAGGAAACTCAGCAGAAATGTTCAAGTCTTTTGTCATGAGGCTGTGAAGGAAGAGGGTCGTTTTTCAGGGTTTTTTTCGGTTCCTGAAAGCGCGAGATAAAAAGCGGTTTACTGTGTATGTATTGATCTCTGTGTAGTATCACTAAATCCTCTATTTATCATTTAAATCTGTTGGCTTCTCACCAGAATCATCTGTCAACACGCTGCACAAAGCACTCTCTATAAGGTCTGGTGCTCTGTCTGACATTATCCATTAGTTCCTATGGATCTCTTTAAAGACTGTAACCCGCCCCGCCTGCCTGCCTGACTCATTCCTTTTTGTCCACTTTCTCTTTTCACTCGGCTCCTGTCATTACCTCCCTCCCCTCCATTTCTTCCCTCGCCCATTCTCCGCTCCACTCTCATCATCTCGAGTGACAAAAAGTATCACTTGGCGTCTAACATTTCATACAGCGGCAATCTGAGTCATCTCAAAGGACTCGACTGCGGCTAATGATTCTCAGAAATACAGCTCAGGCCCTCAGGCCAGCTAGTACATGAAAGGAAACTCGGGGAGAGGAAAGGTAAGGAGTTAACTCGCTTCACAGGGCCTGCTGTGCTAATTATTCATACCGCTCTTAACCATTAGGCACGTCGGTCCATTTATTGTATAAGCCCTGATGGGAGCCGCTGAGAATACGCATTCAAGCCACGGCCAGAGCAAATACATCGTGTTGAACCCATCTGAAGGCATTAGAAAACACTGTGACTTTCCCTTTTGTCCCCACATCACTATAGTGCGACAAATACAATCATTACAAGGAGGTGCCCATGCTTCATGACAAAGCAGCCTCCACATCTGTCTCCCATTGGAAAAATAACAGGCACAAAAGATGAAGAGCTCGCCATCCCTGGAAAGTGACTGTGATATGAGCAAAGAGGGATTTTGAAGTAGCAAGGGTAAGAGAATTGTTTTTGTGCAATCTCTACAGCAGCACTTTCCAAAAATGTTTTAACCTGTTGGACCTCGTCAAAGCAAAATTCATCCCTGTATCTCCGCAAAACTGTTCCAGATCTTGGTGACGGCCAGTATACAGGTATCACTACTTATTTGCTGGGCAAATTGAGGACCTACTTAAACTTCTACTTTCTCTGCACTGCACATGTGGTTTAAAGTATCATGAGACAAAAATATGATCCAGGAAGTCCAGTTGGACACATGGATATGAGGGCTTACCAGATGGCGTTATGACTACTAGATGCCAAAACACTGCACAGCAGTTGAAACAGGATCTTGTATTTCAGGAATGTAATCGAATGCTTGTTTTTATTGGTTTGGCCATTGAAGTGCCTGACCAGATGACACTGAATTGCAATGCGGTGAAGGGTCAGGATTCATGGTTCAGTTGTCTTTCTACAACCTAGGGTAAGACATTAAAACGCAAGTTGCCGATCATTTATGCTACAGAAAAAAGAAAAAAAAAACCTTTGTGTGGGGGCATGCTAAGAGCTAAATTCAGCATTGTTTCCTATCCCTGCAACTTGTTTGCTGGTGCTCCTTTCATTGGCAACAGAGTTGTACAAATTGATGGCAATCATCACTGATCAGCCACCACAATAAAACCACTGATGGGCGACGTGAGTAACATCAGTTCTGCTGTGAATCCCTGGGTCACGGCACCTGTGTGGAAGCCGTTTGACGCACACCACCCAAACAAAGACCTTTGTGGACCAAGTACACCCTCTCATGGCAGGGGCACTCCCCAGTGGCAGATCTACAAAGCCTAAATTAAAAGTTCAACCCAACTTTCATAAGGCAAGCAAGCTACTGCACTGCTGGTGTTTCAGTTTAACGAGCATTTGTGTTAACTGGTGGCTACCTACTCTGTCCTGTCTGGATCGGTAGCTAGTAGATGTAATGTTGAGGTGATGACTTTATAACAACAGGAACAAAGAGGCAGCGGACTGTGAATCATGCTGCTCTTTGTATCAGTGATAGTAGTAAACTATGATTAGGAGAGAAAATAAAGCTGACATGTTGTGCTCCGAGTCCGGTTAGGTAAGGGTTAAAATGATGCACCCCCTGACTAGAGGGGGTTAGTCAGCACTGCTTCAAACATTCTGTTGCCCTGATTGGTTGAAGGTCTTCCCGATTGAGTCCAGAGGCATTTTCGACTGTGCCCGTTGATAACATCTCTTTGAAATCAAAAAGGAGCCAAGAAGTTTCAGACTGATTCGCATTTACAAAACTTACAACAGTAGGTTGATAAACTATTGGATATTTAAGTCTTGCTTGTCTCGATTCTGACTCATGGTACAGACAGTTTCATGTTCACAAAAGAGAAGTTTGAGACTCATATGTTGGTACCAACACATTGCTCAAGATAGAGGCAGAAGGGAAGCATCTGGCAATATAAAATGCAAGTCAACCTCTTCAACCTTCTGTCCTCTCGCCCGCCACCCCCCCCCCCCCCCCCCCCCCCCCCCCCCCACACACACACACACACACTCATCAGGCGCTGATGCTTTCATGTTCTCATGATCAACCACCATCTGGTTGGAAACTGATGTTGCAAGTGTGTAGTGTGTGCATTCATGAGTGTCCTGTGGCAGCAGTGGAAATTACCTTCCAATTAGATCTAATAGATAAAATTAGAGTCCAAAGCATAAAGTGAGGCTGCGGTTAACTCCTCGGGCATGGATCGCCCTGGGTTTGGAAAATTAATTAGAGACTGCAGAGAGAAGTGTTCACAACAGACAAGATCGCATTCATTACACGTTCAGTTTTGTCGGTCACGACTGACGAAGAGAAAGAAATAAATAAAGTGGAAAGCAGCATTCTGTCAGATGCTGATTCATCATCCTTCAAGGATGTCTTCGTCAGACACATTGCAACGTGTGATGAAGATAAAGCACACGGGAGGTTTGAGGGTGAAGTGAATACATCCTTCAGATTTTCCTCAACACAAGTAAAAAAATCTTTCTAGCAGAACTTAAGGTGAAGTGGAAATCGAAGTAAGACTCTCACAGTGGTGAGCCGATTGTTCTAAGGCTTCAAAGACACTTCGGTTCTGTGTGGACTACCTTAGGTTGAAACCAATTACTGTGGTCAGTGCCTACAGTATCTGATATTCAGGGTCGATGAGCTCATGGAGTGGTTACCAATGGCTTCCTTTTTATTTAACACCGGATTTAAGGCAGATTTCCCACCAGAGTCTAATGAGGAAATTGCTTTTGTTCATGCTGTATGGTTTGGAACAGTTTGAAGTGTCCTTAAGTCACTGAAATGTGGCAAACATTGACAATGGAGCTTTAACTAAGAGGAAAAAAACAATTGTTGGAAACCACTCTTAAAATTGCCCAGATTCACTTCAAATTGCTATTGATTGTCAAGACTGTTGTAAGACACACCGAGCTGGTGCATTTTGTCACAGGAAGCGGGAATGAGGACCATCTGATATAAGCCACAAGCTCTTTATACTACTCGGGACAGCATCAGCTCGCATAGAAGGCTAAGTCTAGCAACATCAAAGAAGTCAGTGCTGAATTGTTCAAATCAAATAAAAAATTAAAGGAGAACTTCGGTCGATTTAAACATGCCGCTTCATTGCTCAAGCTACCCTTGACTTGCCAGTACCGAAGACGCGAACACATTTGGTCCAACCATTACAGAGCTCCGTAAACAGAGATTTAGCATTGACAGCTAACAGCATGGGGTCAGAACTTTACACTGTGTTTTAAGCGTTTTAACATGCTCCACATCTCACACCAAAAGTTATGCAACATCAGCAGACATCTTACAACACACCACTGTAGCGTGTATGACTCAAAATGAATAAAAAGGTAGTTAAAACAGTGTGTTTGTGCAAGCAGCCACATTACCTGTTTGTTGACATCGGCGTCTTCCGGTAGCTAGACCAAACTAGTCAATCCGTCGAGCGTGCGCTTACTCCCTCACTGGCGGAGACGGAAACGCATTCCAGCATTTTCGTATTTCTGTTCATAATGTACATGTCCATGTTACAGCCTGTCATGAGCCATGCGCCTTACAACAGCCTGTTAAGCCTATTAAGTGCGCACTCGATGGATATACTAGTTTGGTCTAGCTACCGGAACACACGTATGTCAACAAACAAGCACAAACACACTGTTAAACACACAAGGTTATTAATCAGGCGATGCAACCTCTTCAGCCTCAAAGCTCAATATTACATGATATTTCCATTTTTCACTGCATTGTTTTCATACGTTTGTTTTGTATGCTCTTTCTCCTCAAACCTTACATGTAGTCCTCACACGCACATGCACATATTTGTATGTCTTTTTGATGTTAACTATCCAGGCAGAGTAATCTAGAATCACTACCCTGCTCCTCTAACTGCACACCCATCTCCGGCCCCCTCCATTTGAGAGATGATGGGACAAAATGCGAAGGCAGGAGCCAGGAAATTGCACTTGACATCAAGGCAGAACCTCTCGCATTAGACTATGACTTTTCACAAAAAGTGGCCGGTAAGTGGAGAGGTGCTGCAAAGAACATCTCAGATCTCAACATTATAGTAATAGACTCCCTGACACCGGCGCTACACCAATGGGCTCTGCATTATGTATTATTTGGGGCCATCTGCACAGCTTTCAGCTTTGATGCACGGCAAGACGCTTCACATTATACGGCAGCGGGGGGGCTGCTGGACACTCACAACCGTGTGAGAGTGTCCGACTGTGTGTGTGTGCGGTGGAGGATTTCTGGCTGAGAGGACTGATCTAATATTTGTGAACCACCGCATCACGACCCGTTTAGGAAGTTTGTCTACATACTTAACGTGGCTGCAGTTCAGGGTGGGCTATGGCTGCCAGGAAGACAACAGTGTCGGGAAGTGATGATGGCATGCAATACTGATGAAAACAAAAAAAAAGCGTTACGGCCTTCAGCACATTACAATTTATCTGAGAGAAATATCTATAAATAGATAGTTTAAAGACAGAGCGAGATGCAGGATGTTACTGATGATGATGGCTCTCTTCCCAGAAAGTCTGTTGACTCTGATGAAGTGTAAACTGCTCTCTGTTGCACTCCCTGCATTGTATGAACTGCATAATCATGAATCTTTAAAACAGGACTGAGTAGCCCTACCTGCTCGCGAAGAAAAAGTTCTGGTCACTTTCGGTTTTCATCACAGGCTTCAGAATTGCCTGGAGGCTCCCGTCTAAGGTTTCTTCAGTCAGAACTCTTAACTGCAGATTTAAGATACCATTCAGCTGCCAGAGTCAGTCTCAAAAGCTGAAATATTTACGATTTTCTTCATTAAGAAAGGAAACCTGAAGGCATGCCATGATTATTTCAAGATATAAACACAATGTACCTCAGAATAAAAAAGCTATGCATTTTTAAGCCTCTCAGTGATAAGACGATTAAAAACAAATCTAATCTTTCCAATCGTTCAGAGACTGTTTATGTACACAGTGCAGGTTGTCTTGTTTACACACACAAATACATAATTTCATGTCTCAAACATGGACAGAACAGAATATTAATTTTACAGTTGCTTTGATATTGGATTAGCCTGTGGCAAGACGAGACAAACGGCTTTACATGATTGGGGTGCTCAACACATTTTCTACAGGAATCATTTGTATATGGTCCTCTGCAACATACATATGTCAAGATTTTAAGTCAAACTAAAGTAGTAATTTGGATGTTATCATGAGGAAAGTCACATAAATTAGTCAGTCTCAGGCTCCGGACTGATTCTTGTCTGTGCGATCATTTAGAAAGAAAATCACACATGGGCTCACGCCTCTAATGCCAACAGGAAAATCAAAATTGAATATGTTGTTCAAACATCTGACGCAGTCTTCAACCAAAACAAACTGGCATTAACTTTTCAGGTGTGATTTTCTCTTGTGTCGGAAAAACTCAATTCGAAAGTAGTTAAGAAATCGTCTGAAGGGCCTGATGTCAAAATAAAATCAAATATGCCTTTTTTTTCCCCTGTGAGGCTCATGACCTCGAGAATATTAAGTTAGTCAGAACAAGAGGAAAGTAAAGTAAGAACAAAACGAAATGTGTGACGGATGAGAATATTGTTGCAAGGCTGCACTATTCAGCTCCATAAATATTTCAAAAGCTGTTTGCATATTATGCCTGTTTTCCTCTCTCGGCTTTCTCGTTCTCCTCGCACTGTATTTACTCTGAGAGAACTGTTTTGACAGTGTGATCTATCATTATCAATAGGGAGGTCTGCTTTGACTCCTGCCCTCTCGTCCCATGGAGAAATAAAGCTGCAGGAGACGCTGCAGTCTAAATGGGAAGTCCGGTCTTATCCAGTTATAGCAATAAAAACAGGAAGCCAGACTGTCTCTGTACAAATTACAACGGATGGAGAGCATGGGGAAATATACTGGGGCACATCAGCAGAGACCTGGTTCTCTGTGTGCGAGTGTAACTGTGTTGTAAAGCACGGCTGCTGATGTAGACTCGGTTACTGGTTCACTGCTTCATACAGCAACCAGTGTTAATGCACATGACCAGCATCGACCTGTAGACTCACTTCTCCTCACCTGAAGTAAAGTGGTTGCTTTCAACAAGATCCATTCATCACTCCCTGAAATAACAACGAAGATGTCTAGATCTGGATCCATCCCTCGATCCAGATCCGCACCAAATGTTAATGGGGTCTATTCTGGGCCCGCACCCTTCCTCCATCAGAGTTTCATGGAAATCATTTAGCAGCAACAAACAGCTTTTCATCCTTTTCCCTCCCAGGTGTACCAAGCGCCATCCATTCCTGCCCTGCAGCAACTATGAGAGAACACACTACTTTTTTGCGCTCTCTACTGGGGGCATCAGCCATCAGTGACAGCCCTAATGTGGGTCTCGAGTAATACTCAGCGATGCATCATTTGTATTTGCCATTACAACAATGGCTCGGAGCGTAACATCATCATAATGTACATGTTTGCAACGTTATTTAAATCATTAAAACAACACAGCCATGTCATATTCACCACAGCTTAGAAAAAAGTGTCTCCGAATGCCCGCTTAATAATTTTATGGAGGGAAAGTCAACATTTGCTGAACGTGTTTCACATTAAAAGTTTTCCTGGAAAGACAGAATATGCTTCCAATACACTGGACAAGTGTTAGCAGAAGCAAATATGGCATGTCCGACAGATCACAAACTTCCAAAAATACCACACAACGTTCCTGTTTCTAAAATGCTAAAATTTCTGTTTTGTAACATTGTGAACTGATTTTTCAAACAATATATTGGAATTTTTTCACATAAAAATTTGATAGGAATCTTTTCAACTTTTTATTGAGTAATTGTGTAATTATATAATACAAAAAGTAAACTAAACACTAACTGATGATAATAACTAGCTGCAGCACTATAATAAAGGTCCAACCACAATTTAAAGAATGATTGCTAGATAGACTAGATTTTTGAGGTTAATATGCAGGAATTGTGGGCCCTGGTGTACAAAACGTGTGAAGACTCGTTTTGAGATGAAAGCCTGAAATGAATTTTGGAAGCCCTTTAAAAAAGTTTTAGCTGAGTAGGTTAAAATAAACTATTTTTAGATGTTTTATCTGCCTACAAAATCCAGAGGCTGACTGCGGGTCAAGCCTGAGAGGTGATTAACAGTGCATCGTCGCGCAGCCTCCACGGGCACAAATGAAGAAACTAATGAATTCCATTAGGATTTAGCAAATAGCCTCTGTCAAGGAACAGCGACCAAGGAATCTGTGCGAGTGTGTGTTCGTATGTGGGAGTGCACATGTTCAGGCGTTTAATCACTTGGCAACTTTTAATTAAAGGCTGAGAGATTACTTCAAGGAAACAAAATAAAAATCTGAAACACTTAGACCTATTTATTAGACTTATTTTGGTATCAAAGCATGGTTTAATGGGTTCTGGGCTTCTGTGGCCCAGGAATACAACGAATTAGTCCACTGCCGATCGAGCTCTGCTTTAAATCCAGTCACAGTCCACTGGTGAGAGAACAACAGCCCCCGCAGAACAGGGTCATGTATTTCAATTCAGAGCACTTTGGCCAGTTTAAATTGCCCACCAGTTATCCTCCTCTCTCACTACTCCAACCTCTCTTAGGATGGTGTAATACTGAAGGACCATAAGACTGCAGAGAGTGGACTGTTTGATACGTAGACAGAACAGGTCTAGAACCATTTATTAGGTTTTCAGAGGTATGTACCTGCCTTTTTTCTTTATTGCTAAATGTGAAATAAGTGTTAATGGATAAACCGAGACATGCCACGAATAAACATATGAAAATGTATATTTGACAGACTGTAGCACCCCTGAATGTAAACATCACTAACCTGTGGTCAACCAGCCTCAGTCAGCCCAATCACCAGAATAAATGTTGAAATGTATTTTTATTCAATTTAATTTGCAATTTCATTGTTACAACACTGTGCTTACGATCTGATAGGGTTTCAACACAAAAACCACTCTGTGTGGTTAGTATTAAACACTATTAGTGTTATGAAAAAGGTAATGTTATTGGTTCAAAGTAGCCGTTTCAGTCACCACTAACATGCCTAGAGATGTCCTGACATCTTGTCACAAATAGCAGTTTTTTATTGCTGGAAACACTGTGGTCCCCTTATAAAAACAAAAGACAAACCAGTGCTTTCACATATACAAATGTTATAACATATTCTTGAACCAGGGTCTATATCATAAGAGTCTAGAGTATAAGAGTATAAAGCCTCACTTGTTTTTGATGCAAATAACTTATTTTTCAAACTGGTTTTATCTTTTAATATTTAAAATCTGGCTGTTTTTCTTTGTCTTATAGTAAATTGGTTTTAGATTGTTGGGTGGACCTAACAAGCTATCTGAAGATGTCAAATTAGGATTTCGGTATCTGTGATGAGAATTTTTCACAATTTCAAAGTACACATATTTTGCTTTTTTCGTTTGTCTTTCTCTCCTTCAGTGTGTTTTATGTGTAAAAAATATTAAATAAGGACAAAGTCCGCACCAACAGAAGCTCCTGTCTTCAACAGAAAACTCTGCTCCTTAAAACGGCTTGTGGTTAATTCTGTGACTCGGTGACATCACACTACATTACCATGTCACACATTTGCATATTGCATGCCTGGTTGCTAGTTGGCGCACGCAAATTGATTTTGCACATCTGGTCTGTTGTTGGCGGTGCTGGCTCGGGTGTGTGTGAGCCGACCAATCAGTGCAGACTGTGATTCAGGAGGTTGGCCTTAAAAGAGGCCGGAGCAATAACAGCATTCCAGACAAAAATATAGGGCTCACCTCCAAATCATGTAAACCTGTTCCAGTAGTGACCCAAAATACAACTATGAACCAATAGATGAGCATTGTATGTCTTTTAAGACATTTTTTGTGAAAATATGTCTTTCAAAAGTGATGAAGTAATTATCTTATGCCTGGTCCTTAACAAACAGATTATAACCATTTGACTTATTTGTGTTCATGTCTAAATGTGAAGTCATTTGTCATTAGTCAGACATGACTCATGGTGGGATTCCTCTTTTTTGCAGTCTGCTACCAGACTGTTTGGCTTGAATCTCAAGGAAAAACTGACTTTTCCTTCACAGCCAACACACTGACCTTGGTTCCTCTTTATTCTTTCCTCTACAACAGACAAAACTCTCCATCTGGTGAGGGAGCAGCTCATAAATTATTGAGCACATTTTGGGCCGTGATGCAAATGGAGCTGGAGGTCCTTATGATTACTTTCACTGATGCTGAACAATCTGAGGCTCTTCCCTTTAATATATGTTTCATGTTTATTGAAACCCTGAGGGAATCTGTAATGGACTCTATTAATACTTTTACAATGACAGGATCCAGTTGCTTGTTTCTGTTTGACTGCTGCTCTCAGCTGTTTCTCTTAGTTTCATCATGGTTATAACTTCTGCTTTATGTGCCCTGGCTCTCAAGATAAATGGAGGAAAAAATAAAGGGGCCGAATGATGATAATCCAGATGATCCAGGATTGGACTGCAGTGGACTGGATTCTGAATATATTCTTGTAGAAAAGACAACATGCGTATATGCAAGGCTTGGTGATAGAGTACACTACAACTACAAGTTCTGTGCTTAAGTGGACACATTTCATTGGTTTATGCTTCACTCGAGTAACTAATATTCATAACATCTACTCGTTTGAAACCTTTTGCACAATATTCTTTCATCTTTCAGTGTAATCCCAGGATGATTTTTTTATTTTATTTTTCGTTTTTAAAATGGCAGAATATTCAACCCAATCACTTGAATTATTGTCAGCTAGGTATATAATCCGCAGAACCACACATAGTAAGTCAAAACCGACCGTTTCTTTATGTTTTTGTTTAGGTGAGAACACTGTGCTTATGCTCTTGTTAGGTTAAAGCACAAAACCAACTTGGTCGGGGTTTGGAAACCATCATGGTTTGTCTTAAACAATCTGTTTTGGGCGCCACCATCACAGATGGAGGCTGGACGACTTCCCATGAAGAATAGCCTACAGTAAATGTCCACAGCTCTCCTTAAAAACACCTGCTTTTGTCGCCACATAAACAGCTCATAAAAGTCTCCAGGTGTCCTTAAAAACATCCAGTGGTGTGATTGAAACTCCAGTCAGCCATTTTGGCTTGTAACTCCACAACAGTCCTCTCCACCTTCCGATGTTAAAGGTGGCCAATAGGCATGCATTCCACGTTTGGTACAAATGTCTACCTTGGATGTTGGCGTGCAGAGATTTCGACTGCCAACATTAAATCCTGGTGACTGGGCTGGAATATTCCTTTAAGCAGGCTGAGGCGTGCTCACGAATGATCAGAGACGAACAGCGGCACAGCACGCCGTTCGACCACCTGAAAGGTAACATAACCAGCAATGACGCCGATGACAGCTGATATACCCCACGCTGTGTATGACATGAATAAATGAAACTGACTTAAATACTGTGAGAAAAAAGGAAATGTCAGGGGAGTGTCTCCAAAAAGTATCAGTGCAAGGAGATAACCACTGCCAGTGACAACCGCCTATCAATCTGACATCTCCACAGAGAGGATGTGTGTGTGCTTCAGTGTGGTTTTATTCCGAGCTTTTTTTCATTTTCGGCCTCACCTGAATTCACCAGGAGTGTTTTTATATTATCTGTTGACTTTAAAGTAAAAAACCAACTGTCGTGCTGTTCCTTCCCTTCCCTGTGGGGCCCCTTGAGGAAGAATTTCATATCTTATAATGGAGTTACCGTGCTGAAGAGAGGAGAATTTGTTTTCATTTTATTCATTAAGTGCAGTTTCTTTCTTGCCAGCTGTCCGCCTCTCCCCCCCTTTTTTTCTGTCCTGTCTCACTCCTCGACGTGCACATGCTGAGATTGGATGTCCTTTTCTCTGACAGGGTTTTTATTTAGGCATTCCTGTGACAGCCCTGATTCAACCTCCCACACAGTGAAGTGGATACAAAACACTTTGAAGTTCCTATGGTACAACCTGCTGAGCGAAGCTAACGCAAACCAAAGGATATCTGAACACTGGAGCAAAAAAACATCTGAATATCTGGACTACTGCAATCTGCCCAACTCTTCTTTTTCATTTAAGGTTTTTATACAAAACAGAAGATCCTTTAAGTCCAAGGAATATCTGATATTTATCACATCTCTGGCACTCTCTGGCCCCTGAGAACACTTCAGTAAAATGCAGCTGTTAACATTCATTTATGCAGATTGAGACTTGACTCTATCGCAGGTACTGTGGCACAAAATCAGTCACAACTATCCTTGAGCCCAGGCAATGTATTCATAAAACATGAAATCACACACGGATATCTCCTTTTGTAACTTCTTACATGCCGGCCACGCATTAAAATAAAGATCAGACGCACACACTCGTACACACACACGCACAAGAGAGCCCCTTCCTCCTCCAAGACACGGTAAACAACCACTCTGCTGCCACCAGAGCCTTGCAATTTATGCATGAGGAAGGATGCAGAGAGGAGAAAGTCGCATCTTTTTTCCTCCGATGTACACACACATATGCATACTCAAACACACTCAGATGCAACGTGTCGCTCTCAAACTGCAGCATGTGGCCGTTGGTGAAACCATCAAGAGGTGAATTACAATGTGGTGATTGAGACACGGAACAGAAAATGAAATTTAAAATGGAAGGAGAGAGCGCACAGCCATACATAGATGGATAGACACACACACACACACACACACACACACACACACACACACACACACACACACACACACAAGATGGGTTGACCCCCATTTTCAAATCAGTTTCCAGTACAGATGGTAACAGTGTGCCGTGTGTACAGATATGGGTAAAGATCAGCCGGAGGACACACCTGCACAATCCAATGAAATCAGATACAGTATGCAGATGCTACTGCCTTGGCCATGAACACCAAATGTAACCAACTTACCACCATAGATTTTAATAGAATTTATATAAACCACTGAACTTTGCCCAGCTTGCCCAGTGGTCACTTGTGGTATCGCGGTAAACAATTCCCCTTTAGCCTAAAAAGCATTTTCAGTGGTAAATTAGGACTTTTTCTATTATGATTTACTGATCCATCGAGATTTTAAATTTGTAAAGCTTTCTTTAAAGGAGTCATCACCCGGAAATCGCAATTTCTCTTGTTAAATCATGCATATTGGTGTTGGACCTCTGTTGAAACTTGCCTGAAAAGCTGGAGTTTGAAAGTGGCTTATTTTTTTCGCTTTAGCTCTTTTTCTGAACAGGAATAGCGCACAATAGTGCGCGTTCCTAAAGCACGAGATTTTGACTCTGCTCCTGTGGTGACGTTACCACAGGAGGTTACTTGCATATGCTTCAGCCCACAGCCGTCCTCAGCCAGAGTGAGCACGCCGAATCTACTTATTTCTCTGTCATTTTCACACCATACATCGTGACCGCCAGCATTAAAACTCAGGTCTTACATGTAAAACACGAGTGTGAAAAGTAAGAAGGAAAAAAAAAGAATTTACCATTCAGAGACATCCTGCTGTAAACGTGTCTCTTCCACCGTCTCTGCCTCTTCACTCTCCCGTTCAAGTTCCGACTCCGGCTCGTACAGAAATGCCTGAATTCCGTAAGGTTCGTCATTTAGTGTGTGCGCCATGACAGCGGGCTGTTTATGTTTTGGAGTCTGTGTGTGCATGCAGGCTCGCCCCCCATTCCGGCTCTGTCCTTCCTGCGGCCAATCAACGCGCGCCTCATTACATATTAATACAATGCACATCCGGACCAGTCAAAACCTCGTGCATAATCTCGCGTGAGAAAGTCGCGGTATGAAAAAGTGTCAGAACAAGCTCTATGTTTGATTTAAAAAAAAAAAAAAAAATTCTAATAAGTTTTAAGAATTGATCTAAAGCGATCCAAGAGGGACTGGATATGTAAAAAACCAGGTGATGACTCCTTTAAGCTGTGAAACGCGTTATAAATAACTATGATGTCATCACAATGTACAAACAAGAAGTAAACTCAGCGCTAGGCGAGCAAATGTCAGTGAATTGAACAGACACCATCTTTTCATTTATTCTTTTATATAAATCTATGCTAACCATGCTAGGAATGCATACCATGCTAGCTAACTGTACTTTTCAGACCAGAAAGCTCAGTTAGAGATTAAACAGAACTTTTCCAATTAAAATGGTGTACAAGACATTTCCACCATTGTCTGGGAGTATATGACCAAATAATAAGTCTTTTGAAACATCAGCTATCTGCAACTTGACTCCAGCAAGTCAGCAAAGACAACAATACAGACTTCTAGTGCAAAGAATGTGCTCAATTACTGACACACAGCCTTCATCCATGACCATGACCATGAATTCACAACCATGTATGTGTTTCAGTGAGAGGAGCTGAAGTAAACTGCTCGTGTTCGATGGGTATTGAATGTAGCTGGGCCCCGGGTTGTGTTGACTCGGCTGGGAGTTGATTGGTTTTACAACAAGAGTAATTAAAGTGACTGACAGTCAACTGGGGCAGAGGACACACCAAGCCAGGCTGTTGGGATAATTATTGAATTCTGTTAAAAGCTTACTATGCTGTCCGCCGGGGAGGTTAATAGGAATTTATCAGCCGAGGTGACAAAGACCGTCAGCAACTCTGCTCTCTCCATACCCAGCTTCCTCTAGAGAAACAGCAGACAGTATAGTTAACGCTTAACTCATCCTCCATTACTAAATGTAGTCTTCAACACAGATGACATGACAGTGATTTGCTTGACATGCTCTCTGCTCTTGACAGCAGAGGCCATGCATCAGTTGAAATGTAAATGGCGGTGACAGCGGAGATGACACATTTTGGATTTCATGGGCGCTTCAAGGCAGTTTCATTGTTTCATTTATTTCTGCTGTTAATAATCAATTATACCAACCCATGCTATGACACAGCCTGCTGTATTTCCCCTTTGCCATTATCAAAGTTCAACTTTGTTCTCTTTTCTCTCAGTTTCAAACAAACATCGTTTAATTTGGAACGTAGTAGCACGAATCCTTCAGGCTATAACTCTCCCAGTGTGATTTTTCCTTTCATTTGACCGATTCTAGAGAGCCCAAGGGGGGCCAATGATTGTTTGCTGTGGCAGAGAGGAGGATAATGTGGCACAAGTAGAAAAGTAATAAAGTCAGCAAAAACCTGTACAACAAAAAAGTTTTCTAACATTTACTAAAATTAGCCTTCAGAAGCTCCTGGGCTATTGCTTATGCACTGATACACCTGGACCTCGTCCGCTTGTCAGATTAGTTTGTATGTTGTACTGTTGTTCCCTCACTCGTTGGTTTGTCTGTTTGTCCTAGCATCATTCCTGTTTCTCCTGTGCCTGTTCCCTGTGGTTTTCTTTTTCTTTGCCTGCCTTTTGCTGCCAGTTTTTGTTGTCTGACATTTTATTGTTCATACTTTGGATTCTGGATTTTTGGATTCTGGATTCAGCTCGTTTCAACCTGCCTGCCTCTGTGCGTCTTAGGTTTGGATCCTTTTGTGTAAATTGTGACAGGCCCCTGATGTGCAGCCTTTTATCTATTGAAGCTGTGTCCAATGACTTAAAGCCGGTCTGAGATTTACTCTTGTCTCTTGTCAGGTTACTGTCACTTTGTCTCATCTAAGCTTCTTCCGTCAACATCCACTTTAGTCTCTTCACCACTGTCATGATGTCGGTAGAGGCTGCCAAGTCCAGTTCCTTTGCCTGCTTGCCCAACCAAAATCACTGCTGCTGTGTGTGATGTGCCAGGGCCGTAGCCAGGATTTTTGAAATACCGAGGTCAACATTCAGCAGACGTTATATATGATGTTATATAGCTCAGATACAATCAAAGCAACAAACATAATGATAGAAAAGCTGTTATTTTCAAGGTTTTCAAAGTCATTTAGAGGTAAACTGATCAAGGGAGTAGGTTTGATTTTAAGATTGGTGGGGACACAAAAGTGCTTCAAGGCAGCACTCCTGAAAGTTGACGTTTTTTTACATAAGCAAATTTCACGTCATGCAGATGTTATAGGTTAAAGCAACTAATGAAAGACAAGGAGGCAACTTCGAAGAGTTTTAAAGCCACATGAGTGAAGCATTGCTATTTAGATCATCATCACACTAACATTTGTCACAGTGCTGAATCTCATGACTAACATATCCATCATAAATTTTAACCTCACCTGTGAATTTCCAGCCTCTCTTTCAGCTTCTCCTACATCTCCTCAAGCTTCTCCTCCTCTATCTCCTCCAGCCTCTCTTCCTTCATCTGCTCCAGCCTCTCCTTCTCTACCTCCTCCTGCTTCTCTTCCTCTACCTTCTCTGGCCTCTCCTCCATCTCCTCCAGCCTTTCTTCCTTCATCTGCTCCAGCCTCTCCTTCTCTACCTCCTTCTGCTTCTCTTCCTCTACCTTCTCTGGCCTCTCCTCCTCCATCTCCCCCAGCCTATCTTCCTTCATCTGCTCCAGCCTCTTCTTCTCTACCCCCTTCTGCTTCTCTTCCTCTACCTTCTCTGGCCTCTCCTCCTCCATCTCCCCCAGCCTATCTTCCTTCATCTGCTCCAGCCTCTTCTTCTCTACCCCCTTCTGCTTCTCTTCCTCTACCTTCTCTGGCCTCTCCTTCTCCATCTCCTCCAGCCTATCTTCCTTCATCTGCTCCAGCCTCTTCTTCTCTACCTCCTCCTGCCTCTCTTCCTCTACCTTCTCTGGCCTCTCCTCCATCTCCTCCAGCCTCTCTGCTGTCTGTCACCTTACAAAAATATGTTGATGCATGACATATGAACAGATACATTAGGGATACAATGATCATAGAGCTTGATGGTACAGTTATTGCCTGAGCGAAAAGGATTTGACTAAATATTAATATAACGTAATATTAATTAATTATATGTTATAATTATAAAATCACATGATCATCTAGAATGTGAGGTTTTATTGTATTTCCACCACAAAGTTTCTTCATTTGTGTTTTAAACCGTTGCTCACTTCTACACAAATACATGAAAATAAGAATTAAAAATAACTTTAAAAAAGTGTATCTCTTTGGCATTAAATATTCTCTTTTATTCAATATCTGTATTGTTGAGCCTCTACCTATACACCCTTGAAGTAACTTACACTTTGACTCCTAAAGAAGTCTCTTATATCCTTTTTTTATATATTTTTCTTTTCTTTGACATCCTTCAAATCCTATACAGCACACACGCACACGTACATGCACGTAAACAGACACAAACACAAATGTAAATGACACCACCGATATTAAAATTGGTCTAGCTGACGTGACCCAGGAAGAACAAATGCCAAACATGTTGACAATTTACATTCGCAGTTGCAGATAACATGCACTGCCTCTCGTCTGGTCCAACTAGCAGGTTGCATGTAGCTTTTACAAGCAGAAGGAGTGACAGCGGGGACAAACAATCACATGTAAGTTAGCGAGAAACTGGCAGCCGATCAGGGAGCGATATTTAGGTTAGAGGCGGGACTTCTAGCAGAGACCGACATTTAACCCTTTGTGTGCCATAATCATTGACTAAACACTACGGAAAGCGGTTGTATTGATAGTGACTACACAGTAGCGGCTGAATATTGGTAGGGACGTGTCCCTAGCGTCCCTACCCAATTCTACGCCCTTGAAACTGATGATTTATGACATTATTCAAATTCGACCTGTAAGTGATACAAGAGGATCGATCGTTTTCCCGTAAGAGAACAGCAAATCTTCGCCGCAATTAAAGCAGCTCTGTATCAAATCAATTACTGAGTTACCTGAGAGCCAGCGTTTCCCATAACAAACATTTCCCCGGCTCACACACAAACATGCTCCCACAGAGACTCCACAGCCACATCAAAAAGCCTCCGTGACCCTGCGTGATGTACTGAACCAACATCGCAAACCACACACACACACACACACACACACACACACACACACACACACACACACAAACACAACATCGAGACACAACAAGATGTCTTTGTTCCAGCAGATTCATGTCAGCTGCAGTTTCCTCAGTTGGCCCTAACAACTGTACTGAGATTGTGAATTCGGTCTCATAAATAGTTCCATGTAAATTACCCTCGGGTGCTGATATTGACTTGCTGAAATGAGCTGGGGTCTGCCATGTTGCAATAAACCAGACTGTTTTTTTGTTTTTTTCTTACCCTCGTACACAAACACATGCGTGTATACACACAAACACACACACGCAGGCCTAACCAAATGTAATTTACCAGCTGCTTTCTAATGGGGCTTCATCTTTCAATATAAATGTTAATAATCTATGATTACTCTCTGCGCTGCAACGCAGGGAGCTGAGCTTTTCTTTCATGTATTTATGGAAGTCTCTCTCTCTCTCTCTCTCTCTCTCTCTCTCTCTCTCTCTCTCTCTCTCTATTCATCGCTCGCTTTTGGGAAAATGTTTCTGAATACAGACATCAAGTGAAAAATTGTTCATCTTTTTGTTTTTACCAGCATGGAGGGATATGACTCCAGCAGCAGCTCTGTGCATCATTAAATCCTGTTCTTCGTGTTGATCATCTTTTTAATTTATCATTTTTGCATGACTTTTCCTTATAGTTATTAATCCTGGCAGACCGGGAGTAAACCCATGAATAATGTGCTAAGTAAAATGATCAAAGTATAAATCAGCGATGCAGAGCTGTCAGCACGCTATACAAAAAAATCTTTTCTTCACTTTAACAGGCTCGAGAATTGAGCCCAAATCAGCTTTGGGGCTGCTATTGAAAGGAAATATTTATTACACATTATTCATTAGGTTATTCATATTTAAATGATATATCAAAATCCTTTTTGACAGCATGCGACCAGCCTGTAGCGCGGGGCAATACTGGGCCAGAAACAGCTGAAAGAAAAAAGGAAACCGAAAGAAAAGAAAAGTTTTTTGCTGTTTTCTGAGGTTGTGGATGGTCACAATGTCCTCCTCCAAACCGTGTTGTGGAATGAGATGTTTTTGTTTTGAGGCCCTGCAGCTCAGTGTGGTCTCATCAGCTCCCAGTCGACTGAAAGAAAAGGGACTCCCAGTAAGGGCAGGTGTTCAAACATCGATAGTTTTTGAGGATAGACTAAGTTGTGTCATGTCCCAAAAGTTGGGGCTGAATGTTTGTTGCTGAAGTTGTCAGTCGTATTTGCCTAATCATTGTTTAGACAATCAGGGACTCAGGAATAAGATCTAATTTGACACAAAGTCCTTGTATGGCTGTAAAAGGACAATGGGATTGCAGTCTCCAAGGCTCCAAATGGAGGATATCAAGATGTATGAACTGACAGCAACAAACAGACTGAACCAAAATCACCAGGATTATCTCACTTTAGACAAATGGAGTAACTCAACTAGCTGTCCAAGACAAATGGTAAAATACACTGTTTCCAGCAGCTTTTAATAACAAGACATATAACCTTTTTAGGATTTTATGTCCCTGTTGACAAAACACTATTCAAAAAACATCTTGTTTGGGGTCAAAAAAGATCATTGTTTGGGTTAAAATGACTACTTATTTGGGCTTAAGAGCAATCATGCTGTTGTTAGGAAATGGGAACCAACCAGCTCTCCCGTGTGACAAGCCTTACTATTACAGTTGGTAAAAGATACCACTGGATGCATGTCTGTTGCATTCTGCTCTGCACCAGCTGCGTTTTGAGTCCGCCATGGCACAGCACTGCACTTCAGTGCAAGACTCCCTGTCTGTTCTGTGCTGAATTTGGCTGAATTGCTGCGTCATGCATATCTGCTCCGGCAGGTTTTGGATCTGGGAGCTGGGATGGAGTAAATACGCAACGCAGCGGAGCCAGTGGAAGTTAACGCATCGACTAGAGTGAAATCTATCCGCTCCGCTGCCGTGATGGAGCGGAGCCGGACCGGACACTTATCTGGTGGAATCTAGCCATTGCATTTTGTGACTCATTCATCTACCAGAACCTCCTCCATCTGTTGGATTTGTGGCTCTATGAGATTACCTGTGTTTCCTCCTTTGCTCCCGATGCATAGAGTCCCTTCAGCCCCGACAGATATTTGTCACTTGGCCACAAAAAGGTACTTTTAGGTACTTGGTAGCCATCTTAGCAATGCTCCAAGGAAGCTATTTCTTGCTGACAATCTAATCTAAATGAGCCATAACTTAATGGTCACCAGGAGAAAACTGCTTGAGAAGGTCAGCGTCTTTGCTAGTGTCCACATGTCATTAAATGGCTGAATTACAAGCAGTGCTGGACTGGACGGACTGATAGGTCGATGGTTGGAGTACTTTATTATAAGGTGAAATGGAACAGTGGGTTTGGAGAAAACATGTTTGTATTGCAAAAATGTAGGCATTAAAATCTTTTTCTGAGTATGAGAAATTACATTCTCAGATGTCGTACTGGTACCAGTATCAAAACATTCTAATGGCACCCAGTCCTACTCCCAAACATACTTTATATCCATGGTATAAATTTTATACAGTGTCACCGCAGGTGTACTGTAATTGACTCACTCCAACTTTTTGTTAAAAATTCCCAAATATTCCTTTAAATCCTAAAGGCACACATTCTGCTCGTGCCATAAAGTGAATACGGAAGTCATCTCCATCCCATTTATTTTCCATTTGTCAGTGTCTGAGGGAGGTTATAATAGCTTGGTTAAGAGCCACATTAGCAGGATGTGGCGCGACAAAGCTATGGATTAATACTCTCTGATCCCTCTCTGTCAAGCCCATTAAAATGTATGCAGCTTGGTATTATCTTTGGTGCCATGCTTGCCCGTCTTCTCCACATGGTGGGAACTGAGTTAAAAATGATTCTGAATGTATCAGCGTCTCATTTGCTGAGTGTAATGACTCACCAGGTCCTCTGTTTTTCCACCTCTCTCTTTCCTCCTCTTCCTCTCTACTCTCTGTAAGAATAAAGATAAGGCATGCCTATCATTCCTCCCACCTGTCAATCATAATTCACTGCTGAAATTACATTCTCCCGCAACGCTGCGGCTCTGTGGAGGGGAGAGCGGGGCTGCCCTCATGTCTACCTGTAGATATTCAGCATCTTATTTTCTTTTCCAACAGGGAGCAGACAGTCCAACCTCCACCTGTATTTTCTCTTTATAAAAATGTATGTCAAGAACTTTGTGCTCGAATGAGGCAATATCGACTCCAGCGTCTGCTGGCTCACTGCCTATGGATTTTCATGTCACCAAAAATATTAAGAATTTGCTCAGACTTGTGAAGTTCTGCAGATGTATGAAGTTGGTTTTATAATGTTTGGTGGTGTTGGATTTTCATCACAAATGGGATTTAGCAGATTCAGGGTGAATCAGCTCTGGTGCTGTAACTGTAAAGGTGATTAAACCTACATCCATCATTCATGCTGTTCATTTATTGGAAGCTTTTAAAATGAACTCAATGAGACATATTTACCAGAATCCACTGACCGTCTTCATTAATCATCTTTCATATTTGTATGAACCAGGATGAGAATTTTGGTGACAAGACTAATTGTGATTTGAGGGATAAAGGGAAACATATGTATGTACATTTATGATGTTAGCAAAGCCTGTATCCATGTTAAAATAGTTTGGAATATTCACTTTTTATTTTAACTTCCAGATTTAGGTGTAGTTTTAGTTGGTGTATGTAGATTGAAAGGTTTTTTCTTTTAGTTTCTTTCTGTCCTGGACAGGTATAACATGTCAGAAGTATGCAGCTACATACATACAAATGTACAAAATGTCTTAATAAATGCTTCGAATTCAAATAATTTAAACATTTGCCTCATTGGACTAACAACCAGATCGACTGTGAAAAGTTAATTAAGATCCAAATGTATGCAATGTATGTAAGTAGCATCCTCTAGTGGACGAAGTAGTTATTATGGTAGCAAAAGAGGAAGTCAGAAGAAATACAGAGCAACAAAGGCTGCTAATAGAGGAGGTCGGGATGGATGGGTCTAACAAGCGCAGGACTTTCAACCAGCGGACTGTTGTTGTGTCCAATGTGAAAGTGAATGTCAAGGGTGAGTTATCTTAACTGACCTGTGAAGTCACGTAAATTACATAGGTATGTTCATAACTGAAGTAACTTGTGACATATGTTGATTTCAGAGCCACAGGCAGATGACCTATTCAATTGCAAACTTTGACCATTAAACTTTTTCCAAATAGCCATGCATGGAGGCAGGGCAGGACGTAATAAATATGTAAGACCACATCTCCAATTTTGACATCAGAAAGGTGAGTTTTTTTATGTTAAAATCTTGTTTTCTCAAGCTGGACAAATCTAAGCCCTGAAGGCAAATTAGACAATATATTCCCAATGCAAAACTTTGACAAAGCTGCTGTGGTTCTGGATCATCAAATAAAACAGAATGATCAAATATGAGTTCTTGTCACAAACATCCTGGTCCAAAAATAGCAAGCTTACCTGCACTTGTTTACAATTTGAACTGTAGTCAATGCAGCATCCACTCGTTATCTTAGTCCTCACATTTTTCATGTCACCCTGGTGTAAAAAGACAGAGGCAGAGTGGACGGAGCTGTGATCACAGTGCTGAAATAACGTGGCTGGCTGAGCAGTGGAGAGAGAATCTGCTGATTAAGTGCTGGCAGGCGTCTCGTTCTTACTCACTTTGACGCATCTTCTCTCTCTCGTAGATTTCAGAACAACCTCCGTGCTCCACACACGTCTCATCATACAGTACTTTAACCTAGAAAAAGTGAATTAATTACTGCCAATTTCAGACATTTAATCAACTGCTTCGTTGTTTCGTACCTCACTACTAAAGACAGGTTACAGTCTTTAGTCATACGCAGCCCTATAATCTATCCTGCGTAACAAAGCAAGCAAATCTCCACCATCCTCACACATAAAACATAATCAGCTTGCAGATAATATCCTGTTTCTCACAGTAAACAGCGCAGACAGATGGTTTAACGGTTGGCCCTTTTAACCATAAACACCTACACCAGTGATTTATTATACATATGAATCCATTCATTCAGGCTTTATGCTGTGTGTGTTGTAAAGCTTCAAATCCTGTGTAATTGCAACAGCTTTATAAATACCTGATGGTGGTGAGACCAATTCTGTTTTGTTTTAGCTGGAGTCTTACCACTTCATTTATAATAAACAAAGTTTACCCTGTCTATGCTTTGTTAGCATGACTTTCATATTCTGGTGTAAGTTTACCCAGAGGAAACAACAATTGGAAAAGAGATCTCAGTAGTGTCTCATTCATTTCTCCTAGACAACTATGAGATCTATGTGAGACCAAAGTGAGGCTGTGGCTGATTTCTCCTGTTTCTTAATTGTTTCTCCTGAGAAACAGGTGCAGAAAATCTCAGCTTGGGCTCCCTGTAAATTTCAAAGGAGATCTCATCAAGCTCTCAATGAAGTTTCAGAATATCTCCCCAGTGCTGGAAAGGAGCAAGGTTTGAGTGGTAAAGTCTCAAGTCTCACCTATTGCTCCTAAGGAATTTTAGGAGAAACCAATGAGAAATGTTTGAGACCAAAAAAGACTACAACGAGACTGAAATGAGAACTCTCATTGCCCGTAAAGGAGCAAGCTTTGAGCAGTAAAATTTTCCTCTGGGTATGGCACTACTGCATTTGGATGTAAGAAACAGATTTGGATTTTTGAGACAGTGATGATTCACCAGCAGTTATACCATCAGCACTAACTTATAGAATAGATGCAGTGGGTATTGTGATAAATCATAAGCGACCCAGCCCTCTTATCAGAGACAGCAGTTGATGCTACTCTGCTAAGCTAGGCTGGTTAGCATTTAGCAGTACTACGTTTTATCAAGATAGATTTTTTCAATTAAAGCGGGAACAGCTTTTAAATTCTCCTCTCTCCTAATGTTCCCCAGTGGTATTGCGTCACTGTCGCAAACATAGCGTTAGCAACATGGCTACCGCTAGCAGTCCGACTACTCTCAAAAGAATATAAAACAGTCAGTTGTATTAAGAAGAATGGAGGTTTTATTACTTACTGATCTTACTTACTTACTGAGTAGAAATAAATGCCAGATTTGTCTTAAGTCCCAGTGGTAAGGGTGAACAGACATCAACGAGGGAACAGACTTTGACGCTATTCTGGCATTCTACAATGAGTGAATGCCCGTCTGTTCACTCTTGTTTTACCTCTGTTTCTATCACTCTCCCTCGTCACCTTCTTTCACCTCCTCTTTCCTCAGCATGGTTCTTTTTCTTTTGCAATATCGAGTTTCCACAAATTGTTCCACTGTTACCTGGGGATTGAGAAGAATGCCTCTTCCTGTTTTGGTTGTGCCATAGCACAAGTGCTTCCTTTGTGCCGTAATTTGTCCTTCATTTCTGCATGAAAAATCATACCCAGCGAGGCCGAATAACATGCTGAAAGCAAGGTTTATACAAAACCAGTCTATTGAAGGTATAAGGTAATTTATTTTCTAATTATACAGGATTAGTTCATGAACCCCTTCATTGTACATAAATTACAGAACACACATCCAATTATTGATATACAAAAATGCATAAACACTTAGAGCATCTTTTGAATTTGTGTCAGGGTGAATTTAACCAGCAGCAACAAGATGGTGTTGGTAATATTGTCAGCATTTCCACATCCAAATTTCAACACCTGGGAAACACTCTCCATCAACTCTGACTGTATGTGAGCACAAGCATCCCTGTTACAAACACAGAGTCCACCTCCTCGTACTGTTTCTTTCTACTGCGACCGGACATTGGCTGAAGCCTCCTTAAACAAACAGGAATGTCATGAATTTTTTTTTTTAATTCTCTTTCTCCCTAGAGCAATCCGACTTATTAGGTTGGATGGTTGAAAGACATAGGGGCCACAATGATCACAAAATACACTGCTCTTAATTCAAAACGCCCACGTATTTCTCCAACGCTGATGACAGTATTTCTGCTATAGGCGGTGCATGTTTCAGCAATAGAGCTGGAAAAAAAATGACAAAAAAACAAAACAAATTTACAAATCTATTTCTTCAATATTCACAAGCCCCAATAACGCCAAATTATGATGGACACACCCACCACTGGGTGGTCAAGTGGAAACTCTTTCTCATTAAGCATGTCTTACGCACACATACAGACATCATTAATAGATGATAATCATAATTGGAACACAAGATAGTATAGAATACATAATGTACAAAAGCTTCAGAGGTTGAGAATTCTCTCTGGTGACTGTATAATTAATATCTGTCCTATAATAACATCCAATTTAATCAAGATGAATTATAGTGTCATGTTTTGCCATGAGATTATATTCTAACCACATAAAAAATTTAATTAAAATATCTTCAGGCTACAGAAAACACTTAAGCTAGAGAGCTAAACACTCCTGTATCCTTTACAGCATTTATACACAGGTTGCCTGGGTAATCTTGGAAGGATTACTGCCATCACTGAAGGGTGGAATATAAATTGTTGTAATAATCAGCTGTCCAAACTCTATTTAGAGATAATAAGAGAATGCAATAGAGGATGTAATAGGCTTACCTCTAACATCACATCTTTGTCCTTGATGTTAACTGAACAGCAGCGCTCATTAGGCATAAGCAAATCCCTCTTCTCATTATTTCTCCAGTGATGTCAATATCACAATCTGTACAAATAACACAGTGATAATAAAGCCTTGGCACATCCTAAAGAGAATTATCACATCGTTATAAAGTAAGTCCCCACTGAAGTTAGTGACACTCAAGCAGCGTCTACAAATGGGTCCATAAGTCCTCGAGACAAAGTAAGGTGCTCTAATCAAAATAAAACCAGCCTCCTGCAGCTCCAGAGAAAATCTACAAAGATACTGCCTAGACTCTGAATTAAACAAGGCACATATAGCACACATTTTGTACATTTTTGAACACAGACTGAATTCAAAGTTCTCGCCATTCAGTGCAAAACTGGAAAAGGGTGTGTATGAGGTGCCAAACAGTTTTGGAAACTGACATGACAGATTTCTTCATACATAGCCTGTCAGTGTTTCTACCTCTAAGCCCTTTGAATGGCAAAGAACTGACGTGGAGCAGGTTTGACTAAGTCCTGAGAAGTCGGGAGAAACAGCTAACCCTAAAAATAAAACAACAACTGAAATGATCAAAAGGGCTCTCTGGGTTCAAGTCTGATACTATCAAACATATGCATATATCACCAGATTTTTTTTCAACCTGCCATACCTTCCCCTGAGAATTGGAGATAGAGGAACCAGAATTACATTTTGGACAAAAAAGGACCTTGCTGGACTGTAATGCAACATCCTCCTGATATTCTTACCTTTGACCTCGCAATTGCTGTGACGAAATCTAAAGTGATTGCTGCCATGATAACCTTCCAGAGTCTTGGAAACTGTAGTGCGGCTTTTGGCATGTGATAAATAAGCCCTCAACATAATAGATCTATTACTCAAACTTGGCTTCCTGAATTGTACAACATGTAATTGTCTCGCAGGCAGAAACAGTGCACTCCCACCACCTCAGAACCTAGCTTTGTTCTATGCAGGGCTGATTTGGGCGCCTGAACGCCGTCTTGACAGGGATGACCTTTGAGCGAACAAAGCCGTAGCATCCAAAATCAAGAAGTCCACTGTAGCTTAGCTGTGTTGCACCCGTCCACCTTTATTAAACCTCTTCTGTTGGCGTATAAGCTGCTCCACAGAAGAAGAATGGTTAGCAAACATTTACGAGACAAGAGCTTCAATAACTGCTTTTAGAAGAACTGTGGGAAATTATTGTTCACTTAACAATCTAATGGGTCAGAGTTAATGAGCTTGCTAACACTTGGCAAGCTAGTGTGGGCAGCTTTCTCCTTGTGTTTATTAAGTCTTGTGTAATTCTTTGAACAAAATGCCTGGTGGACGTACAGTGGAGAGAACAAAGACGAGTAAATGTGAACTAATAGCTCGTTCTTGGTTTGCTAGCATGTTAGCAAGCACCAAGGTGTTATTATGGATCTCATCGCATTTCTTGCCAAGACCTCCCCTTTTGTGCCTCTGATTAACCGTACCCTGGTATATCTGGCTATTTTTACTATAATCCAAACCAATCTCACTCCCAATGCCAGAACCTAACCAGAGAGTCACGACAACTCAAGTTAAGTTCAAAAGGCTGATTGTCACATGATTCACACTGTCAACAGATAGTTTCAGGAAGTTCTAAGCGGGCAATTTAAATGCATGAATACAGAGAGACAGAAGTATGATGTTTGGCAATTCTAAGTTAATTATGTAGTGATTGATTGAGTGATTGAAGTACTGTGCTGCTAGTATTTGCTAACTTCACAGAGCTATTGAGAGGCTTCACAGCCCACCATTGCTTTAAAAGAAATGGTCCAATGGAGTAAACAGAGATGACGTGACTCTCTCTACTCAAGGGCTCTAAACCTTGCCAATGAAGACAGCCAATCAGAGGCAGAATAGGGAGTGTCTTGCCAAGAAAGGCCCAAGAATACAATATTAAAAAACCTGTTACAGAACATTGGATACAGTTTTCTTGACTCATTTCACTATCATTATTTGATCTATTCGGTCCGCTCACATTTGGAAAGTCTAGAGGAACCATTATTAAACTCTTAACTATTAAACTTAAACAATGCAGAAGATTAGGGCCCGTATTCACAAAGAATCTTAAGGCTAAAAGTAGCTCCTATCAGGCGAATTTAGGAGCAACTCCTTAAAATAATGGGCGTGTCAGTCGTAACTTTAGGACTCCTAATTTTTGAAAATAAGAGTTATTCACAAACATTTTAAGCCTAAAAGTAGCACCTAAGTCTGGGAGACCTTAGAAGTAGTCCAGAGGACTCCTAACTCGCTAAGACCTGGTCACAGCCGAATGTTTTGGAGATGCTAAATGACAGGGAATTATTAAAACGATGTCGGATGGACCGCGAAGGGACTGAAGTAGTTGAGTGACAGGTTGAGTTGGTGAGGGACGCAATAACGTCCCCCACCAACTGAAACAATCCAATAACGCCAGAATTAAAATGTTTGGCAACACTCCGGTATTTGGCTACGGGGAAAATGCAGCTCTTCGCACGGGACTAGTATTACCTGGGAACCTCAAGTGATTTAGAAATTATCCCACCATTCGCACAGGATAAGCGAAGTCTGTGTTTTAACTCGAATTTACTGACATTATCCTCCGGGTCGATCGCACCGGAGCCCTTGCTGGAGCAGCACAACGGTTAGATATGGATATTTTTAATATAATAACTGGTGAGCCTGTTGAAAGATGGAAAAATGTTCCTTACCGCATTCTGCCATGCATGTAATCCATCTAATCATCTTTCGAGATTTCGCTCTTCTGATGAGCCTCCTGATTTTGCATCCAAAATGCTGTCAAAACTTTAATTTATAATTCCCAATGCAGCCTCCATAATTCTCGACCAGGAAAAAGGCAGAAAAAAGGTTTGGAAAACACAAAAAACCTTAAGAAAAACAAAAAACGACTCCAAATCACAGAGATGCCGATTCGCGCGGGACTAATATTATCAAATGACCTCTGTGATTGGTGAAATATGGTACGTAATTCACGGAGGAATTTTTACTTTACAAATTACAAACGTGGCAGATTCGCACAGGATTATGATCACAGACGACCTCCGCAATTATTACAAATTACTGGAGGTCCCCAAGTTATACTAGTCCCGTGCGAATAGGGCTTTTGTCAACTGGAAAAAGTTGCATTCCATCAATACACAAATTGTCTTTGACACACGTTACAATATACTGGACATTGTTGCGAAATGGCCTGGATCAACACACGATTCCCGAATTTTAATGGAGAGTGGTTTGACGCAGTTTTTTCAAGCAAATGCCGCTTTTATTGGCAATTCACGTTTTTCATCGCAATCTTGTAATATGACATTTTTGTCCGAAGCGTTTTTCTTTGGGGGGAGGGGGGTACTTAATTCTCCTCATAAATACATGTCTTTATCCAATATCTTTTCATAGGCTTTGTCATGGGCTTGTAGGCAACTTTCTTATTTTCACTTCATGCATTGCGTAGCCTAAATGACTTTTCAATGGGCTGCCCTGTCACCCAACAACCAATCACCGTTGTCACCGCTTCTAAGTACATCCTTATAAAATGACGTCATCCATAGCAACAGAGAGTTACTTCTAGTTTAGGAGTTCACTGTTTTCATAACTAAAAGTAGGTCTCAGCGGCTTTGTGAATTACTTTTAAGAAAAGACTCCTACATAAAAACTTTTAGCCCCATTTAGGAGTACTCCTAACGTTAAGATAAAAGTCTTTGTGAATATGGGCCCAGAGTAATTGTATACCTTGCAAATCAACTGTTTTGGCTTTACGCCACTGAGCAGCTTTCAAAGGAATACATGGGCCGTCTCCAATGCTATATTCAGTTCCCATTAAATGACCATGGAAAAAACGCTTACAGCTCATATGTGTACAGCAGTACACATATGAGCCCTCTGGTGGAGGTCATCAAGCTTCTGGCACTCACTGTTTCAGAAAGAAGCACAGAGAATTGTCACTGTGCTTTCAGACAAGTGCTCATGATTGAAAACATTAATTCCAAAAAAATAGACTTAAAGATAAATTCTTAAGAGCACATGGAATTTACTTCAGCGATGAATTTAAAGCACTCAGAAGGTGTTTGTGATACAAACATAATCAACAGACACTAATTTCATTACTGTTTTGTTCCATTGTATCACACAAAATCAGAAATACAAGCCAGTCATCACTTTCTGCATGTATACTGTGCAGTGTTGGGCACGTTATTTTAAAAAAGTTATTAGTTATAGTTACTAGTTACTTCTTCCAAAAAGTAACTGAGTTAGTAACGGAATTACTCCACTATAAAAGTAACTAGTTACCAGGAAAAGTAACTATCGCGTTACTTTTAATTATTGCCCCTTTTGAGCTCGGCATTCGTTTTAGCGTACTCGGCATCCATGTATTTAGAAAATGTCTTTCTGCATGGCGGACTGGCACCTGTTCTCCCCGATATTTTGCCAGTGAATGCTCTGAGGGAGTCTGAGTCAGCTGTTGATAACAGGAGCATGTTCTCAACAACATACCTGTCTATCATTGCATTCAGTTCAGTCTGTGTCACAAGTTTTTGTGGAGCAGAAAAATCCAGCTGTAGCTGCTTGGACAGCTCCGTGTCCTTCTTTGTTAGCGGAGCTCACGTTAGCCACACACCTGGCCTGTTGTCATCATCAACAGTGTCAACAACTGTGTTTTTGGCCACTAGTTTTGTAGAAGCATGTGCCGCTGCAAGATGATTCATTAGATTAGAGTTGCTTACGACGGACATAGACAAAAGAGATCAAAGTAGTGTCTGTACTTCCACTTTGAAAACGCCACCTTTCCTCCGGACTCGCCATTGCTGCAGCTCACCTCTGCTAGTTTGTGTGTGCGAGGCTGCTGTGTGCGTGTGTGGTTTGTGTGTAAACTGAACACTGCCTCTGATTGGCTTACGAACTCTCACTCTACCTTAGAGAGCCAATAACCATCACTTATGCAGTTGTCCCGCCCCTCCCTCCTCCCTCGCCAAGCTAATGAAAATAATAAAATAAAACAGTTTTGCAGCATGACAACGGATGACAACAGCTTCAGTGAGCAGCTTCAGTTTGTAATGTGCCACATTTGATAGTCGGTAACGATAATGGCGTTGTAACGATGGAAATAGTAATTAGTTAGATTACGTGTTACTGAAAAAAAGTCACGCCGTTAGTAACGCCGTTTATTGTAACGCCGTTATTCCCAACACTGATACTGTGTATCCTTACTTTTCTCTTAGGGTTTTTTGTGAGGATGCCAGCAGTATGTGTGCACATCTTAACATTATATTTGTATTAAACCCTTGATTGTTAGCTTGCAGTAGAACATAAAGTGACAGTAGTTGTAGGGAGGGTTATTGGATAAACCGACGTTCCTCAAAGTTTGCCCTGAGGCTGTGTTCATCTCACAAACACCAGCAGTGGAAGAAATTGCTGTTGTCCCTTTACTCTCATTTTTCTCAATTCTGTTCCCCATTGATAATACATTTCAGTCTTTTTCTTTTAGACCCGTATTTTTATTCTTGTCATCTTACCTCTATTGTTTTAGTCATTGACAGCCCAGTGGAAAAGCTCAGTGCATAATTTGTTCCTCAGGGCTTTTCTATTGAATATTTATGCCAAACAGATGCATAAAGCAATGCACACAAAGATCCAGTCTGGAAAGCAAACAATAGATATGTGTGTGAAGGAGATGATGCGGCTACAGCAGTACAGCATTGAAATTTTAACCCTAACTTGATATATTCGGCTTCTAAAAAATTCCACCAGACCCCAAAGGCAATCCTTAACATCAGATATCTGTCAAAGTTCTAGCAGCAGGTACCAGCAGGGTAAACATGATAGCCCAGACATCCTACTCCCCAGTGGCTGGCTGCGGCTCATATTGGGGGATCCCTGGGTGTTCACAGGCCAGATGGAGTGTGCTGTGTTGTGGGTCTGTGCCAGATTCTCCTCCCATTAGGACATGCCAAAAATACCTCAACAGGGAAACATTCAGGCGTTTTCAGCAGCTCCCCAGACTGCAGGATCAAACTGAACACAATGACACAATAAAAAAGTACATTTTTGATGTCCTGTACATATATGCAATGCGTGATGATCAGACCAGGTTTGTTATGGATGGCCCATGATTAGCACAAGTCCAAAAACAAAACTGTGGTTTCAGATGAGGCACTACCCACATTAAAGCTAAAGTCCCACAGGAAAACAATTAAATGCCAAAGTTGCTGCAACAACGTAAGTTTAAAAATACATATTTGTCAATTGATTCACAAAGACTTCAGGTAGTTCTAGAAAGTTAGGCAGCGGGTGGTTAAAATGCGTGAATACGGAGAGAAAGAAAGTACGATGTTTGTTTATTGATTGATGATCAACAGCACTGGGCTGCTAGTAGTTGCCGCTAACTTCAAGGAACCTATTGAGAGGCTCCACGATCCACCATTGATTTAGGTCCACTGGAGTAAACGGAGACGTCACAACTCTCTCTAGTCAAGTGCTCTGGTTAGGCCTAGACATTATGAGTGTTGATTGGTTACGGTTAGGGTAAGAAATTAAGGGATAGAGACATGAGACAAGAATGGGGCCTAACCTTGACGCATTAAAAGCTAAAGTAACACCTGAGCTTCTTGGAGCTTATGGCTTGGACGGATGACCTTGAGGGCCACGGGTTCCTAGTGTTTCTGCAGCTTTGATACTTCAAAGCTGCTTCCCTTTTAAACTACTTTTCGGTGAAGTTGTGCCAGGATGTATGCAAAATCACACAGTATATGGTGAAAAGCTTGGTGTGGTTTCCTTACAGTGTTCAACCTTCAATCATGCTATTTCCTAGAAACTAACTGATAAAGGTCTTTTGCTCCTTGAAGAGGAAAGAGGCCCTTTAAGTCCTTCCAATTAATTCTGATTACCTGTGCTGTTTTCAAAGAGTGCTGGACCAGGGCCGACTACTTAGTGGCCAGATCCCGATTAGGTGTAGAAGGTGTGCCAAGTTGTGCTGGGCACTCATCAAAAGCCGCAGAATTCCATATCAAACAACTCGGGACAGAACATTTTGTTGGATACCTAAATGGTGAATAATTTGATCAGTTTGGATGTCACGGTATTTTGGGTCTCCTTCTGATATTCTAAATACTGGGGTATTGAATAGAGAAACATTGATCTCTGAATAGCACCTCCAATTGAGCTGTTTCAATACTCTCTTTAACCCTCTTAGTCGACACCCTGACAGGATAACAACTATGATGATGGGCTCCATTTTGCGAAAAGACAATCAAAGAAATCAATACTCATCTAGTAGAAGTCAGTAGTCTAATTAAAAGGTTGGAGAAATTCCATCGCATCCTCATCATTCTTAGACTCCCTCAGCCATCTTTCACTTACCTTGTTAATTGAGTTTGATTGCTGAGTCACTTTCTCCATTTCTCTTTTGTGAGCCTCGGTTCCATACGATGAAGAAACTCTGCCTTGGTCCCTCCATTTTCAGCTCCAACAGGCCCTCCCATAGATGACTTCATCAATGTTTAACAACTCGCCATCATTAATAGCCTCGCCCCTAGCATTGGGCAGATCTGGATTCCTTCTGCTTCGTCTACAATCTAGTTATCCTCAGTTTCACCTCTTTTAACCATGTCATGCTGACTTGATTTTCTCTCACACTCACTTAGAATTTTCTCTCAGTCATTGAAGTCTAACTGAGTGAAACCAGTTCCCTTTTCTAATCCACAGATTTCCTTGTCTGCCTTCAACACAGTCCCGCTTGTCATCTCTCATCCATGTTTTTTTACATCAAACAGTGGGTCCCTTTAACTGCACAGCCACATACCCTGGTCTGGTGTTCTGTGTATATGGTCTTGCTGTTATCATTGACTGTTACCCATTTAATATCATTACCTATTGGATTTTGACCAATCAAAACCATTACATTTCAACCAAGCATGCTGCTTGAAATTGGAGTATTTTCTGGACTCAAACACCTTTTTTTTAAAACTATTTGTGGACTGAATGCATTTACATATACAGCTAGTAGTTTAGTGGCGGGGTCTGCCATTCCTGGGATTTCCTACCTAAACACAAGGGAATTCAGATGTAATCCACTGAGATTTTATGTCATTTACAAGAGCTTCACTGTTTATTGTTCGCTTTCTTAGCACTGCACCAGAGCTGTATTAAGTCACTAATGTGAACTGAGGACCCTGCTCCTGTTGCTTGACATTAAAAGAGTACAACTAGTGAAACAAGGATTGGCTTTGTAAAGCAGCCACAGGAAACCCAATGAGTTTGTCAGGGCAGTTAGTGTCAACCATGATCGTTCATCACATCACATGTATCTTTGACAGCAGATCATTTACCATTTTGGCAAATAGGTAATGGACATGAAAAGTTGCACAACTCCAACTCTTCAACAAGGCAACCAACCAACTTTACTGAGCCCATTGTTGTGTGGAGGAACTACTCTGACCATGTGCAGTATAAAATCAAATCAGATAACAGTTTCAACTATTCTTGTCTTGAATCACGTTTTCTGCAGTAGTTAATCACACTTTCTAGTGACAGAGGAGAACCATCAAATGCACCACTACTGAATTGCAACATTACACAAAAAACAAAACCAACTAAACTGCCAAATTATATCAAATTAAAGTACCGTAGGGGAAAAATTAGCAGATGAACGATCATTTACTTACTCGATCACTTGAGTTGCTAAATATGGCCTATGTTTACGTTCTCTGTTAGGTTGCGGACTGTAGTGGCCGTAGAAATTATTAAAGCAGCAAGGAAGTCAGGTGAAGGAGTACAGCACAGGACAAAAAAACTGGTGCTTGTGTCCAGTGTGGAACCCCAAGTGAAAAGTGAGTTATCTTAACTTCGTAACGTAGTATAATGGTGACTTGTACATCGTGACAACAGAATTAAAATTACTTCTGTAACGTAGGTACATTCGTAACTGAAGTTAGATAAGTAAGGCAGTTATTTTAACCAAAACCACAATGTTTTCCTAAATCTAACCAATTAGTTTTCTTGTCGCAACCTAACCAAACTGGCATGGTAAGATACATGGTGCAAACCTGATGATTAAAGTCAATTATCACTTATAAAATATGAGACAGTCTCTTGTTTCAGCTTCTCAAATTTGAAGGTTGCCTATTTTCTTTGTTTATGTTATTGTAAGTTGAATACTGCTGGTTTTTTTGGACTTTCTTGCATATTAAAAACAAGCTATTTTAATATATCACCTTGGGATTTGGAGTACTGTGACAGGAAATGTGTCATTACTTATTTGTACACTGGATTTTACAGAATGACCTGACCAGCTACATAATGTTTCACATCAACAGTTTCATGTTACACCGCTGTGTTTTTAGTCTCTTGTGAGAATTTGCCTGGAGAGCTATCCTAAAACTTGCCTGCCCTATCCATTGCTCTTGTTTGTGTGTGATGGAGTCTTCTATCCTGAGGGACTCCTTTTCCTGCTCGGCATGCCTGCCTGCCTACCTTAAAGCCTCCCTCTTGTCAATGCGTCATGCCCAATCAGACAAAATCTCAGCTTTCTCCGACAAAGGGGAGGCAACGAACCCCGTCTCCATCTCCGGCTCGCCTCGTCTCCCCTCCAACTTTTCACCCCAGCAACAAATCTCCTTTTAAAAGAACTATCTCTGAGCCTTGAAACCTTGAAACTACTTCAGAGACGCAGCAGCAGAAGTGCACAGAGAGGCTGACAAGGAGGTCCACACATCTTCTCGTTTGAGTGTCAAAGCTGACAGCCCGTCAAGAGAAAACTGCAGCGGATTATACAGAACAAGGAGGCACCAACACACACATACACACACAAACACACCATTAAAGGCATTTCCTGACGAGACAGCAGCTATTAGACCATGCACGCACATGCACGCACACACACACACACACACACACACACACACACACACACACACACACACACACAGTTTAAGTGTTTTCTTATGAAATTCCAGGAGGTAGCAGAATGCACACAGAAACACACACATTAGTATTCAGGTCTTGTGCCGCACTGGGAGGGTAAAGAAGGAGAAGTTCGACTGACCTCTTTTGTTGACCTATAAGATAACCTTTCTTATGTGTGTGTGTGTGTATGTGTGTGCTTGAAACCTCCAGCCAGTGTGTTGAACAGCCAAATATTGAAGGTCAAGATTCGCAAGGACTGCTAAATCTGCAGAGTTCGACTGACGTCTCACTCACAGGGACACACTGACTCACCATGAAATAATTAAGTCCAGCCAGAAAACACTAGCAATGGGTGATGAGTGACACCGTAAGAGAAATCTGACTACTATGAGTGAAAAAAGATATCGCAATAACCTCTGTAGAAATAATCTCAATACAGTTTTATCAAAAGCAATTTTTCTTAAACTCGGGCTGACACAGCACAGATTGAGACGTATTTCAATCCTGAACTGATCCCTCCTGACTTATTTCAGAGTCTGTCCAGATTTTGGTCCATTTGCAGTCAGTTTGACGGGGACATGACCTCAGAGTCGGACACGGGAAATTAATTGAAGATCAACGATCTGGCTGTCTATCTGTCGAACAATCAGATTGATTTCTGGCAAGTCGGAAATTTTGGTTGGCTGTCTGAGCAATTTCATGGTCTGATTTCACACACGACTGCTGTCAAAAGTTCCATTACAAGGTGAAGTGAGCTATTTTTTATATCAGTGGAGGAGGAGTATTTTACATATAGTGGATAAAACTGCAGTCTTGACTGAGAGTGTGCTATGAATTAAATTTGAACAGATCATTGTGTCTGTATCTTTCCATCCAGACTTGGGACCATAGTCTTTATTCTTTTTCTTTCCTTTGAAGGTAAAATTGAACAAACAAATGTTGGACTTTCTCCTTTTTTGTGGTTTGTCTTTGTTGTAAATTTGAATCCTGGGTTCTGTGTTTACACTCTATATATGCAACCATGGTGTGAGTAAAAGTGACAAAGCTGAGTAGACATTTGTTGTATTTAATTTGAAACATTTTATTATACTTTTTACTTCATATATTTGCTAATTATTTTCTGTTTATTTTTCAATTTCCTATCAGGGTTTGATTTGGTTATGGGAACTGAAACACTTGGCACTTGCATTGTCTCCATCCCTCAAAGGTCAAGCTTTCCCATATGTATCCTAAAATAGATCCTTTGTGCGACCAGTGTTGGCCTTTCCTTCACTGGGGTCACATGTTGCGGCTGTGTCCAAAATGATCTAATTTTTTGGACTCTATATTTAAAACTCTGTCCAATATTTTGGAACATGCGGTAAAACCTTATCCACTCTTGGCTGCATTTCGGAAAGTCATCTTTCTTTGATGACCTTGTTGAGTTACTATCTCTTATCTGCACTGACTTTGATTGTGTGTTAATTGTTGGTGACTTTAACATCCATGTCGACAAGCCTGAGGACAGATGGACTAAAGAACTGTGCTGTGTCCTTGATAACTTTGGACTCACTCAGCATGTGACACAACCCACACACAACAGGGGCCACATCCTGGACTTAGTTATCTCAAAGGGTCTGAACATTTCTAAGGTTCTGATATCTGATGTCGCTCTCTCCGACCATTACTGTGTTTTCTTTGAGAGTGATATATCAGTGCACACAAATGTTCAAACTCAGGTTGTCTCAAAGCGATACATCACTGAAAACACTGGTGACATATTCATTGATGCTTTCTCTTCCACACCACCCCTCTCTAGGTTCTCTGTCAATGACCTTGTACTTCATTTCAATTCCAAAATTACAAATGTCATGAATGCCATTGCACCCACTAAAGTGAAGGTGGTCTCTGGTAAGAAAAAATCTCCTTGGAGAAACGCCACGCTTGTCAAGATGGAAAAAAGGGAATGTCGAAAAGCTGAGTGCAGGTGGCGAAAAACAAATCTCCAGGTTCATTTTGACATTTATAAAGACAGACTTTACATTTTTAATTTAGAATTAAAAAAGTCAAGGCAGTCCTTCTTCTCAGACATTATCACCAAGAACAAAAATAATGCTCGTGCCTTGTTTGCTACTGTCGACAGGTTAACAAACCCTCCTGTGCCAGTAGCAGCTGAACATCTGTCTACCAGGGCCTGTAATGAATTTGCATCATTCTTCACTGCCAAAATTCAGAACATTAGACAAGCGGTCAGTGCCACTCTACCAGGTACTGGAGGTGTGTTGTCGTTTTGTCCACCTAAACCCAACTCTAATACCCTGACACAATTTGATCCAATTAATGACAAAAACCTTCAAGACATTATACAGCATTTGAAGTCTTCCTCCTGCAGCCTGGATATTTTACCAGCAGGGTTCTTCAAAAAAGTTTCAGACTGCATGATTCCAGACCTGCTACAGATTGTTAACACATCTCTTCTCTCAGGTGTCTTCCCCCAAGCCATTAAGACAGCAGTCATTAAACCACTCCTGAAGAAGAGAACTCTAGACACATTAGTAATGAATAACTATAGGCCCATTTCAAACCTCCCAATTTTAAGTAAAATAATTGAAAAAGCTGTCTTTCAACAGCTGAACAATTACTTAATAACAAATGGCTGTTTTGATGCTTTCCAATCAGGATTTCGACCACATCACAGCACTGAGACGGCCCTCGTTAAGGTCTTCAACGACATTCATTCAAACACAGACAGCGGAAAAATCTCAGTCTTAGTATTACTGGATCTCAGTGCTGCGTTTGACACAGTCGACCATAATATACTACTGGACCGACTGGAAAACTGGGTTGGACTCTCTGGTACAACACTAAAGTGGTTTAAATCTTATCTAAATGAGAGAGGTTACTTTGTGTCTATTGGTGACTACACATCTGAACGGACGAAAATGACAAGCGGAGTACCCCAGGGCTCCATTCTGGGGCCTCTACTATTCAACATTTACATGCTCCCTCTAGCTCAAATAATGGAAAACAATGAAATTTGCTACCATAGTTATGCAGATGACACACAAATTTACATAACCATATCACCAGGGGACTATAATCCCATACATACCCTGAGTAGATGCATTGAACAAATCAATGATTGGATGTGTCAGAATTTTCTTCAGTTAAACAAAGATAAGACTGAAATAATTGTTTTTGGATCCAAGGAAGAACGACTTAAAGTCTCTGCTCAGCTTCAGTCTGCAATGTTGAAAACTACAGACCAAGTCAGAAACCTTGGTGTGACTGTGGACTCAGACATGAATTTCAGCAGCCATATTAAGACAGTTACAAAGTCAGCCTACTATCACCTTAAGAATATATCCAGGATAAGAGGGCTTATGTCTCGGCAGGATTTGGAGAAACTTGTTCACGCATTTATCTTCAGCAGACTCGACTACTGTAATGGTGTCCTTACAGGACTCCCTAAAAACTCCATCAGACAGCTGCAGCTGATTCAGAACGCTGCTGCTCGAGTCCTAACAAGAACCAAAAAAGTAGATCACATCACTCCAGTTCTTAGATCTTTACACTGGCTTCCTGTCTATCAAAGAATAGATTTCAAAGTCCTGTTGTTGGTTTATAAAGCATTGAATGGTTTCGGGCCAAAATACATTTCTGATCTGCTGCCTGCGTTATGAACCATCCAGACCTCTGAGATCGTCAGGTACCAGTCTGCTTTCAGTCCCCAGAGTCAGAAGTAAACATGGAGAAGCAGCTTTCAGTTACTATGCGCCACATATTTGGAACAAACTCCCTGAAAATTGCAGGTCTGCTCCAACACTCACCTCTTTTAAATCAAGACTTAAAACATTTCTTTTTGCCACTGCTTTTAACTGAAGCAATTCAAGTCTTTGAACTGCATTATTACTCTGAGTTTTTTTTTTTTTTTTTTTTTTTTTTATAATGCAATTTTTAATGTCTTTTAAATGAAATGTTTGTCTTTTAATGTAATTTGTGTGTGCCTGTAAAGCACTTTGAGTTGCCTTGTGTCTGAATTGTGCTATACAAATAAACTTGCCTTGCCTTGCCTTGCCTAAAGGACTCCATTCAACGGTGGCAAGCTGAACTGGAAACAGGCACAACCTCCCCAACATTACTATGCTGATAAAAGATGTTAGGCAGCACCTAAAACTGGAAAAGCTCAGATTCACTTCACAGGACTCTGTTGTAAACCCTTTATTGATTATGCAAAGGCTAGGCGGTAAATATCTACCCTCCAGCAAGTTTAAGTAAGATGTCAGTCGGCGCCCATTAGCTCAGTTGGTAGAGCAGGCGACCCATGTACAGTCCCGACATGGGGCCCTCTCATCCTGTTTCCTGTTATCTCTGAAACTAATAAAAACATCTCTGAAAAAGATAATATATTTTTTCAAAAGATGTTGATAATCAGCGTGTAGAGCAGCCCTGCACATTTGCTGACAATTATACCATATATCATTCCTGTTTTTATGTTGTTAGCGTTGTTTTACATCTGAGCATGTCAATTCCATTCTACTTTTGTTACATTTTGTATAATTTCTATTCAGTCTGTACTGCTTGATAACTGTAAAGCCAGTGTACGTTTAACAATATAAGTAAAGTAAAAAATATATATACTTGGTACTTTCACAACACGGTTTTGAAAGGAAAACTTTTCCATTCTTAACCCCCTGAGACGCAGAGCTATATAACACAGTGATATCAGCTAGTGTTTGAGGTCATATAATACATTGTATAAAATATATCATATAAAGTTAACTCACCAAACAGAAGTAATTAAAGTCACACAATGTCTGCAGCTGAAAATGTCACCACATTCTGTTGTCTTGCAGTTAGGCCTGTCACAATAACAAAATGTTGCTGGACGATAAATTGTCCCAGAAATGATTGCGATAAACAATAATATTGTCGTTTTGAGACCATTTTTCTACTAATATAATGATAATGGTATAATAATGCAAGTACACCCTTTCAAAGATCAATAAACTTCTATTTCTAAAGAATATTTAACATTGGAATTGGAATGAGAAGAAGACAAGAAGACATGCAAAAAATGCACTTGTTGGACAGTTGTGGAATTGCCGTTTGTGACACGTATGTTCTCCCAGGCAATTCATACTGGCTGTCAAATGTTTGCAGCTTTTTCGGCTGCATCTCTTCAGCGATGTAGCGAACTACACTGTCTGTAAGTGCGCACCATTTTGTACTGTCCTGTTTGTATTTTGTTTGCTGACTAAACGCCCCAGTGATTGTGGACTGTCCGGAAGAAAGAGACAGCCCCTCTATAGCTTTAGTTGTAGTTTTTTTCCAAGCTGGGAAAACTGCATCGGATGATTATGCTTTAGGTGCAGATGCATGTTTGTTGTATTGCCGCTTTTAGTTGCTACTGTTTAACAACAAATGTGACATACTGGCTTGTCCAGGTTAAGTGGTTCACCACGGTAATTCAGTTTGAATGCAAAGTGCTCCCACACTGTAGCTGTCGCGTTCGGCTTTAAAACCAATTCCATCTTTTTTTTTATTCCTCCAAATCTCAACTAGCGTTTCTCTGGCTTGCTACTCCTCACAGGGCTCTCGTGCTGCACACTGCGTTATGTCAGGGGCAGGGCCCAGCCTCCCCACACAGAGACAAAGAGTGACTGACAAGAGGGTTCACGTGAGAGACACGAGGAAAACAAACAAGCATGCAAATGAAAATTATCAAGGCCCGCAAAATTATCAAGCTCATTTTAATTTATCTTACGATTAATTGATTTATTGATTATCATGACAGGCCTACTTGCAGTCACGCTTTATTTTACATATGTAACATGCAATATAAAACAAGAGGTTCAACAAATTGATTGAGTATTTGAGTATGAGGCTATTTCCCCACTTTCAACATGATTTGTATGTGTTTTATTTTGTACTTTAAATCCTCATGTCATGTTTCACTTTCCACTTCCTCTCTTTGTCCGCTTTCTCGCCCCTTTTGCTATTTATACATGTGTCCCATTAGTTAATCACTCATTGTGTTTGATTCAGTTTTGGTAACTCTTGCCCTTCTTTTATTCTTGGATTTGCCCATGGCTGCTGCTTCTGTTTTTCTTGCCAGCTTTTTGAATATATGGATTTTATATTTGGACATGAGCTTTGTTGTTAAAGTTCACTTTTTTGTCTTTTTTTTAACCAGCCTGCTTTCTCTTGTCTTGCGTTTGGATCCCTTTTTGTGTAACTATAGTAGAATGTAGGTGATAATGTACAAAATTTCTTTCATATTGCATCACTGCAGGCCCTAAATCCTCCGTACTGTTTGAGACATAACAAGAGGATGATAACTTGTTCAATAAATATGGCATATTACAGCGAATATAATACAGTAAAAGGACTATATATCTATGTAGGTATACTTAAGATAAACTACTGCCATAAACTGCGAGCATAAAGCATTTTCTGGATAATAAATGTACACATATACCACTGAATATGTATATGCAGCCAGTGTGGAGCATCAAACAATGAATAAATGTTTGGAGGTCAGAGGAAAAGGATAAAAGACGCACAAAAAACTGCAAATTGGCCTACTTTACAACTCAAAATACCATTAGGTTCATTTTAAGATGAAGCGCAGACTGTCAAATGGGAGTTTATGTTTGGAAGCAGAAAGTGGTCGCAGAGAAAAGTAGGAAAAAGTGAATCAGAAGTCATTTGTCGAAATGTGTCACCGCTCTCACTCTGTTTCTACCACTCCCTGTCATCCTCCCACACACACTTTCACACACACACACACACACACACACACACACACTCCTCCCTCGCTTTCACAGCTTATCACTAAATGCTCCAGGTGAGTTGGTGATTTAGACCAGTCATTTCCGAGCCTCTCTGTCTGCCTGTAATGACTCTATCCCAGGCCTGCTGGCAGAGAGAGATACTGTGAACTGAAGTGAAGTGCTGAATAGCGACTACAGGGGATGGACCCACTGCATTGACTGATGATCAATTAGACCTGGGCTTCTCTATCTCTCCCCCCCCCCCCCCCCTCACCTCAGGCCTCCAAATGGATCACTGCATCCGACAAGATTTTGGACTAAAGACCCCACCTGGGAAATATTTTTTCCCCCCACACGATTCGGCACAGGAGGACAGAAAGATAAACCATGGCGCCTCCGCCCTTCTACAGCCGAGGATGTCATGCACCACAACAGCAAAATCCTCCACTTACTGATATTTTTTCTCTTGCATTGTAGAGTCTCAAATAATCAATGACCACTGGGAATTTGGGAGGAAACGCTTTTTAATAACACATTTGGGAAACTAGCTTGACAAATATGCTTGATTTAGAGAAATAAATAGCTGAAAAAACACAGCATGCAAAGAGCGCTGCCCTCCGGCGCTCTTTAGTTTGGGGATCCTACTAGTTTAGAATTGTTGAAGAGGCCTGAGGCACTCGAAAGGAGAAAGGCTCTTACAATGAGAATCTCTCTGGATGTGTACATTGAAAGCTACACACATCTGTATAGGGGAACTTGACTTCCCTCTTTTTTCACTAACTTTCTTAAACTTAGGCATCTGCACTCGGCTGTACCCGCTGTGTGCAACTTCAAAAGGAGCCTAGCTGGAACATATCATTTAGGGATGTAGTTTACACTGTAGTTTACAGGCTACATTTGAACATCCTCCATAAGAAAGTTGAAGGGGTGTTGCGTCTAAACACAAACGTTATAGTGTTGGCAAGCAAATATACAGGGTCAGATACTTTCTAATTATCAACTAGCTACTAATTTATAACAGTTTACAAGTGTAGCCTATCAGTATATTCTTACCTTCATGACCCTATGTGTGTTGTAGTTGACGGTATCAACAATCTGTGTCACTGTTTTTATGTCAAACTATCTGTAGATTAAGCTTGTAGGCTGTATCATATTGCGTTGTCCTATCTAACCTACCTTTTTGTTGTCGTTTGTTGATTAAAAGGTAGTCAATGGGAGATATTTTTGCCTTGAACCTCGGCAAAGACAATAAGGCATGAGAGACAATGCAGTAATAAACACTACATTAAGAATAGTAGTTTTGACGAAAATCTTTGCCACAATATTTTTTATTAGATTGGATGTTACGCCAGAGTCATTACGATGAACATCTCAGTGGTGCGACCAAAACTTGGAGACTTTACACTTCATAACCTTACCAGTCTTATGTTGTGTAAATATAGGAATAAAAATGGTGGGTTAAACATGTTTGTATCCCGGTGGATGGAATCTCCCAGGGCGCCATTTTAACAACCTGGGTGTCATTGTACTGATGAATATGCTGTCTGCAGAGATGGATGAATAAAGAACCACCTCTGTGATCCACCTCAAACCTGCCTGTTGGGTCATTCTTTGCTGTACCATCCAGCCGTAATTGTGGTAATTCTCGCATCTGCGTTCACTGAATGCTCGTCTAGCTTTAATTTCTGTCACTAAGTTGGAAAAAAGAAATACTAAAAATGACGCATCACTTGACCTTGAACCTGCATTTGGACGAGTAGATTTCAAGTGTTCTTTCCTCAATTTTACCTCAGATGTGCGCCGAGTCTTGATGTCTGTTGTTCAGCCATTCGACTTTGGACAGCATGCATTTGTTTTCTGTTGTGTGTGTGTGTGTGTGTGTGTGTGTGTGTGTGTGTGTGTGTGTGATTCAGATGCCAGTTCAGATTAGTTATGTGCAATCTGCCATTTATATAAAACCCTCAGGCTACTTCTTCAAAATATGCCAGTTGTCTTCTCTGTCCTTTTCCTTCCTTTCTGACATGTAAGGCTCCTCTGTTACCTGGGCATCAACCGTCTCCGGGTGCACCAATTGCTGGGTTTCATACCTCTCATTCTAACCATCTTTTCTGCTTTTGGGAGTTTTCTCAGAGATTCCCAGTTGATCTCATTATAGAGACGTTCCCACAGATAGCTGGGGAGAATATAACTCCAAAGCGCGTTGCCAGTGGAGGAAAGATAACAATGTTCCTCACATCAGTGCAAATATCTTAACAGCATCATTCTTGTCACCTTCTGACAATCTCCTGTGGGGTGAATGCAGTGTAAAGCCTCTCCTCTGCGCAGTAATGTGTCAAATAATACAAGTGTAAGCAAACTAGGTGTCTGATTTTCTACTCTGGTTGTGAAAAATACAGGCTACTTGGGGGGATTGTGAAGTGATGCAAACAAACACAGAGACAAACCTGAAGTGTTTTGGTAGACCTAAAGGAATCTCCTCCACTATTAAAAGTGTCCTAGATGAGAATGTGGACTTCACGACTGAATTCATCCCACGGGGAGGATGGGCGACGTAAGCAACCTTCACCACCGTTCCTTTATTTGCCTTACTTTTGAGAAAACAAATCTCACCTCTGAGACTGCAACTAAAGATGATTCGTCATTTTCATTATTTTCTGAAATAATCAATTGGTTGTTTGGTCTATAAAATGTCAGAAAATGATGGGAAATGTTGATCAGAGTTTGTCACAGCTCCAGTCGACGTCCTCAGATGTCTCCATTTGTCAACAACCCAAAAATTTTCATTTCACTGTCATAGAGAGGAATGGAACTGGAAAATTTGTATCATAGTTGGTGATTCTACGAACATATTACATGATTTCTATTATCAGATGGAATTTGTTTGGCGTAAAAGAATTGCAAATAAGTCTTTCAAGTCTGTTATTTAAGCCCTTTAAAAATATAAAATACTCAACATTTCCACTACAAAATATCTCAAAACAAATGTGAATTGTTATGATTCAAACAATGTTTAAATCCAGAATAATTTAGAATTTGATTCAAGGTGATTACAATTTCATATCCCGATACTGTTCCACCCAACCACTGCGACAGACAGTATTATCTCTGGCCTCACAGAGTGAACAGCCCTGGGTGACGGACTCTGAGGTGAGGCTGCAGATTTGTCGGTTAAAACCCGTCAAATTAGCAAACTGGCATTCTTCTTAGAAATGTAGTCTTCGGTGTCTGTATGCTGAGGGGCTGCAAGCATGCTGCCACATCTGTGCCAAATGATGATGCAAGTTTCTGCCGCTGCCACGACAGCTGCTCACGCATTTACTTTTTCAAAATAAAGGCCTGAAGATAAATTATTTGATTTTGTGAAAAATGACAGTATATGACAGAAATTATTGCAAAATTTAATAACATCTTGTCACTATTACTTCCCTAGAAAGATCAGATTAAAAGTCAAAGAGTGAGGGGGGAGGTTTGCGAAAGTGACCAAATCTAAAGTGAACACAACTATAATACATGACCTCATCTGTTAACATTTGTCCTGGGGTAACATCGGTTAGATTTTCATCTGCAGTTGTGGTTGGTAAACAATTAAGACAACAACTCCCATCATCACAGACAACTTCACAACGCCATAAAACTGTCTTTTGTTTTATTTGTGTTGAGTGAGAGATCCCAAGTGGCAGGCGTCACTTGCTGTGCATTAGAGGACTTTTTGGAGAGCGATGATTGTGTTTCAAAGCTTATCACTAACCTTGGAAACAGAAGGTGAAAAAATAATTTTACCTCACTGTCGATTAAGTATAATATGCTGTTTTCAAAGTCAAAAATGCAGTTTGAAAACAAACTACAGTGGATGCAATGTCCTTCAAGTACTTGAAAAATTGGAATTTTTAACAATTCCATGGCGTATATATGAAAAAGCAGTCTATGTTTGGGATCAGATTTGCTCCTCTCATTTCCTGCCAGCTTCCAAAAACTGCCTCAAATGTGCAACCCTCCTTGTGTAAACTCTCTAACTGTTGATGGAATATCTGTTGTCAAGTATCCAACAATCAATAACAGTACAAGAGAAAATATACAAGCTGGTAAATAAACAAGTGCTAAAGTCATCATCTTATATGCTGCCCTTTAACAGGCAAATCCATCAGCACGTCGTGTGAAAGGACAGCCACGTGTCTCCATCAATAACATGAGTTAACTGAGCTGTAACTGACATGAAAACATCACAAGCATGTCTCTGGATCCTCTGTCATCTTTGTTTGGACACAACCTGAATGCTGTGTAAGGTCAAGCTGGGCACCTGTCACAAAGAGTCCAGTGTAAAAACAAGATGAAAGATACAACAAGGATCACCACCGGAACTTTCTTATCCGATCCTGTCATAGTAGGGCGCTGAGGATACAAGTCAGTCGGGAACAATCTCTCCGTCCATTGTGAGCAGAGCTTTTAACAACTCCGAGCGTCTGTGTGAATAGACCTTTTCGTATTTTCAGTCTGAACTGTTGAGGTGAACATCAGCTATACGTTTTATAAGTTTTTATGTTGTGGCAATGCTGTGCTTATGGTCTGGTGAGGTTTAGACACAAGAACCGTGGGGTTAGGCTTTAGAAAAGATCATTTTGGCTGAGAAAAAAACTGGACTGCAAATTGCCCCAACGGCTCATCAAGAACAAGTGGATTTGTTGTCACAGCTGGAAAATGTCTAAACATTCCAGTGGTTTCACACTCAAAGGCTGACACACTGTGGTCTCTTGGAAGCCAAGAAGTAACGCTAAAGCCATTCCCTCCGCTATTAAAGCCATTAGGCTCATATACAGTACATGTGAACTTGAAATAGAACGTATGAAGGGTACATTTGATATAATCTGTGGTTTGCAAATACGTAAAATAACAACATTTTATTCTGGCTACCTGGCTGGAAGTTCCAGGGTTGAGAAAATGTAGTGCCAAAAGAAAAAGTGCTGTCTGACTTCAAGGTTAAACACTGGATATGTTCTTAATGCAGCGTACAATTATGTAACTTCTTCCACTAGTGGGCTCTCTATCAACAAAACATGGAGATGTTTGCTATATAGCAGAGTTGAGTGCAGAGCATTGCCCTCTAGATACTAAAGACAGCGAGTCATATCGGATTCTGCTCTAATCTGGAGTAGTTTACCGTCAGGAGGGCTCAGAGATGACTTTTTTTTACCTTTTGGATAAATATGCGCATTTATCTTCACTCCCGTTTATTAACCTGACTACAGCAGCATCCTGCGGAGCAGATCGTCAGTGTCCTGTAATGTTGACTGCTGACTGGAGCAGGATGGGGAAATGTACAGACCTTCATAAATGCATTGTTACAGAGAGGAGAGGGGAAAAAGATGAGCTAGAACCAGAGTCTCTGACGAGTATCTCTGTGTTGCTGTTACATGCTATCGTTAGCTTACGGTTTGTTATTGCGGATAACAAATGGATACTGATTATCTCCGATGGGCCTCCTTTTAGGTGACTGAAATACATGTTGCTGCTGACCTGGTCAACAGCAGTACATCGCATTGCTTCCACCCGACCGCTAATCTATGGATAAGCACTTCATACAGCCCAGCTCCGAATAATCAAACTATCCCTTTACATGAACGTGAACAACTGCAGTTTTCCTTTCAAGTAACTTTTTCCAAGCATTATGCAGTTATGCTCTGTTACTCCCTCGTAACCTCGTTTAAATTCAAATCTGATTTGCATTAAATTCAATTGCGGCCCCTTAAAATTCGTATAAATCATCTCCCCTCTGCTTTCTCTCCGTCTCTGTGGCCATAATGAGCAGGAGCACAGCGGACTCTAAATCATCCTGCAGAGCAAATTACCGTAATCTGACAGCAGCCAAGCACCTGCACAGCACCTTCGTAATCACAGCGCTAAACCCTGCCTCTCTGCTTGTGTGTGTGTGTATATGTTTGGACTTTCCCATGGGAAAAGGTCTGCTCCCAGAATACAGTGGGCTGGCAGGGCATTTAGCAGCCATCAGAAAGGGCCCGCCTCTCCTCTCACTGAAGCCTAAAGGTGAAGCTTAATAAGTGGAGACACACACACACCAGCACACACACTGGACGTGCCCACCTTTCTCAGCCGCCTGTTCGGGAAAGGGGGTTTGACCTTTATCAGATGGGAGCGCTAACACGCTAATAGCCCTGTCCGCACTCCAATTAGAGCTGGTATGAGACGGGTTGAACAGAGCACAGTCTGCCACGGAGGATCTGACTGAGAGATGGGAATTGTACAGGCTGTCAGCTACAGAAAAGGAGAGAGGAAAAGAGAAGTGAGTACGGGAAGAAAGAAGGAAGAGGGAAATAGCTACAAGGTGATGAAGAAAAATGACAAGTCTTTAAAGGCCAACACGACCTTTTTTTGTGGTATGTGATATGGGGAATTCCAGTCAGAACAGTAAAGCAGGAGAATAAAATCATAAATAAAATGTGTTTTGCCTGACAGTGGCCTTTGAGGAAGGACGTTGTTACCCAAATCAAAAGTGTTTATTCTTTAAAGAAGTTGTTTTCTGAGATAACTGTCAGGTGTCATCTCTCAGTTGCTGTATGAACTGATTTTATTTATTTATTTTTGACAACTTGGGGGTAGCACAAAAGATGTTAAATGTCAGACACTGACAAAAGTGAGATCCTTTCTTTTTTTGTATAAAGCAAGTACTATATAAATTCGGTGTCTATATCAAAACACACAGCCCGTATCAAACAATTGCGCCTTTACTCAAGTCATAAGGATTAGGTAACATTGTGATGTCACAACTTTACAGTCATCATCCTCAGTCACGCCCTCCAGCATGGCCAAGGTAGCAAAAACACTGGCAGAACACATGGAAACACAGTTGGAGGTGTATGCTCAAGCCTGTGAGAGTTGACCAACCAGATCAGCAGGGTACTTTTGGAGGTGGACCTTAAAGAAACAGGCCCTAAAACAGAGTGCTCAGACAGGGGGTGAATAAAGGGGCTGAAGTAATAAATAATATGAGTAAAATGATGTTTTTGAACAGGTGCAATTACTCAAGTGTCTCAGTACATGTATTTTACTTGAGCATTTCAATTTCCTGCTACTTTATAATTCTACTCAACTTCATATTGGAGGCAACAGTTGCACTTTACTCCACTACATGTATGTTATAATTTAACCTGACAAGTATGAGTCCAGTCTTCACTCTCGTTTATCTCTCTGTTTTGGTCTCCACCACCTCCTGACCGAAATCTCTGTCTCTTCAGATGCTAAACGCTACACTGTGTTCACCAGTTACTTGCTTACATTGTCAGGCATTTTTTGATGAGCATGTAGCATACAGTGAGTTTTATCAGAGTTGTTTTGTTGGCTGTTGCAGCTGGACACAAGTTTGACGAGATCAGTGAGACTGAACCAAAACTATAAAGTTGTGGGCCATAAAACTAAAACTATGCGTTGAAAGATGCTGCGCTGCTCTGTAGAGCTGCAGAGACTGCAGAAAGTGATGTTCCTCCGTGGGCTTGTCTCTGAGCAACATCTTGCACATTACATTTGATTCTTTGATTGATTAGCGCAGCTTTACAAATACTTGCTACACCTTAACCAAGAGAACTAGGAAATAAGAACTGATAGAAACAATGAAATGTTCTTCATTAAAGAGTCAGCCTGTTTTTCTTCATTATGTTTCACTATCAAGCCATTTTGAGCACACTAAGCATCAGTTAAATATTCATAAAGTTTATCTGAGGATTCAAATGATCCAACAAAAATGTTGTTTTGCCATGTAATAATCAATAATACATCTATCTGGAGAAACATCTTATTTCTTCTACTTATTAAAATCTACATGCAGAGGTCGATGTCAGAGGAGAAATTAAGAATGAACGCAGATCAATTTAAAAATGTTCCTCACTGCCTACTTTCACCTCAGGCATCAATACATGGAGGAGGTTCTGGGTAAAACATAAAAAGACATGATTCAACATCTGCTTTTCCTTTCTTTCTTTCTTCTTCATCTGCTAACTCTAGTCGGGCACTATAAGAGATACTGTAAACAGGCGTGTGTGTGTGTGTGTGTGTGTGTGTGTGTGTGTGTGTGTGTGTGTGTGTGCGTGCGTGCGCAGAGCAGAAGGTTAAGTCGCATCTCTCCCAGCAGATTGAACCGAGCGCTGATGTGATACGAGACATTCCAAGTTATTGAACCCTGGCTGATTGGATGGTAACAGGGGGTGATTGCTCTTTTCTTCAGTGGCCCGTCCAGCCTCCTCCGAAGCTTTATTAGTTTTTCAGACAGTTACAGGGACGATAATACAGCAAAGGCTGGGAATCAGTCCCATGCTGCCTCGGAAGAATACACTGACTCACTGCAATGCTCAAAACACCAAACATTATGCATTTTTCAAGTGCTTCTTCCTGAATACTGGCTGTGTCCAGAGAATTTAACTGGACAATATCTTGTGTCCCAACCCCCAACGGTGGTGTAACTATAATGACAGCACACTGCCCAGGACAGGACATTAAAATTAATGAAGGCAAGAGATGATGCAGAGGCCTTGTGTTTGGTACAAGACCAAAATTTCATATAAACAAACCAGGAAATGTCATATTTTCAACAGGAAATTAGGAAGAAATAGCTGCAGTGATATCTTTATTATTTTAGCTTACAACGTAAAAAAAACCCACTTAAAGTTATTAACAGGACTGCAAATTGTTGGCCCACTTCAAAGCAGCCAGACTGCCAAACCAATTTCATTTAATGCCATTGCTATTTTTTATCCTGTACAAATTTTGTTGATTTCCAGGAACACTGTGACATTGTCTGGAATACAATGACCAACAGGGTTCAAAAGAGAGAGAGGTTAAACAAACAAATCAAAGTTCAGTCAGACATATTGGGACCAAAGATGCTCTAAAAGCAACACTACACAGCTACCACCAATATCTCTTGACACACGCTGAGACCTTTCCTTGATGATTATGGTCTGAATTGCTGTTCTACTTTCTTCTAATGTGTGTTTTGCTGATGACTGAAGTGACATTCCTTTGGGAGGATAGCAAGGGTAAAAGTTCTTGGAGGATGCTTACAAACTCTGTCTGCATCTAGGTACTTTTCTTGATGGCTTTCTTGAAGATGGCTCAGAACAGAAATCTATTTCTAGGCTTCAAAACATCCCCGCGTTTGTGTAAAACAGGCATTGTAATAAAAAAGACACAGCCACACAGCTAACATCCAGGTGTTAAGAAAACTACAATCCTGGCAAAAAAAAAAAGTAATCTTGTATCACCATTTCTGTAATTATTACTTTCTAGAATTTTCTAGAAATGACTGTCTCTACCTCCGAATTAAAAAAGAATAAAAAAAAAAAAGATCAAGATAAAAAAGTTCAGAAAGTGTTTTTTCATAGGGAACATGACTTGTTTCAGTTTCTTGAAGATGTTGCACCCCTCATCCTGGAACTTCAGAACTCAGAACTTCAGAAGTGAATAAGCCTCTTGGATGAGGAGTGAAACCTCTTCAAGGACAATGAAACAAGCCCAGTTGCACACGATATAGCCATTACAATTACCATGACACGGATGACTGAGAACCTTTACCAAAAATTAAAAGACAACAAGATAGGTGAGCAGAATATTCGTTACATCTTCTAAACATCAGCAATAAGTCATTGTGAGAATGTTGCATACAGATGTAAGCACTTAGCTCGAGGCACCACTGTGGCTGTTAAGTCTTACAGCTCTGTTTTTGTGGTGGAGTACTGAAAATTGCTTTGCTCGGGTGTTATTGCTGGTGCAAAGTTAAGGAAGTTCAAACATGTTGGATTCCTATTCAATCGACGCAGGTCAAGATAAGTTGTTGGTGTTCTGGTTTCCTAGATCTGGATCCAGAATAGACCCCATTTACTTTTGGTGCAGACCGCGGAATTTTTTCTCACTTTCTGCGCGTTGGGTGTTGGGTGTTTTTCAAAATTTCTGATTAATTTCTCAAGGAATAATGCATGGATCATGTAGGAACCCGGCCCATGCTGTTCTCCTCGCAGGAGGCCCGGCTGTGGGTCTGTGTGACCTCCCCCCTTCTCATGAACCCTTTTGTGTCCTTTATCACGAGGGTCTGCTTCCCCTTTTTTAATTCTCTCCCCTCTCAACCTCATGACAAAATCATCTCTTATATTATAAACTGTGACTTCCCAACAAAAGCCTATCTGTGGACTAAATATCCCTTCACCCAATTTCCAGTTAGAAGGACAAGAGCCGTGTGTCAAAGATGACCACCAGCATCTGACTGTCCCATGTCACCGTGAAATGAAGGATCGTAAAAGAGACTGATTAAATTGATTTCAACTGTTTAAGCCAAACTTGTACAGTTGAATTTGAATAATGTCCTTCGGATTATTCAAACTAGCTTAACAAACGAAGGTGGTGTCCCGTATAAAACTGTGAACAATTACCAGTAATTAATTAACCCTTTTTCTCCCAAGTGATAGTCTCCTACAATCATGATGAAAAAAAAATAAGAGTATTGAGGTGGCTGATACAGTTGAGTATAAAAGGTCAATGTTGGTCCTCAGAAGAGGTATGCACTCTACCAGGTGTCATTCTAGTTTATAAATTAATATTGGAGATGTTTGCAGTATTTGTCGTAAACACTTTATACATAAAAAGCCTCTCCTTCAGCTCATTAGATCCCTGCAGCCATCCATTCAGTAAACACAACATCTATTACATGTCTGTCAGCCAATGGGAGACAGATCTTTTCTCTGTTGCTCTTACTTTATTCCTTTTTGTTGCCCTTTAATGGAGTTTTTGTGGAGTTTTTCCTTCTCCAGATAAAGGGTATGAGGATTGATGGTTTCCGATTGAGCAAAGACACATCCAAAAGACATCAATTTAGTTCCTTGTCGAACATTCAAAAGACATCCACTGAAGAGGTGGAATGAAAGTTTTGGGGTCTTTTCATTGTTCACCACTGACTTCCAAGTGATTCATAGTTAGGTAACTCCTAGTTTAACGGAAGTAAATAGAGGAAGAAATTGTTCACCGTTTGTGCCGTGATCTGCTTTGATGACGGCGAACTCAGGCTACGCAGATCTTTCCCAAATTCCAACTTGGATGGCTGCTCCATTGCATTGTTCCATGTCAGAGGTGTTTTTGTCGGAGTATAATCGACCGCTTCAATGGATAAAGTTACTTTACACACCTCTAAACCCATCTGACTGGCTGGTTATAACTTTGATACTTGGCCTGTTAATGCGCCAAACATAGGACCAGGACTCGTCAGTTCGGTGTATCTTTGTCCTCCAGCTTTTGTTTTAGCAAAGAATATTTTGGACAGTCACTTTGATCATAAGATGCGATTTGGGGTTTGAGGGTTCTTCCTTTCTTTTGCAACCAACCTGCAAGCTACTAAAGCTACATACATTTTACTCAGTTAGAAAATATATTTTACTTCTGTTGGGAATGGTGTGCAATCGCCTTTCGCAACCAAAATGGCAACATGTTTTTCCTCCTGCCTCCTTTTAGCTTCAACCTATGAAATAGCACACACATAACTCTGCCTGAGAATAAATATAGCAGGATCAGACACTTCTAACTAAATACATTGAATGGAACGTGTGCATTATTTAACATGTTCTCTTCCTCCACACAGTGCACTGCACGGTTACCTAAAGAGCGTGCAATCATGAGCAACAGGCAGATTGAAAGCCTGAGCTATTACTGCTCTTAAGTACCATTATTCAGCCTCATTCAGACATGCCTCTCTTTCTCTCTTTTACTACTCTCATACTGCTGCTTTCATGGCAATCAGACTAATGAAGACGCCCACGACCCGGTGGTGCAGGTAGGTGGGTGTAAGTGAAGAGAGAGCGATAAAGACTGAGAGTGTTCGCTAAGAGGAGAGAGGTTGGAAAGAGAACAAACAGAATAGAAGAAAAGGGCGCAGAAGTGTGGAGGTTTTTGCTATTCTTCTCCCACATCCTGAGGGTTGGGGTTTGACACCCGTTTAAGTATCGTCATTGACCCATGCCATGATGAATATGATATAGGAATGGAAGATAAGATGATGAGATAGGAAAAAATGGTCAAAGGGGGTGAAAATGTGATAATATTAAATCACAGGAGGGGGCAAATCAAGGAGATGAGTGTTAAAAGGAAAGTGCCTGACAATGTGTTGCATTCATTTATTCAGCTGCAGGTGCACATTTTCAAACTACTGATACTGACGTATCATCCTCCACATTACAGAGCTGGCGCTGGGCTCCAGTTCTGTTCAAGAAGTAACAGAGTGATTCCTTTAAAATCCTCCTGCCCTCCTACAGCCTCCAGGTGAGGAACTATCAAAGTGAAAAGAAGAAACTGTTCTTTTTATCATCACGGGAAGACTGAGTCACACTCTCACTTCTTGTGGCTGTCGAAGAGAGAATAACCCATCGGAGTGACTTTCTACGAAAAAACAAGGCAATCACCATATTTAAATGTAAAAGAATCTCATTATTTATTGAATTAGAGGGATTTGTGTGCATATTTTAAACTGCAAAATGTGATTATGCAAAATGTGATTATACAAAAGACAATGTTGGACATCTGAATGGAAATAATCAAACAACACAAAAAATAATAACCATGCAGATTCTAATCAGTTCAGTTCTGATTGTTGTAAACTTTTGGAAGGCAGAGAATTAATTCAAGTGATGCGTGAGCAAGGAGCAGATTAACTTTTTAATTTAATTTGAAATGTTTTTGTACTCAGTGTTACTACTTTTATTTTCATTTTGGTTTGATGTATTGTCAGCATTGTTCTGCGCTGGGATCCAAACAGGCCGTTCTCACTGCCGGCACCTCAAACACTGGCGCCTGATCAGTAGCCCAGAATTCACATCTAGAAGTAACCCTGTACTGCAGTAGTATAAAAAGCGAGAAACTCTGAGTGATGGGGTGGCTGGGGTCGGTCATTCAAGGACCTACAAAGATGGTACTTTGTGTCCCGTTTGTGACCGCCAGTCAAGAATAATTTGTTTTTGTAATGCAAGCAAGTGATCATAGGTAAATGGTGTAAGTGACGTCACGCATGTTACATGATGTGGCGTGAGTTACTTTTAATCTAAAGTGTGATCTTTTTCTCATTATATGTTATACAACATGAATGGATTACCAGCCAGTTTTGTGTTGAAAGCCTAGGAAGATGGTCGCCCACCATTCGGTTCTGCTCGAGCTTTCTGCCTGTTAAAAGAAAAGTTTATTCCTGCCACTTTGCTTGCTCATGGGGGACATGTTGGGTCTCTGTTAATAGATTAATTAAAAAGTATGGTCTAGACATGCTCCAATTGGAAATTTTCATGAGATAACTTCTGTTGTGAATTGGATCTACACAAATCAAGTTGATTGGTAGATTAATTGAACTCTAACTCGGTATGCATCGATACTGATACTGTCATCTGGCAAATTATTGAAGTATTTAAATTTTGACGGGGCGCTTCTATTTTGACCAGGCGCCAGTGGTTTAGCGGATCAGGAAACCCCCTAACCAATTACATGTGAGTTAAGCCATCCCACGTGATGCTACTCAGCCAATCAAATCTGTGCATTCAGGCGAAAGATGAGTGAGCGGTACAGGGAGAGAAGACAGAGAGACAAGTAAGACGGAGACAACAGAGGAAAATAACTCCACCTGGCACTCTATGAGCTGATGAATGTTCCTCCAGAGTCTCTTGGATTTTTGGTCAATACAAAAAGCCATTTACTGATGGAGAGGCTGTCCAGGAGCGCATGAGTGCAGTAGCTGAAACCTTACTTGAGTGGAAACAGAAACAGAAATGTTATTTTTCAAAATGTAAGTTCTTTATTTTAAGATGCACAATTTTCAAAAAAAGCTACTTTATTTATTTTCATTATCTTATTTTTAAATGCGGCCCTTCTCTTACTTATAGAGAGAAGAAAATAATACATATCTACAGTAATATATATCTGTATAATTCAATTTGAAGTGACAATATGTTTTTGAAATGTTCTTTCTTTGATATGTATCAGATGTTGATACAACTACTAGGCTACTTCAATATATATCACACTGATTCATATGTCGAGACTGTTCAATTGTTTTACTGAGATATTAAGTTGACTGTGTTAACTGTGTAATTAGTTTCATTGTTTAATTTGTCAAATTTCACTGATATTTCATTTTGAAGTTTAATTTTGTCAAATGTGAAGACAGTGCCAAATGGAGGCTTTTTGTTGACATAGAAAATTAAGATTATTTATATTTATCTATATTTAATTCATAGTCATTTGTTGTGACATGCAGAGAAGAAAACAAATTCTGTCTTCCAATTCAATGCATCTGTAACCTAACTGTTATTTTTGTAGTAGAAATATCGGTATCAGTATTGGCAAGTACACAAATGAAAATACTCGTACTCGTAAATGGTTTGAAAAGAAATGGTATCGAAATGGCAACCCAAACTCTAACCCAACCTTTATCATGTATTGTTGCAAAATTGATCCCGGAACCTTTATTTTGATAGTCTAACCAAAGGTTGCATTCAACATGTTAGTGTTAACTTGACCCTGGAGCCTTTTACATTCAAAACTGATGTGATGTATGTAGGTACAGCGTCACAGTTTGAAGTTCAGGGCCACTGACCAAGCTCCCATATTTGAGGAGTTGGGAGTGAGAACCTGTTGGATTCAAAACAGTGACTCATGGGGGTCTGAGGTTAGAGACTTATACATCTTGTCAAGAGTAAAAACCTTGCTAAGAAACATTGAATATTCTAATTCTGTGTAATGAAACTCTGAGGCCTAATTAATCATTTTTGACAGCAAACACTTTTGGTGTAAGTATAGAAATGTGAGTTGAGCAAATTTGAAATTTCAGCCAGGCAAATATTTTTTGAATGATAATAGCTTATCACACATATCAACACTGTCTACAGATGTCCTGATCAAGTCTTTTTGCCGATTCAATGAATTTCTTAAATTACATATTGACAGAATATATGCATTTTTCAGTCATTACGTATCTGGCACATTGCAATAACAGCTGTAATCTACTGACTTTGGCACACTTTATTTTTTCAAGAGCTGCTTAATTCAGTGTCAATGCTGGGGCTGTTGAAAAACTTGGGTACCCTAACAAGTGGAGGTTCCTCTCTCACAATTATGCTTGGCCGACTTGAGATGCCGGCTGAGTACACAAAGACCAGTTTTACACTTTGGCCTGACTACAAGTTACTCAGCATTAATGATAATTGGTAACAGCTGATATGATCTGCAGCCATCAGTGTTTGCCATTAAAAACCATCAAAAGCTGCGGTCAGCCCCAGCCAAAAATGAGAAGCTGCTAATGAGAGGAAGAGTTTGTGTTGAAGTCTGGAGAAGCTGTGTCATTTTTTCTGCTCTGTAAGAATGAAATAAAAGAGTGCAGGCCCTTGGCTTTCTTTCAACTTATCCATTAAGTTTTATTTTGGAATGTCTTTTTACCGTGACATTCTGATATACAAATAAATAAACAGATGGGAAGAATGCAATCTTGTGCTTCAATGTATTGTTTAGGATAGGGGTCATTCCATGCCAACTTATCTATACTAGGGCCTTCCAGTACATTTACATTTAGGGCATTTAGCAGACACTTTTGTCCAAAGCACTGCTATAGGATTTAATAAGGTCGTATGAATCTAATAGAGGTTTCATTTTGTTCGAGAAACTCATGACTTGAAAAGGAAAGAGTTCTGGATTTTGGGCAAGTTGACATTTCAGATTTGATATCAAGGCAAATACCAGACCAGAACAGTAATTAGGGTTACAACAGTATGACATTTTCACAGCATGTTAGCCATCTATCAAATGATTGTTTGTTCGTGCTAAGTGATTATGTTTTTTTAGAGAAAGCTACCATCATGCGGTATATTTTTTATTCTCTTAACTCCTAAATATTGATCCTGATTTGGCTTGAATACATGCTGGTAAAACTCCTTTAGAGTGGCTGAGAGGTAAAGAAAGAGACAGTTATGAGCAGACTAAAGGGGGGGTACACAGATAACGATAATCAGGCTGATTTTGCTCCGATTTTACCCCTTCCTGACCACGGAAAATTATCTTCTGTTTTATAAGATTATCCTATACGATTATCCTGTGGTCTGTGGTGTGTTAAGAGTCCATTTATCCCGATAATTTGCTCGGAAATGGGTTGCGGCCGACAATCGTAAATGTTAAACTTGTTCAATATTTACGAAAAAAAATCTTCATGTGTGGGGAAAGCTGACGACTCCTGAGTCACTACTCCATGAAATGTGACGTGAAACGCAACGTAGCCAACCAGCTGACTGAGGAACACGGAAGCAGACGTAAATAAAAACAGCGGTGAGATCTAACTTTTCCTATGGGGGTGTTTGAATTAGCCATGTCTTTCATGTTTTCAAACGTTTATTTACTCTTTTCTTATATACAGTCTATGCTCTTTTCTGTTTATGAACATGAAGTTACTGTAGATCACGTTTGATCACACGATATTTCTGGCTCGGAGGACTAGGTTTTAGATCGGGCGTGAGACAGATTATCTTTATGTGTGTGGTGTCCTGTGCTGAGAATATCGGAGCACACCACACACAGTACGATCAAAGCTGATTTTTTAATCTTCATGTGTGGGGGCTCTACAGATAAAAAATCTCTTAAGATTTATAAAATCCTTATGTGTGTACCCCCCTTAAGACAAGGAATAAGAAAAGAGTAAACAGGTGAAGATGAAAAGAGGGAGTAGATGATGAGTCAGTCACGGAGCTGAACATTTTGTCTAAATGCAACTTGCACGCGTATTAGCTGACCCATTAACACAGCAGGTCTATCATTAATTAGAGCCTCAATCCTCATGTGTACAATTAGAAATTCTCAAACCTAGCAACAGTGCTGGGTATGAATACACGCACACACACAGTGGCTTTGTATGCCGCTTGTGTGTGTGTTTGTGTGTGAGTGTCTCCTGAGAGAAGTAATATACTTCACCGGTTTTTATCACTGAGTTTCTGGCAGGATACAGCCGTTCCTTTATCCGTCGTTGCCGTCACCCCCCTGCATGACACCTGACTAGTCTCAGTATCTCTATAGTGACTGACATGCATCGATCCCCCTGACAACGACGCTCCTCTTGATGATGTCATTGTGTAGTAATTGGATTGTAATTGGTGTTTAATGGTCTGTGTGCTAATGCCACTGGAGCCCGTCTCTGTGGAGACTCTGTCCTCAAACACAGACGTATTACGGTCCTGCAGGTCTGTCATGGACTTCTGCCATCGATTTATGATTCCGTCCCGTCGCCATGATTGCATTGATTTTCCCCCGCAGTCTCTTGAGGCCTCTGTTAATTGAATATCACATGACTTTATGATGTAGTCTCTCGAGCTGACACAATAATTATATCTCGAGGGCTCTTTCACTCCAGCCAATTCAGCGCTTTTCAATCCACTGTCTTGATCCTTATCGCAATGTTATGTCGTTAACATTTATCAAGTCGATCTCACTTGTAATCTCGTGCTCTTACAACTCATTCCAGATATGCCATCACAAAGCAGTAATTTGCTGTGTGTGTGTGTGTGTGTGTGTGTGTGGGTGTGGGTTTCCCAGCCATCTTCCTGGATTTCTGTTTATAGGCCAGCAGACACATGTGGTGGCTTCCCTAAGGCATCGAAATCCATTAAGAATTCATCAGTGGCAAGATGGTGCCTTCTTAATCAATTCTGTGTGATCTTGCAGATGCATTGAGCCTCATTGACAGAGTTAGAGCAACACGAAAGTGCAAGAAATGAGTGTGGGTTTTGGAAGCATGGTTAAAGGCTGAAGGCAATTTTTTGAATATTTATTTTTCCTTTTAATTGGAAAAACTAAAGAAATTACCCATTTTAAGTGTTTAGCTAATCATACATTTTGTAAAACTGTAAAAAGTCAAATTTGTAAGATGGTTGACTATTAAGTTTCATTCCCAACTCTTTAAGGCTGGGTTAGGTAATTTTTTTTTCTTAACATCCAGACAGCAATCAAAACATTAAATGATTTGGAGAAAAAAAATCCCCAAAAATCCATGGTCTCTAGCAGCGATACGGCTGTACTAACTTCATTTAATCAATTTGAGAGGCCCAAAGATTTTGTATAGACAGACTAGCTATACAGGTAGCAGCAGTTAGAAGTGACTCTAGTGATATGTTGCCCCTATTGAGTATGCATTCAACATATTTACATAGTTTTTTCATACAATGCATGATGCTACCACCTGTTACCATGGAAACTTTTTACCTGTGGAATGTTCCAAACATGTTTTCAGGTTGCGTCCGAAATTCCATACTATACACTAAATACTCAATATGTGTACTATCGTTCAACATACTTTTAAGTGAATAACAGTAGTATGCATCTTTTCAGACGCACTGCTTAGTGCAGAAGTGACGCACTTCCTGCCGGTTGGATTGGAGATGCGTAACCGTGGTAACCCATGTTAACCTTGCCTCTACCGGCAATCTGCAATAATACTCGTGTAAAACATGTTTTATTTGGCTTTTACTTAATTATAAGGTTTAGGGTACCGTTAGAAACTTAAATTGAAACTTAAATTGAAGCGTTATATCGCTTTTAAGAGCTGCATTTAAGCTGCACTTGCATACTGTAATATTTACCGGAAATAGTATGCACCTCATGTACTATTAGGTGCATACTAAGGTTTCGGACATACTACAAAATCTCACATACTGTTTTAGCATGCTCAATAGCATGTTAGTATGGAATTTCGGACGCAACCTCAGTCTTTGATTAAACTCCGCCCAAAAATATCTAGAGATCAAAGACATATTCTAGAACAGAATGTTTGGAATTTGGTGTTTTGATGCTTGGATGCTTTATGACAGAAAGTTAGAGCTACTAAAACTGTCTACAACTCAGTTCAGGTCAGTTTCACAGCCGGAACACAGCTTCAACAGCAGTACAGTATCTTCAGCAGTAGAAGGAAATATCTTCAACAGCAGTGGAAAATCTTCAGCAGTAGAAGAAAAGATCTTCAGCAGTAGAAGTAAATCTTCAACAGTAGAAGAAAAGACCTTCAACAGTAGAAGTAAATCTTCAACAGTAGAAGAAAAGACCTTCAACAGTAGAAGAACATTTTCAACAGCAGACGAAAAGAGAAGAAAAATGCAGAACCAGCAGCCTTAAGAAATGTTTGCCACCAACTTCAACACCCAAACCTCCAACTGTCAGCCTGAGTCTTTCGTCCATGAGGATGAATTGGCCAAGCTGAGGAAAGAAAATGCTGATTTAAGAAATCAGATGGAGGTCCTTTTTCTCGAAAAGTACGCTTCTGACCGCAAATCTAAAGATGTACTGAAGATGCACAGAGAGTTGAAGTGTGAGTTTGAGTTGGCAGACTCTTATGAGGCTGAAATCAGACAGACATTGTATCGCGCACACCAGGAGCTCGAAAAGCGAAGTGCTCATGCAAATGGGATGATGTGGTCTAATACTCAAAAGCAATGGCTAAACAGACCGATGACACAGAAATCTCTGAGCTGGTTGAGAAGCAGCTGCAGAGCCATCGGACACAATTGAAGGGCGAGAGGACCACTCTCCAGAACACTATCAAAATACTCCAGCAAACGCAAAAGGAGAAGCAGGAGGAGTGGTCCAACACTGTCACAGCAGTCCAGAGGACCGCCAAAGAGCAGCTGCAGAAACACTTTATGCATTGGGAGGGTGAGAGGACCACTCTCGAGAACAGCTGTGAAAAACTCCAGCTTACACTGATGGAGAGGAAGCATGAGTGGTCCGAGAAGGAGCACAAAAACGGATTGACGAACTTGAGAGCACAATGATTGAGACACTCAAGAAAAAGTCAAAGAAGCATAGGAGAGGCTTCTTGTGCAAACTGTTCAAGGCCTCCTGAATGGAGTGACCGTGTTCTCTGGGTTTTTGTTGGGTTTTCTACGGTGGCCGGGAGGTGCAAACCAAAATTACAAAATGTGAAACACTTTTACGAAGCTTGAGACAAATTTACATTTTGGAAAACATTTTTACATATCATAAAACAAAATTACATTACCGAAACAAATTTACATTTCAGAAAACAAATCTACATTTCAGAAAACAAATTAACATGATACAAAACACTTTTACAAATGCCGAGACAAATTTACATTTCAGAAAACAAATTTACATTTCAGAAAACAAATTAACATGATACAAAACACTTTTACAAAAACCAAAACAAATTTACATTTCAGAAAACAAATTTACATTTCAGAAAACAAATTAACATGATACAAAACACTTTTACAAACGCCAAGACAAATTTACAAATAACATCAACCGGAAAGGGAATGTACCAACTCCGGGGTTGAACCGGAATTATACAACAAGTAGTTCCGACCAAGCAATCTGATTGGTCAACAAGACATTTAGACCGTGCTCAAATCAGCATGCTGCCTGACTAATTACTCAAAATATTACTTCGCCAAGTCCGTGGCAATAGTGTGTCCATCTCCATGGCAACGTAGTAACTGTCAGAGCTGGAGCAAAAAAAAAACAAAAAACTAAGGCTTGAAATTCAAACTTTCTGCCATAAAATATGCAGAGGAAAAGTCGGGACAAGCAGCCGCTAGACATTTCTCTGTCAACCCCAAGAGAGTGAGAGATTGGCAATAAAAAAAACGGAGCTGTCCGAGGAGGACAGCAACAGGGCCAGGCTGCCTGCTGGAGGGAGGAAGAAGGCCAGTGAGGAGCCTGAGATAAACATGTGGGGATGAGTTATCAGCAAACGGGCACGCAACGAGAGAGTGTCCCACACAGTGTACGCTGTAATCGTGGACATGATGTCATGTTTACACAGTGTTCACATCAGCTTGAGGTCTCTGAAAAGCAAACTGAATGGAGCCGGGTTATATCGCAGAAAGGATTACTCCTCTACTCCTGATGTGAACACCGTGTAAACATGACATCATGTCCACGATTACAACGTACGAGTGTCCCTCATTAAAATATTTTATGCACTGCTGCAGCATATCTGGTCCGTCGATCTGGTCCATGCCCCTTAAAAACTCTAAAGACCGATCACACAAAGAACAAAACCGCGTTAAACGGCTCATATGTTGTCCACAAAACAGGCGAAACCTCACTCGATGGCTGTCCATCTTGAGCTCACCATGAACTCCATCAACAACAACAACAACTCGAATTGGCCGCTGCCGGGTTATCACTTCCGGTTCAACCCCGGAGTTGGTACATTCCCTTTCCGGTTGATGTTATTTGTAAATTTGTTTTGGGACTTGTAAAAGTGGTTCACCACTTGTAAATTTGTCTCGGCGTTTGTAAAAGTGTTTTCTATCATGTTAATTTGTTTTATGATATGTAAAAATGTTTTCCAAAATGTAAATTTGTCTCAAGCTTCGTAAAAGTGTTTCACATTTTGTAATTTTGGTTTGCACCTCCCGGCCACCGTAGTTTTCGCCAGGTGCTCCAGTTCGCCCACTGGCATTCACCTTTTAAAAAAAACATGTAAACAGCAACTTGAAGAATCAAACAGTTGGACCCCAGAGCCGTCCATGGAGGGGGGATTTTTGAGGGACATGTTCCCTGGATTTTTTGAATTAGGGATTTTTGTTAAGGCAAGTTATTATTGTTATAAGTATTGGATTATTATTGCAACAAGAACATAAACAAAAAAGGACAATCAAATGTTGATTAAATGTATTGAGCTTTGTTTACTCAGCAGGCAGCGCATCAGTGTCAAAATCTGAAGGTCGTGAGTTCAAGCATGCATTTTTTCCTTTAATCGCCTCCGGGGACAAATGAAGTTTTTTTTTTTATTGAATTAATGTCTCAAAAATGTATAGTGAAGTTACATAACTGTGTCATAACCGTAATGCCAAGTCAATACATTGATTAAACATATTTGGTCTACTATTGGGTCCATACAATTGCAATTTACAGTCAGCTGTTATAAATAAAGGCGACTAATAACAGTAGGGCGAGAAAACATCCGGTCAAAATAAGACTGCTATCTTGTGCTCTTCACGTGGAGCGTGTACCTCACTTAGCTCAGCTTTAGTAATGCCACAGTACCTAGAAAACAGTCACATCACGCTAACTGTTACAGTTTGTGTTGTCATTCGTGACACTAAACATATGTTTCAGTAAAAAGACCACGTTTGATGTAACTTATCAGTCCAAGGAAACATTGTGGGTTCATCTGTTAACTCGTCCACAGCTACCTCCAGTGATAGAAAGCCTCGACCATACGAACTAGTATTAAGCTTCTTTTTGTGTTGCTCCTTTTCTTTGCCGTGATGTGGTGTATTTTCAGAAGCTTTTGTTTGAGATGATAATAAATACCTTTTTTTCTGAAGCTTCTGCATCTTTGTGTTTACTAAATAACTAACTGAGGCTGTTAACTTCTCTAGTTATCTAGCTATGATAGACTACTGCCGTATGAACATAATAATACATAATAACATTTACATAATAACTGTTTACATGCAGGCCAACGTTTACACATACTGTGGATCTAATGCTGATAACATTTGTGTAGTATGTATCTTTGATGGATAATCCATCAATCCATTGTCTGTTACCGCCTTATCCCTTTTGTGGGGTCGTGGGGGTTTTTCTGGAGCCAATCCCAGCTGTCTCTGGGCGAGGGCAGGGTACTCCCTGGACAAGTCGCCAGCTCATCGCAGGGCCCTCACTGATGGCAGAAGTCGCCATGCAAGGTGCCAACTGAACATCAGGAGCAATTTGGGGTTCAGTATCTTGCCCAAGGACACTTCAACTTGCAGCTCAGCTCAGCCCGGAGCTGGGATTTGAACCAGCAGCCTTCCGATCACCAGCCAACCTGTTCTACCCGCTGAGCTACAGCACAAAACCAGATCCACAAAAAAAATGGTTTTCCTAACAACACCCAACTTAAGTGATGTTTTTGTGGCTGCACTGGGGCAAATCGCTGCAGCCTGTTTCCCACATCTTGTTGAGGACATTCCCAGCAGAGTGTTGGCTGTTATAACAGCAGACTAACACTAACTATGTTGTCACTTTAATTTTCTATTTAATTTTGCTTTTATTTTGTGATTATGTTTTGACTTAAAATATCTGTTTTATCGCCACAAACATGGCTAGAAATTGCCACAAGGTCTCCCTGAAAATATCCAGTGGTTTCCCACAAACAAATGTTGAGTAAGCATAAAATGTACTAAAGGACCAGTAAATGGTCAATCTGGGACATATTTTAATGTGTGCTATAAACCCGAAAATGCTAATCCTTTCTTTACAGTACCCTACTATTTCTCCAGCTGGGTCTGCTAGTGCTGTAAAGCTGCTCTCCTTTACGACAGTCAGGCTATATAGTGTAAGCATTTTACTACAAGTAAAAATGTGGGTCCATGCAGAGGCGCAGAAGGCTGCAGCTGATTCCAGCTGACATTCTGAAGGGTTTGGTCCACCCAGGACAGGTCGTCAATTGATTACAGGGCAAACACATAAAGACGGACCACCATTTGGGCCGCTGCTGTATGTCTGCAAGTATCTTTGGACAAGATACTTGACCCAAAATAACTTCTGATGGCTGTTCCATCGGTGTGTGAGTGTGTGTGACTGGCTAAGCATTTAAATATCATTGGTTCCTTGGGATGGGAAGAACTGTACCTGATAAGCAGGTCAGCATTACCTACACTAATGCCTAACAGTCCCGTTTTGTGCCAAGATTCCATGCATTATTCCCTGAGAAGAACCAAAATGTTGGAAAACAACCGATCTTGCAAGGTTAGGAACGTGAGAAAAAAATTCCTGGGTCTGTCCCTTTATCCACACCAAAAGTTCATGAGGCCCATTCTGGACTGACCCACATCCTCCATCCAAGTTTCGTGGAAATCCGTTCAGTAGATTTTGTGCAATCCTGCTGACAAACCAACCAACCAACCAACCAAAGAAATGGACAAAAAGATGAAAACAAAACCTTGGTGATGGACATAATTGTCTTGCTAATGTGAGTGCTCAAGACAACGGGGGTTTTGTAGAGTTAGACCTGAAAAGCAGCATGACCACAATGAACATCAATAACAAACAATTGCTCCTGCAGGTGAGCTCTAATCTCGTTCTCTCTCTATCATTCACTTGAACTCTCCACCTCTTCATCTGCCTGCTGATTACAGTTCACGTCTTCTGTTGTCGGGCCTTTACCGCCACTAAATGAGGTTGCCTGAGAAACACTTTAGAGTTCGGCCCTCGGGAGGCAGGGAGAGCCTTTCCTAACTTTTATCTCTAATAACGCATAAAACATCGCGCTCAAAACGAAGAGAACAAAGCCTCGCTGGTGTTCATGCATGAAAGTGAAGAGAGACGAGAGAAGACGCAGAAGAGGAGAACAGAGTGTTTATTTTAGTAATGAGCTCTTGTCTTCACAGTTTCCGCTTTCAGCTGGGTCTTTTTGTTCTTCGGGCTGCGTTTTTGTGTACACAGTGGATTTAACCAAAAAAGGTACTCTGCCTTGTTATGACTGGAGTTGCCAGATCCCTTCGTAGAGTAAGCTGTGTTAGCATGGCTGCGGGGACACATACGGCATGGAAATTGATTACACCTGGCAGTGGAAGCACAACATCCCGTTTACTTACTTTCCCTGGTCTTTACAACATCTCTCAAAGTCTGACAATCTGACAGACATTAGCCACTAAATGAGAATCACTGAGCATCACAGATTATGTAACATTCTCTTTTTCTTTTTTTTTTTTAGTTCAAGCCTTCTTCTCTCAGGCAGAACAGAAACCAGAGGCAGGGGAACTATAAATTGTCCTGAGGTGCAGCTGGTGCTAATCATCGGAAATGTCAACAAGCCAGGTCTTTATCCCAGTTTCTGTTTTCTCATTATTGCTGTGTTAGCTTGACCTATTGTTATCACTGTGTCTTACTCCAAACAGGGATAGTGTTATTATGTGATGAAGCAGCAGAATGCAGGACAGCCTTTGGGAGGCTCGTCACATCTGTTGATTCAGCCTGCTCAGTGAACTGTGAGCAAAGTGTTCACATTGATTTGTGCCGGTGCTGAAATTCCGCAGGCTTTTCTTCAGATTCAAGTGTAGCTCTGTTTGAACACAATGGAGGAGTTACCCCGTGTATGTGTAAGTCGGGCCAAATCCTAAAGTTCCCACCCATAAGGCCTTAAAGCCCTGAACCCTCAAAGTCTTTGTTGACATCAGCTGGTAAGTACGTGCACTCTGGAATATTTCCCTTTACCTTGTGGGTTAAGGGTTGTTTATTTTATGTTATAAGATATATATAACAAAAGAAACAATAAAGAGGATATACGTATACATACAAACACAGGTATACATAAATGAGACACCTTCTGTCAGATGTTTCAGGGAAAGAGTTCAGTAAAGGTTTTAAAAAGCTAAAAGTCTGCAGAAATGTTGACTTACGGAAAGTGACCATAAAGGGCTCAAAAGGACTGCGAGAGAGCCCTCTTGCACTTGATGGTTTGACAAAGGGACAGCCCTAAAGGCTGGCTAGGAACACCCATCAAAGTATGAGAGTCTGTAAGTGTAGACATTCTTATTAATGGTTTCTAAGTAGATACGGACGACACTACAGCTTCCCAAAAGTGAAGCCAACACATTCCATCCCCTCCATGCAAGCTGATGAGACACGGGGCAACATTTTCATTTGGGATGTCCAAGTGTTAATTTCCCTTTTGAGTTTGCTTTTAATTATTCATTTGATGCTATAAAATGGGGGTGTGACAGCTGAGCCCTGCTTCCGATTGAGCGATTGGTACATTAGCTACACGATCCCCCCTGCTTAAACACCTCACAAGCGAAAATTTGCAACACTTTTGTAGGAAGGATGGGATGAATCCATATCATAAAAGGTCAGAGGTCAAAGATTGAAACTTCTCACAGGTTGGCAGGCTTGATGAAAAAACACTCTACAATGCAAACACCTCTACTGCAGGAGGGAAAGTGGGACAGCACTTGGGAGAGTTCATTTCAGGAGTATGGGACTGTGAGAGGCTCTGTCACATTGTTTTTTTTTTTTTTTCTTTTCTATAATGATGTGCTTCAGTGTTGTCACATTGTTTTATGACCGTCTCCAAACACTCCTGTTCGGCCTCACAGTGGAGCCGAAGTTTCATCTTGCAAAGTGAGCACACCAGATGTTCCACACATAAATGTGACAAGAAAGAGACACCTCTTCTGTGTATCTAGAATTAATACCATAAAATACACAAGTCATTTAGGTGACAGAAAGTGTACCAACACAGACAGTGTTTCAGTTAATCTGGATCTGTGCTCCAGCGGTATTGATCCGAAGAGAAACAATGAGGTTAAAGTGCTGACTTTAAGCTTTAGGGTTGTTTGAGGATGTTCCAGGTTTTAATAAAATGCAGCAGGACGGTGATCCTCTACATACAGAAAATCCTGCCAAAGTGTTGTATTAACAAAAAGTTAATTTTTCTTGCCAAGCCATGTCAGGAACCTGACCTTAATCCAACTATTTCCGTTCTTAAGGCAAATAAAAGGTTCAAAACAAGAACATAGAGAAGATGCTGCACTATCAACCTGGTAGTTCATCACAAATATACAGATACTTGTCTGCTGACTGTTTTTAGTCTCAAACGATTCAAAACTTATGTACATGTAAAGTGTAAGTACTTTCTTTCTCATAAAATCACTTTGAATACTAAAAAGTGCTCCCTTTGCAGTCACTGTTACCCTGATGCCAATGTTCAATTTCGACTGGCATTTCCCGAAACTCGCTCTGGTGTCAAAAGAGTCAGTACTTCATATTAAAATCCTCATTAACCACCTCTACCCTGGTGACCTGGAACAGCAGCATGAATGCAAAAACATAAACAAAAGACAGGTACAGTTGATCAGTGACAAGCGAAGGCCAAGACATTTCTCAAGAGTGAAATGAATCAATACGTGTTCTTGTTGACCACCCATCACTGCTCTGACACAGATTGCTGTTATGAGGTAAACAAGCTAAAACACTCCTGAGCATAATCGATATTGGCTGGATCATGTGTGGTTCAATATTAGAAGCACTTACACACCGGGTATTAGTGCTCCGGTGAGAGTAAAACCCCAACCACCATCACCTCGTGTTCCAGCCATGACTTCCAGCCATGTTTAAGGAGTATCTTGCTAAAGGAGAAGTGTTCACTTACACAGAGTCTAACAATTTTGTGCTCACAAACCGAGAGAAATAATTATTTTGTGTGAAATTTAAAAAAGTTTGAAATCAACAAAAGCGTTGAGAGTAACTAGATCAGTGTGATTAAGGCCAAGTCACAACACACGTATACTACTTTTAAGTGCTAAACCTTGTGGCAGAGGTTTCAATATTTGCAGCAGAAAGTCACAGCCTTAAGCTGTATTCATGAAGAAGACAAGAAAAAAAAGAGGAGGCCACAAAACATGGTTTATTTTGTTTCTTATTCTCAAGCTTGTTTACAGACAAAGGTACCAGCACACATCAAGAAATATGCATCGAGAATAAAATACTCTGCATCTTCTATATCAGAAAAGATGCAAACGGAAGATTAAATTTAGCAACAGAGTGACAGCAGAACAAAGAATAAAAGGGAAGGGGAAAGTGTTTTCTCCGCCACTTTTCCACAATAGAAGCTTGACTGTTTCCCATCGTGGACCGGAGAGTCAAACACAAGGACATGAATGATTCAACATCTGGCTTCTCCACATCTTTCTACATGTATCTGCTGCGCCAAAGGGAACTACAGAGACACATAAGAGCTCCTGTTCAGTCATGTCTTCATAGTGTTTGCTCAGGTTTCAAGCCGTGCAGCGTAACATTTGCAGCCAGGGGGACCAAATGGTCACGAGATGTAATCGACTGTCCTCAAAAACACTGTGTGATGTTTCCTTTAGCCGCAGGAAATTCTGCAATACCAAAAATTAATAAGATGGTACTATAAATAAGGAAGACAGCTGGTGTAGTATTTGTTTTTTTTACCACAGTTAAAAACAATGAAATGAAATTCATCAGGAGACGATAGTTTGACTCTTGGTATGCTTAGAAATTTCAACAGCCCAAGCTTCACACTGATTTAAGCCTTTCTTTATTTTATTTATTTATTTTTCTAAGACTTAGACATGGAAATTGATAACACTCTCATATTTGTGTGTTAAATATCTAGCTACGGTCAGCAGCAGATTAGCTTAGCTTAGCATAGAGACTGGAAACAGGTGGGAAAATGTAGCCTTTAGTGTCTCCTCCTGGTTTACAGCTTTGGGGTGGGGGGACAGGCCAAATGAGGTGGGGTCACATTTGTCTGTCAATCTTTTGTTTTAGATTCAAGATCTTTAATTGCAAAGTGGAAGCTATGAGTGTGTGCCATGTGTATGTTGTAACGATGGGGAAGCTAGCTAGGCTAACCGTTTAGTGACCACTTTTCTAGGCTAATTTCCAAAGAGGGCAATGTTTCTTTTTTTTTTTTATAAAAAAAAAATAAAAACAAGAACAAAAGATGAGCTTTATTTGCAAAGCTATGATCCAAAATTCAAAATAGCTGGCAACAACAGGGCAGGGAACAAAACCAGGCCAAAGACAATCAGAGACTACACTAAAGAGATGTATAATGAACAAACCGATGAGAAACAAAAGCAGGAACACTTTAAGGCACAAGGGAAGATACACAGACACAGGAAACATAAACGAACCAACAGGTGAGGGAAACCCTGATTTAGGTTTACTGTAGCTAATTAACAAATGAAAAACAGATGAACAGGAATAAAGGCAAGAAAAAGACAAAGACAGGAAGTGTGAAACAAAATGTGACATGCAAGGATAAAACCTACAAAATAAAACATGAAGCAATTATGACAGTCAAAGTCTTAACTGACATTAGAGTGTTACAGTAAATACACTAAAACAGTACAAGATCATGAAATATATAGAGAAAACTGAGTTATTGTGCTACATGAACCTTGTAGCACTTATCATCTGTGACTTCTGCAACAGTAACTAAGGTAACAGTGGAAGAAGAGTGGGATCCCACTGGGAATGGTAGGGGAAACGGTGCCCCGAGTCTGTTGAGAGGTAACCAGCTGCCCCCCCCGTTTCGATTCCTTAAGCTAACCGCTAAAGCTGCAGCTGGAGCCTCTATTCGTGTCAAAGTGGAAATGATCTTCTCCAACTCTGAAAGTGAATAACTGTATTTCTCAAACTGTCAAACTATTCTTTGAGGTAACACCAGTGTCCATAAAGCTGACAAGATAATGAAAACCTAGAGCTCCTGACAAAAATACACCACCTACAAGATGGCTTGAGGATCAAATACGACCGTTTACAGGGGGAAATGGGCTTTTAAACACATTCTACTGTCAGGAAAATATCACTTTATATCAGACAAGATAACCAGGAGTATTGTTTCCCTTATTTCTAAGAAGGATACATGATCACAGTGGGTAGAAAAACTTACCAACTGCATAAATAACACTGAGCTGCACTCTGGATTTATAGTATTTCTTGGAGATATGGTTTTAGAAATCCGATTTTCTCGTATCAGCTACTCTTATTCCACATCCTGTCCTCAATTTTCTTCTCTCTCTTTTTTGCGTTCCAGTTGTCCGCATGTTTCCTCACAGCTGGAGTGTCGTCACATCACCATGGGCAGGGGCTTTTCTGGATTTTTTTCCCTCTCTTTGTTCTTCAAGAGCAGAACGGCTTCAAGATCGTGCCAGCAGATTAAATTGAATTGATCACTACTTCAATGCCTGCACTCAACACAGACATACAAGTGGTGTTGGCAGCTGTCTCGAAGGCCTCGTGGGATTTTTGCTGCCTGAGGTATAGTTAAAAAGGCAGGACTGGACCTGAGCGCTGAGGCTGGGAGTAACAAAACACTAAATACAAGGAATACAAAGATTCAGAAAAATCATCCTTCACAGGAGAAAAGTGCATTGATTTATATTTTTAATATTCATCTCAGTTGTCACTTTAAACATGAACATAAACACAACATCAACATTTGCAACTGTTATATCTGTGATAACCTGTAATAACAGCTTAAAACTCATCTTAATGGTGCACTGACTTTTAATGCCAAAAATGGTGCTTCTTCTTTTCCAAGTCCACACCCCAAATCCCTGCTCTTCCCCTATTTAACTTAGGTGAGCCGTTACAAATCTCCGGCACCAAGAACATAATGCTTTACAGCACTACATCACAATTCACCGACTATGTCAATGAAACTGGAGCATATTTTAAGGAGAAAATGTTTTCAGGTTTTTTTCCCTCATGTCCTTTTAATTGCTCTGCCTGAGCTCTCTGAGGTTCACCTAGTTTTTACTGTTGAAACCTAAAGTCATCGCTAACTGCTGAGTAGCTGTCATTAGCTAGTTAGTGAGTGCAGTTAGCTGTGCAGCTGGCTGACTCTGGCCAGACTGGACTGCTTGGTGCACTGGGGGGGGATTTTTGGTATTTCAGGTTTTCAGGCCCGCAGTCAGCAATGCTTGCAAGGAAATGGCACAAAAACTACAGCTGGGCAAGTGGGCAGTGAAACCAGGCTCAGCAGCCTTTACAGGCATCACGACATAGGAGCAAAGACCAAAGAGGACAGTGACGGAGGAATCTTCGCATCCTCTGTCAATGCGAGAGATAGACTGAGCCAAAAGTAAGAATCGGGTAATGGTAATCTTGAAATGGATTTTAATCCTTGGTGAAAGAAAGGCTCACCTGATGTTTGGCTGTGTTAGCAAAAGATGCACAACATGTAAAGCTGTTAATATTTATGACCGTGAAATGTTAGTTGGTAAGTTTTAATCCTTTACTGTTGAGATGTCAAACTGTGACAAAAATACCAGCCTTTTCAAATCCTTTGACCTGAAACTAAATGTATAGGTCAAAAGATATCCATATGCTAACAACAAGGCACAACCAGTTGTATTAAAGACAACTTTGCAACCTTCTTTTAAAACAGATTTATCTTATCTCGCTAATAAGATAAGATATTATCTGAGAGTAACCGAGACAATTGTAAATCTAGGCCTGGCTTTGAGTCATTGGCGAGAGCTCTGCAAAATAAAAGGCTGCAGGAGAGACAGACTTGCATAGACTTCCTTCTTGCTAGTTTTTGATCATAACAAATGCATGACCTGTGCAGCCATCATTATTCACAGCAGTGGGGTGTAAGTAAACTGCAATTACAAACTGTTAAAAGGCCAAGATCAAGACACATCCAGGTGGCCAGATTAAAACTTGGTAGACTCCAACCAGATTTATCTCACTGATCTCACATGTGCCTGTATGTCTATCACCTGAAACAAACAAACAAACAATAAAACAGATTAAAAAAAATCTTACCAAATGACTCCACTCTAAACATGATTCATTAATTCAGCACCAAGACGTGCTCTGTTTTAGTGTTATCAAGGCCAGCTGCGTCGACAGACTGAGAATGTTTGACTTTGACAGTGTTTACCAGGAAAGTTGCACAATGAGGGGATTCGGCATTAATTAGGAGGCTTAATGACTCAAAAGAAAAGCTACCAAAGAAAAACTGAGGACATTTAAAAACATCCAGAAGCTTCTGTCAGTGGGTACAAGTCTCACTCGCCCAGATGGTTATCAGCAGTCACGTAAAAAGCATATTGAAGTCAAGTTAAAAGATAAAAGATTTATTTGGCGGGGACTTTGTGTTAAATAATTCAAGGCTGAGAGGAGCCCTATTAGAGGGTAACAGGTTGATGGACTGCTAAACACGGACTGTGAATGGCATTCACTGATAGCAGCCGATCGCAACAGCGGTTGATCAATAGAGATAACATCTCTGTCAGGCTTTAAAAGGTCGAGTTTACTCACTGCAAGACAGTTATTTCATTATTTCAGCACTTTTCAAAATACTGTGATGTACTATGAGTCACATCCTCTGTGTTGAAATATTTATATTACATTGATATTTTAAGCATATGTACTGTGTTAATCAGATTGTATTAACTGCTGTTAGGAATCAACATTCAAGTAAGTAAGTGAGGACTGGATTTGGAATTGGAAGCGGACCATAATTAAAGGACTGGGATGGAGATCAGGTCCAAAACATCTGTTACTGGGACCGCTAACTTGTTGACAAGTGAGCTTTAGAGGTAGTAGGCTGATGAAGTTACCTCTGGACAGGCTAGTACATGTAGCTTTATTTTCACTGTACAGATATGTTCTATGATATCAATCTTGCTATCAAACTCTAAGCAAGAAAGCAAAGGAGCCCATTTAAAACAAGGCAAACTATTTCTTTATGCTTTGTGAGCAGTGGTAAGTGTTGCCCTGGGTTTCGCCTAGGGCTGTAGCGATACACTAATCTCACGATACGATGCGATACACGATATTCAGCTCACGATATGATATATATCACAATATTCAGCCAACGATGCGATTCGATACGATTCGAATCTGAAAGATTTTAAAAGGGACAGTGTGATTTTGGTGACATCTTGTGAGTGAATATGACAATACAACCATTGAATTAATTGTAGGGCTGGGTATCACCAGGTACCTCGCTATACAATACCATCACAATATTTTGCCCTCGATAACGATAATATCACGATACAGCGATTCTGCGATAATCGACATATTGCAAGAAATTTCTTCCACGATACATCACGATATTTGTGTCACTGAAGAAATTCAGAATGTATTGACTGCACTGAATCCATTTCACAGGAATTACAAAACATTGTCAATCAATTTTACATGAATGACATCCAAGTAAACAAAGAGTATATTGCACAGTGTCTCTTCTTAACACACACACTGACTACAACTATCATTAAATATCTATATGTGTGGGTTTCAGAGCTACTTAAACCATTTTTTTAATTTTATTTAGTTGTATACCTATGTTTGAATAAAGATAAAGCTGTCCTCCGAAGAGGGGTGGTGGTGGTGGGCCGAAAAAAAAAAAATATATTATTATTATTTTTTTTAATTTTTAAATATCGATATTTGGCACCAGTGTATCGATAACGTACCTCAAGACGAAATATCACGATATATCGTAGTATCGATATTTTGGCACACCCCTAGTTTCGCCTCTCAGGCTGCAGAGAGCGTGTCCTGACTAGCAGATTGGAAGGAGCTTGACGGGGCTGCACACAGCCTGACTGGACCCTCTACCGGCACCATACTGCACGCATAAGAAAAACTACATGGTTTTTTGCGTCTTAACTCCTCCTCTTTAAAGCGGCATTATTTTTCTCCAGAGGAAGTTTAATGTGAACGAGAGAAGCTTCATTTGCACTAAAATGAATAATCAGGATATCAGCGGGAGCGTCACATCCCGACATGTCCAATTAGTAATGAAATTGTGAGAATGAAGCAGGGACTGAACTCGCACACAACCACAAATCCAGACAGCAAAGCAGATGCAGACCCAGCTGTTTGAGTTTCTCCAGAGAACAGCTTTTCAAAATATCAAGTGATCATCCAGCAAAACTGTTTACAGATATTTAAACAGCTATGAAAGACAGGATTGGTTATGATGTCGGGCACAGACAGCAGGTGGAATAATGCAAAGTACAAACTACAAAATAAATCATGTCTTTATTTTAGGTAATCCGTGAATCAAGTTCATTACATTCGTTCATACGTTCATTATATCTAATTTCCAAGTGTGGTTCTAAATTATGTTCACTTAACTTAAATCATGTAAATGTCTTAACGGATTACAGTTTGAACTGGAGTAGATGTTTGATTTTATCACAGTAGTGATGGATCACAGTTATATCCATGGACACCAGTGTTGGACGGTCCAGGTCATAAAACCTAAACGTCGTGTTTAGTATCACATAGGCTGCTGGTGGGTGAAATAATACATCTCATTAGTGACACACTCACATTACCCGCACTATAAGAAACTATATCAGTGCATATCTCCGTTAACAGAGCTGTGCGCAGTTGTGCACGCAGCACATCAGTTGAACTTTATTGATTATATAAAACTCTCAACAAGTTTTAGGTCTGTGTTATAAATGAAATATGTATAGATAATGGCATTTTTGACATCAATTCGTCCGACATCCCTACAGTTGTTAAAGCCGACTGACGGCTGATCCAGCTGTAATCGGCTGCTGCCGTGTTTAGAAATGGACATAGCTTCCCGTGACGCTGCAGAAGAAAGGAAATCTCTTTTTTGTCACAAAACATGTTTCCTCAGTCCTCAGTCCTTTCTTCTCTCGTGGTTTTCTCGTGTCTCTTGCAGAGTCCTCGATGGACAGGACTAAGATGCAAGGAAAAGACACAAGTGAGGGAAACGTGGATTCAATTTAGGTGGAATGGGACACACCTCATGTCTCCAGGCTCTGTCCTGTTTTTAGCTTCTAGTTAGCATCACTGCAAATATGTGACATGAAGATGAAGTGTGATGTCACAAAGTAACAGAATTTAAGGCGGAACAACTGACCAGACACTTCAGGAGCAGTGTTCTCTGTTCAAGAGAGGAGCTCCCACCGGTGCGGATGTGACATTTTAACTTTGGGGACCTTTGATATGCTCAAGAACCTATACGACACACTGACAGAAAGGAAATACACAAATAAAAAAACACATAAGCTCTCCTTTAAAACTTTTAAAATGCAGCTGTGGTTGTATTACCGTTGCAACAGCTCATCCAATTTGAGGCAGCCAGGCTTCCTTTTTTCCTCGTATGAAGTTTTTAACATGAACACCACCTCAGTGGGAGCTCTGCTGTAATTATTAATAACCTTTCCAAAACAGTGTGTTTCATTAAAAATATAAGTTGAGTAAATGCCACAAAAACGGGAACAAACAAAAAACAACAAAACCTTCCCCGACATTTCCTCTCTCCCTCTGTGGCTGTGCCTCTGACAGATCTAATTCAGTTGTTTCCCTCAAGGTTACGTAGAGTGCATATATCTCTGCTCAGAAGCCATTACTCAGGATCTTTCCGGAGTAGCTGTAGCGCTATTTTGTCACAGCAGAACGGAGACAGTGGCCAAAGACCAGAGCCAATATTAGTAATGCACTCTCCCACCAACTCACTGCTTATAGTGCGAGTGTGTAACAATGACAGTGAGCAAGCTGATGTATCTTAATTTATTCAGGCACTCAACAGCGTTGCCAGTTACAACTAAAATGCCAATAAACACATTCTTCACATTAATGAGTCAGGACGGAAGGGAAGAAATACGCAGCGAGTGAATGAAGGAGTGAGGATAAAAATGTAAGGCACAAAAGACTGGAAAGAGTGTGACCATGAATGTAAAGTTAAAAATCATCTCTCTCGTCCATCTTTCTCCTTCCATCTTTTGATATCTCCAGATGTCCAGAGGCGGGTGAAAATGTAGCTTGGAGGAGGAGAAATGTAGGAAGCGAGTGACAGCGCCAGCAGTTATAAAGATGACTGATGTATGTAGCAGATGGAGAGTGTTTTATGACCTGTACCGGCACTCCATTTAAGCGTGTGTAAAATTGATGGCCAACCATAATTGACCTCTGTTGCCACGGCGGTACTGAAAGCTGTTCCTCCACTTTGAGCGGAGAGGGGAGTTCTTTTTTCTCTCCCTGACACGGGGGGAGCGCTTGATTTATGTAACTCTGCGGCAGGTTGGCGTTTCAAAATCACAGGCTTCTGATGGTTTTTTTCTGTGCGAGGAGAAGGGAGGAAGACGACAGAGGAGGAGCCCATCAGAGAAAAAAGCAGGGAAGACAAGGGAGGACAGGCTGGGAAGTGAGGATAACTAGAACGTGGATTAAAGGGAAATTAAGGCAGGAAGAGGAGAACAGGAAATGGAGAGAGGGAACAAGAGGAGGAAAATAGATGGTGAAAGGAGGTGGGAAAAGAAAGAAAAGACAAGGATGGGAGGACATAGAGGAATACGTTGGGGGGAGGGGGATTCAGTAGATTTGTTGCAGCCGACAGATATTTGTCACCGTGCTAACCTCCTCAAGGCCATGACTAGCCAAGTTAATGGGTTCTGTCATCTACGGCCAACTATTGACAACCTGCATCATCACACTGGACATGTTTCATGGCCTGGATGTCATGTGGAACTGCCTCCGCTCTGTGAATGATATGACTCTATATAGAGACACTATATTAAGTATTGAGCTACATGACCCGCATACAGACACCATCGACCACCTGCCTCCGTTCTGTCAGCAAACTCATAAACATTGACTTTATTAATATCATCATTTTTATTATATCATTATTGTTATTTGTATTACTATTATTATTGTTATTTGTATTACTATTATTATTGTTATTTGTATTACTATTATTATCATTATTATTATTATGATTTGTCTATTTAGTGTTCAAGCTGTCCTTTAATAGGGTTAAGTAACGCTTTTATTCCATAGTCGTGTATGTGCGTGCTCATCAGGAAAACAACCATGGGAGCAGCATTATAAAAAAAAACACCTTTCTGTTTTTTGTTGCTTGGGGTGTCCTCAAGTGGTCTTAGTAATAATTACGGCAGCCAAGGAGGAAGTTTGGTGAAGTAGTAAAGAGGGCAAAAAACTCAAAAGATGGTGGATGGTTGGTATAAACAAGCATATATGACTTTCCTTCAGGAGACAGCTATTTGTGTTGAGCGTGAAAACCAACGTCAACACGGAGTTCATTTAATTCACTAACACACTAGCGTCGTTAATTCAGGTCACGTAAGTTACTTTGATATGTTATTTAGGGTCATGATTTTCTAATATTCCAGTATTCATCCAGTATTAAAAAATTAGTTACATCAAATGCCAACTGCGCTTGAAATTCCCATCTCTAATTGTAATCCTAACCACGATTTTCTAAACCTAACCATGTGCGACTGTGCAACGAGGGTCCGGTATGCCTGTTACTTGGACACCACAATGGTTGTGTTGTGCTGGGAACACTGATAGATGTCGTTTGGGAGTCACTGGCAATCGACCTATTCAGTTGTTCAGGTATGAGGATGTCTATGTGTATAACATTCAGTAGATGGTGGTTGACATTCCCTCAGTTTGTGGAAGCAGCATGAGTACGGTCGTAGGATGCCAAGCAATGTACTGCTGTGAATGGGGCAGCAGCAAATTCGTATTCAGCCACTTTGCAGTCAGTGAGCCGTTTTTGACTGGAAACTGAAAGAGCAATATCTCTCTACTTTCTCTTCAAAGCCACCAAATTCCCTTGGCAAAAACGGTCATTCTATCATGCAGAACACGGGAGGTGATGTTCTACCGCTGCGTCTGTCTTTTAGTTAGTTTGTGTTGATGTGTAACTATGGTGCTGTAAAGGATTGATTCAGATTCACCAAAGTCCCATTTCGAAACCTTCATTGTTTGAGAATGTAAGAGAGTAACTGTTTCCTTTATTCATGGTGGATTAAAATGTAAAATGCATTTTGAGACACTAAGCATCTTCTTGGGAATGGTTTTGTTGTTGTTAATGCAGGAACAGTTGGCAGATGGGGCAAACTGGCACCATTTCCAGCTTTTTTTTTTTTTTTAGATAGAACTATGACTCAAGGTTAGCCATGACTAAGATCAGTTTTACATAGCAGTGGAAATGATGTTAAAGAGATTATATTCCTGTTGAAAATAGTTATGACATTTACCTCTGCTGTCTGAATGGAGAATTTTATGGCATTTTGGTTGAATTTTCCATCAGGACATGAGCCAAAAGTCCTGACCTGTCTCCCTGAGTTTCTCATCCTTCAGCTCAGTGAGTTGAGAAACACTGGCGAGTTTGATTCCCATTGGGCCCTCCATGCTAAAAACACAGACTTTCTACTATGCAGAGCTTTTGATAAAGCCATCCATGGAGGAACATCTCTTATGTGAGTATATAATTTCAACAAAATGTGATTAATAGTTGTTGACTTTATTCTATTGTCTAATTCTACTTTAATAACATGTCAACATACAGAAGTAGAATTTGCTTAAATTTATGTTAAAATAAGACAAAAAAAGCTGGCATATACTACCATAAGTCACATAATTGCCCGTAGCCCCTGTGAATAGTCAGTTTCACCCAAAGCGGCCAACTGTGTCACAGAAAACAATATGTGACTTCTGCTACAAATAACATTAATTCCTCCACTCTGGCGCATTGCAGTGAACTGTCAGATTGTGGTTCCTCGAGGGCCTCGGGGTCGCTTCTGCTCATGAAGCCAAGGTGTTCAGTCAGAGTTTAAACAGAGCTGGCAGGGTGGAAGGAGTCTGTGCACACCTTTGTAGTGTTCTGTAGGATAGTCGAACAGATGGCAGAAGTGCTGCTGCCTAATAATCTCGGACCCTGTGTGACACTCTTCTCCTGAGCAGTTGTCACGCTGAGCCGCACCGTAAACGAGGACAGGCGAACACACACACACACATGCACACTGCAGCGAGCTAAAAGTGTGTCACGGCTCCTCTGCTGTCCGTACTTTCTCATCTGCTGTGGGTAATGTTAATGTTGATGATCATGAGACTTCCTGCTTCAGAGCATCGTCATGGTGATGGAAGTGGACAAAAACCCCAAAGTGTAAACCATCTAAACTTTGTAGAAGATGCTTTAGATCGCAAGAGCACGTCACTTTCTCTATTGTTCATAATCATGAATAATAATGTGTCATCTGCAAATTTCTAACATTTTCAAAGGCAGACTGATATATATGCACTGTAGCCGCTGAAAGCAAACATCTGCACGGGGCATCAGTCAAGCCAATTTAAATATGCACTGATTTATTACATGAGAGTGCATATATTTGCTGGCTGGATCAAGTCACAAAAGGACTCCACCCACTAAAATCTGCATACCATAAAGCCCATGGGATGTAAAGAATTAAGACACCACCAAAGCGTGCAGCTGCATTCCATTTCCCTGCAGTATTAAACTTAAGGCAGCGGAACGCAGCCATTTGACCGTCTCCCTCTAGCTGTATACTGTATTCCTACTTCAGTTATTGGAAATCAATATGACGATTGTAACCTCTTAATGAACGCCCCCATTTTAAGGCTCTTTTTCCAAAACGACATACCGAAATTAAAAGCATGACAGCTCCCACATAGTTTGAGACTCAGGGATGTGCTTGGTACCATTGGAAAGGTAGCACCCTCAAGTGTTTTCTAGAAGTGTAAGTGTGATTCTATGACATACTGACACAGAGTTACAGAGGTTGGAACACAGGTTTTGGTTTCTGTCCAATTCAAATGTCAATAAACTGACTAAGATATAAGGGTTCAGGTATGTCTATGGACACAGCAGAGGCCGTAGCCACAGGTCTCAGCTTGCTACACTCAAAATCTGAAGTCAAAAGACTACAAAATGGATTTTTCACAATTTTTTTTCTAAAGGCATGTCTGTGCGTATGGGTCCTTTTTTTCCACGAGCGCCTACTGAGATTCAAAGGCTTATAACTTGAGAACCCCTTTACCTAGAAACATAATCTTGGTCTCAATAAGACCCTGGGGTTTCTTGCTTGTTCGACACTTGTAGCTAGTTTTGGGTAAAATGACATGGATATTCCCATTCTATGGACTCTTGTCGAACTATGAAAAAAAAATTGTGGCATGACGTTGTAGCTGTGGAAAAAGGGAACACTCTGAAGGTATGTAGGCATTCTTGCTTCTTGCGGTAGAGGGTTCTTTCTAATGTTGTGTCATGGTGAGTTCAGAAGGCTATTACATGGTCTGGAAATAACTTTTTTGGGCTTAAAATAATCACGACAGTCTCAACTTTCGTACAGTGAGTATATACTGTTAAGATCTGATACCTAAAACTATTAGCAAAAAAACTATTCATTTTTACGAAGGGTGTTCGTTTAGTGAAGGGTGTTCCTATGTTGGAACGGTGTTCCTTAAGGGGTTAAGGCAATGTTTGCTGACAAATGTATGTTTCTGTAAACCACAGATAGATTGAAACTTCACATGTATTTATGATGCAACTTTACATGTCTCAAGGTTCAATTTTATCTGTGACAGCACTGTGTTCATGACCTGGTTAATTTTAGGCATGAAACCACTAGGAGTTTTGATAAGATCATGTTTTGGTGGAGATGTCCAAACTTTCCGTCTAAAAATGGCAACTGTTTTGTCACCACAAATATGACTGGAAATTGTCCGAAGGTCTCCACAATTAGGAATGTTCAAACTCTGTAGTTTCTTATCCAGTGTTTTCGCACTTTTATAATCACAGTCTAGGACTGCAGTCAGTGGCTTCACAGCCTCCTTGACTCTAGCACATCCCCTCCACCTCTCAATATAAAAGTCAGGTCATAATACGTAGCTTGTGACAAGTGACATGTCAAAATGTCAGTTCAAGAATATTCTATTCATGCAAAAGTCCATTTTTACAAGGGCTCAGGTGTTGAGAGGGCAGAGTTTGACTCAGCATACCACCTGATAACCTGATGTAATTTTCGCTTTTTGGGATAGATCCCACAAGGATGCTGCAGGCCTCATATCTGCAAATCAAACTAAACATCAAACAAAATTCCCCAACTTCAAGTCCTCAGTTTGAATTCCCCATGCTTCTTGTCTCTCTCGCTTCGTGTCCTGTTTTCACTCATAGTCACAACCTCAATGCAAAGCCAAGTGAGTGAGTGCATGGTTACTGACATATTAATCACTGCTAATCAGCCTGATAACCTGTCATGGCTGAGGTACCATCGCCAGAATTAAAAACCACACTCCTGCCTCAGTGACTGTTGAAAGGTTGTTGGAATGTCACTTTCTATTCCGCCAGTTTATGCTACAGTAAAATACAATGGGTGCAGTAGTCTAACAGGGGCCATCGTTATGTGTGATACATTTTTAAAAAAAAGCCAGAGACACTTATCACTTTCCATTTTCCTATGACAACTAAATTTAACAAGTAAAACTGTTTATTTTAATCTGTATTAGTGTTTTCTTAGCATGTGACACATCAACAGTCCTTTACAACAACACCAAATCCACCACATAGGTGTGGTGAGGAGAAAAGCACTGATTTGTTCAACAGATTCTACACTAGAGGTGGTAAACTGTTTGATTGGCCTTTGTGTTACGCCATATCATGCTGAGCAAAACATATTTCACTCTTAGAAGCAGTATGGCGCAATGGGAAAATGGTCACCACTTAGGGTTCAAATTAGACCAAATGTAAACATACAGGCTGTAATTAGTGGCCCATTGTTCATATACCCATCAATGTGTGCCTGCTGAGAGGCTATAGGGTGGCTGTGGTTCAGGGGTAGAGCCAGCATCTCATTGATGTGCTGGTCAGCACCTTGCATGGCGGCCACCGCCGTCAGCGTATGAGTGTATGTATGAATTACTGTAAGGCGCTTTGGACAACAGTGTCTGCTAAATGTAAAAAATGTATGTAAACATAGAATTTTGGAAATCCAATTTGTCATAGGAAGTATCTTATATGAGCATCACACTGCATTTAAAAAAAAATAATAAATAAAAAACGAGGAAGAAACTTTCATTTGTGACTACAAGATTTTCTTCACATAAAACATTCAATTTCTGTCTTAAACATATAGAGTTTCTAAGAATGAACCAGACCGCTCCTGTGTGACTGGAAATGTATCTGCACTACATGTTATTCTGAAGTGCTTCTCTGATTATGTATATATACACGTATAACCGCAAATGCAGACTCTGTAAAGAGGCTCTCCACTGCATCTCCTTTATACATTCTCCAGGATATCTTAACAGCTTTTCTTCTATATGGAAGTTGAAGTGGTTCCAGTGCACTTTTGCTTGGCATTGACATCACATGCACTTCTCGAAGTGCTTAAGATTTATCTAAAGATTCAAAGCAACAGTGAGTGTGGAGGTCTGGAGGATAATTTTCGGATTTGAAAGCAGAAAGTGTAGATTTGAAAATAAACTGTACACGAGTCATTTGCATGACATTATTAGCCAGCACCACTCACCCAACCATCACCCAACATGGTTAATTGAAAATGTTGAACTGTGGTCATTTTAAGGGAGGTTCAAGGCAGATTTTCAATTTCTTGGAGATTACTGCTTTCTCAATTCATTCCACCCGATAATAATACATAAGCAAAACAAGGAACGAGTTGGCTATGACAAATATTCGATGGCCTGAAACGACACTACACATGACAATAGGCCTGACTCCATTAAATGAAAACAATCATCTGAGAGGGAAAACCTTTGCACTTCTACTCTTCGTTAACAACAACACGTACGAAAGTTCTCCGGGTTAATTAAATCCATTGTTTTGCTCCTGTTGTATAATGTTTTTTCAAACTATTTTCCGAGGTATCCTTTTTCATCCGGTTAGCAGTTTTACTTTAAAGACCTTATCCAAACTGTTTTAGTGTCAGCCATGAAAATTATATATATATATATATATATATATATATATATATATATATATATATATATATATATATATATATATATATATTTACACATTATATTGAATAATCAGAGTGCCTTGGATTTTTGTGACAATGTGACTGAATCTTTTCAGTAACTTTCCTAGAAGGCAAACATACAAGATTCAAGATCATTTGAATTGTCATTGTACTGCACAAGATTGTTAAACAGGTTTTCCCAAGGCTACAAACACAGACACAAAAAAGCAAAAATATAAAGACTATAACTATAACCAAATTTAAAGACTAATTAACAAATAAAAATCAATTCACAAAAATAAACTATTCATGTTGAAGTGTTGAGGATGAAAGAATGAAGCTGCTCTGTAGTCTGGGTGTATGGCAGTGTATACTTCTCTGCCAGATGGCAGCAGGGTGAACAGACTGTGGCTGTCTTTAAGTAACCTTTGGGCTCTGTGCAGACATCCCACTTCACCGATATAAGTGATGCTCTGTAGATGGTACCACTGATGTTCTGGGAGGTTCTAATCACCTGCTGCAGAGCCTTCCTGTCTTGGGCCGTGATGAACCATGCTGGCTTGTGATGCCTCCAGTCAGGATGCTTTCTATTTCTCCTCTATAAAAGCTGACCACTTTTCCCCACCTAAAAACTGATCTTCTTAGGTTTCCTCAAGAGCCACTTCTATGGGTTGTTTTTTTTAATCGGGCTGGAGATGAGTGAAGACCATGATAGATTCTCAGTGATTTTGATTGTGTTGAGAGTACGAATGGAAATTAAAAAAAATGTCCTTGACATTAATCATATACGAAATATGTTGGACATTTTTCTTTTAGCAAACTGAACCACTGACATGATCTATGTTTGATGTAAAATAAGAGTCGGCTACGTAAGAAGCTAAAAGCACAAAGATAGTAAAGACCAAGTTACCTAAATTACAAACCAAATAACACAAAACAAAACTTATTTTTTATTGGCAACAAAATCCAAACCAGACCAAGGTGACTTAAAGTCTAAAATGTCATATCAGTTTGTGTCAAATGTCTCTTTGTATTCTTTAAATGACAAATGACTTGTATTTTAATTAAATCCATTTTCTCACACCAGTGTTTTGTGTGTTACTTGGATATATTTCAAAAGCAAGAATCTGTAATCTCTTATCGTAAAAAAAAAAATTCTATTTGTGCCTGCCTCTGACTGTCAATTAAGACATTATTAACAGCAATTAACCACTAATCATTAACATCCCTATTTGGCAGTGTGTGTCTTTGCCTCCTTTTTTCTTAATTCTACAATCCTTGGTTTTGTAGACACTGAGCAGTAGATTGTTCTCTGTACACCAACCTGCAAGATGGTTTATCATAACCCCAACTTAATTCAGCAGATCCAAAAGTTAAAAGGACCAACTTGAGTCAGACTCTGATTTTATTATGACAATATTAGTCAGAATTTAGGCAGCAGAACATACTGAAGTCCACCAGTCATCCAGCTCATGTCTGACTGAGTGTCGTAACCTCGTTACAACTTCTGAGTTAAAGATAAAAGTTTACATTCCTTCTTAATAGCAGTGTGTAGAGTGACCATCATCCTACTTTTCCAAGTTGAAACGGGACCACCACATAACTCTTAAAGTAGAGACAATGTATGCAATGGAAACTTTACAGAGAAGTGGCTGCTGTAACACATGCACGCACACGCACACCTCTCTCTTTTGACAGAACATTTATTGGGTGTGTATTCCCAAACTGTCTACTGCGCCGATAAACAGAAAGCTGCTTAGTCAGCTCCACCTCGTCAATTTCATGCACAGATTTAGCGGGTGCAGTTTGAAAAGTTCCCATGCCCTTTGAATGTGACACAGTTTCACTGCCGGCTGCGGTGGCTGAGCGGCGAGACCGCAACATTCGATGTTTATTTAATGGAGTTGGAGAAGTGAGTTACAAACTTTGTCCTCTGTCTTACATCAAGGGCGCGCCTTTGAATTAGCTCGCTCGGCGGAGAGTCTGCTGGCACGCAGAAGTGAGGCTCGCAGGTTTGAAAGACCTGGACTCACTTGAGAGGAAGTCATTGTTCTCTGCCAGTTAAAGATTGTGATTGAATAAAAAAAAAAACACACAGAAGAAGAAGAAGTGAGGGTCATGTTAGAGCAGCTTTCTCAGGCGGTACTTTCCTCACAGGAGGGTTGAACTGATTGTGGTCTTTTCCTGGTTTTCCACAGCAGATTCACAGTCGGCCTCACAAACATTAAAAACCCTTTGCGCTGAAATGTTTGCCGTCTTCTCCGCGACGCCGAGTACAGTAGGTTGTGTCATTTGCATATGCTTTGCATAAACAGTTTTTTTGGTGCAGCCACGATTCATCATTAAAAGTGTTCATTTAAATAGTGCTCACTGTGGGGAGAGTTTGGCATGTGGGCTGGTGCAGCAGCTCGTTCAGAAGAAAAAATGGTGGAGTTGTTTGGATACATTTTCTATTTCGGTCTTTATTTTTACCGAACAGAATGTCAAGGTCGGGAAAACTGTTAGAAAAATCCTTCGCCCAGATACTCCCCGGTATCAGAAAGATGGAAACAGATTCTAGGGAGGCAAAGTTCTCGTCTGGCCAAGTTTAAAGACATTACACATTTACGGCCTATCTCGTTGAATTTAAAATACGGAGGTTTAGTAGACAACTTTTTACTTTAAACAAGCGGTGCACTGTGCTGTCTCAACAGATAAGGTCTGTATGCTTTCGAGGCAATAATGAGATCAAGTCAGGAACAAAATGTGCAGCTTTACCTCCCATCTCGAGTTTATTGTTTCTGGGTTGTAATTGTCTCAATAGGAAAATAATTAGATTTATTGGTTATGAAATTAAACAGTGACAACCGTGACATGGGCGTGTGTGCTACAGGGCTCTTTCCCAGTTTTAGAGAGTGATTTTTTTGTGTATTTTCAATGCCAATCAAAACCAGCAAAGGCACTGTGGAAAGAGGAGAGAGGAGAGAAGCATGTTCACTGCAAAGGTTAAGTTGACATGTGGAGTTTGAGATTTGCTTTGTGCAAAAGTATAGCTACAGCAGGGGTCAGCTCCAGGGTGAGGGGGAGTACAAGAAAACAGGAAGAGAAAAAGTGCAAGTTTAGTCATTCATTCAGTCCAAGGGTGCCAAGACTAAAAGCCCTAATGGTGAGCTAAGGGCCAAATGCAAATACCTTCATTTATGTGATTAATAACACATGTTTACCTGCTATTAAATGAAAAACTGAATATGCATAATGATGAGTTAAAGCAAAAGAAAAACCTATCGATTACCAATCTAACGTATTTAAAAAGGTTATCATGGTGTTGCCACCAGAACTTAGGTACTATATAATATATAGTTTCCATTTGTATGTACAGACATAATGCTACTTAAAGTAAAAAAAAAAAAAAAAAATTAATGTCTGTAAAGTTTGATATAAAATGACCACTGCTCATTAATAAAACCTTAATATTTTCTCTGACAGGCATCCGGTGTACAGCAGGATTCGCTCACGGATGGAGAGTCTTTTTTATGGTTTTCTTGCGAAATCCCTTTATTTTTTTTTACATCTTATACCTTTTGAAACGGTTAGCTTTCATCCAAAAGAAAAAAATAAAAATAAAAACTCTTCGAGGTGTGGATTAGTTGATCCTTTCTGCTCGTTTCATTTCACTTCCTTCCTGAGTGTTGCTCTGAATTTCCTCTAAGACCTGATTCAATTTGCACGTCTTGTTTTACCGTTTGATCTGCGGCATGTTTTAATAAATTCACCGAAAGCGCAGCAAAAGTCAAAGAGGACTGAAAGCAAGAAACAAGCCTTGGAAAAAGGCCGTTGGTGGAAAAAGTTTAATGAAGTTTTTTAGAGTGAATGAAGAGGCAGCTGTGAGGGTGACAAACAGCTCCGAGATGAGTCAAGTGGAGCTGAAGTGAAAACGATAGTGAATTTGATGTGGAGATAACAGGATGAGCTGACACTCCAATGGGCGCTGCCGCCGCCGCCGCTCCCTGGGAGAGTGAACACATTTAATGAATAGAGGGAAAGAGTTTTTACTTGGCTAGACTTCATTTTGTCAACACAATTGTTTTTTTGTTTTTTTTGCAAATACAGCACAGCCCAGAGGAAGGTGTCAGGCTGCTCTTATTATTCTATTTTTTGGGGGGGCAAATCTCACTTCAGTAATGACGACACAGCGAAGTAAACTGAATATCTGCAGAGGTCCTGCAGCAGTCGGTGGAAAAAACAGAAAAAGAGGAAAATATGGTATTGCAACATTGATAAGATACTGCAGAGAAAATAGTATTCAAACATTAAGTGAAAAAATGTGGAGGATAGTAGGAATCTGAGGAATACTGTCACTTCCTCCTGTGTGAGGAGCCATTTAGGCACCAGTTATGCCAGACCGATTTTGAGTTACAGACAATTGGCAGCTCAGTCGTCAATAAGGAGAAGTTCTGAGGCGGCATTGAAAAGCATCTATTAAAAACCTAAAGATTGCATTATGGGTCGGAGCAAAAACTAAAATAAACTGTGTCTGTGTATATATATATATATATATATATATATATATATATATATATATATATATATACACATATATATACATATATATACATATATACACACGCACACAGACAAGCTTGTTATATCATAATATGTCATATAAGTGTTTTACTACATTACTGAACTTACCAGACTATTCATTTTATCCACATTACTGATGATTTCTGATCAAAAATCTCAATGTGTTCCTGTTTTGTGAACTTATCAATAATCATTAAGTAAAATAATAATCAGTAAGTAGTCGCAGTAGCTCAGCTGGTAGAGTAGGCGTCCCATATACAGAGGCTATGTCTTTGCTGCAGCAGCCCAGGATTCGCCTGACCGTTTGCTGTGTGTCACCCCCCTCTCTCATCCTGTTCCCTGTCACCTTCCAATGCTGTCCTATAGATAAAGCCATGAAAAGGCCTGTAAAAAATACATTAAAGATTTCATTTTTAAAAATATTCTTCTATTCGATTTTGTTGTCGGAGCACTTATGGAGTGCTTTAGAGTGAATTTAAAATTATTGAGATACATCCTGCATCGTAATATATCATAAATATATTGTGATGTGATATTATCTTAAGGCCATATCACGCAGCCCTACTCATGAGATCTGAATATGGTTAGCTGTGGAAGTAGCTGGTCAAACAGAGAAGAGTAGGTAGCTTTTAAATTTTAATTCCTGAGTCCAGAGTCTTCAGTTTCTCAAACTAAGTTACACAGGAAGAGTCTCCGACACTGACATGCACAACTCCCAGAACATTTACATCTGAAAGACATTAAACATCAACAATACTCATGCTAATAAAATGATATAACACCTCATAAATATCACATATTCCCCCGAGCACAAAGTCTTTATGGGCCTCCACTGTTTGACCGTCTGTGACTGTTTGACTTGAGTCATCCTGTCTGTTTGTTTTTCTTCTGTTAGTCTGATTCTCCGGTTGAATGTCCATGCCTCGCCGGCACTTGCTTGCGTCCCTGCATCTTTGCCACTGTGTACAGCATGTCCTCATTACTAAAACATCAAGCGTGTTGCATTAATGCTCCCTGACAGCCCCGCCTTGCCTCCATTGATGTATGCTTAGCTTGACATTTCTCCAGGATCCCCCGACCAAGCGCTCCCCCGTCTCCCCACCTGCCCCCCACACCTCAGGGTGGAACTGTTTGTTTTCATCTGTTTGTGTCTGTCTGCCACTCCGGGTTCGTCTGGACTCCGTCCCTCTGTGTGGACGTCTACAGCACTGCCAACATTATCACAACCACAACACTCCTTATGTCACTGCTTACAGTGGTTTATCTGCTATTTTATTACTCCGACACACTGGTGTACTAAAACAATCAATCCCTCAGGTTTGTTTTGTATATTTTATTCAAACACCTTGAATCCAAGAAGATGACAAGCTAGTTAGTGAATCTTCTGGATGAGGTATCAGACAGAAGGCGGTCCTGGATGCATAAATGAGGTGAGCTACAGTGTGAGGCCTGGTGGGCGGCAACCATGATAAACGGATTGAGCTGGTTCAGCTGTTCCAGCAGATTTTGGACAATCCAAAAGGTTTTCACCACACAAACACTGCAGTGTGCATTGTGTAACAGGTCGCTTTCTTAGCAAAGGGTGCTCTTTTTATTTTATCAAAGGAAGTGTTCTTCAGCAAAATGCTGCAAGTGTGAAGGAACAATCTGACAGTATCTTCAAGAGGTCTGTGGATCATGTGAGAAAGTAAAGCACATTCTGTGGAACACAATATCCGCGTATTCATTTAAAAGGGATTCACACAAACGTGATCAACAGCATCCTCATTCAATAAAAAAAGAAATGGTGCCGTGACAATCAAAAAGCTGCTGTTTGCTGCAGTACTCCGGATCACAGACATCCAAGCAATATGAGCAACCGCCGCTGCAAGACGGTATGACAGGCAGATATGAGCTGGATGGATGCAGACAGCTTTCAAATTCTCTGGAAGACAGTAGAAATGGGAACAAAGACCTCGTATAGATTGACAGAAATCCACTCAGACATTTTTCATCATACGGAATGTAAGAAAAACTGAAAAATCAGATGCTGAGAGCAAGTGAGGGTCCCGCATGAGTATAAACAACAGAAAACAGCCAGATTAGTTGATAATTTAATCAGTGAGGAGAAAACAAATTTTGGAAAAGAATTTCAATTGTTTAAGCAGCAAAAATGTTGGACTCAATATATTTTAGATTTTATATTATATTTTATTCAAATGTTTAAAAATCTCTGCAGGTTTCACTTAGATTAATGCCTTTAAATAAACAGTTCTTCCAAAAATGAAAATCCAGTTCTTATCTATGCCGATGGAAAGTCAGGTGACATTTCATAGTCCACAAAACATTTCTGAAGCTTTACAGCAAAAAATGATTCTCCTCAACAAGTACCTCTGGGATGGTTTTAAAATGTAAAAGTAAAAGTGTACAGCTTGTCTGGCATAATCCAAGTGTGGAGCATCACCAATGATCTGAAAACGTGATATTTGCGCCATCGTGCACCCACTCCAGCTGTGGTGTGCTAATGTTTTTCACTTGCCTTCTTCAGTTGGTTTATGTTTTTTAAGTCCCCATCTTCTTCAGTTGCTGTTTCTCTGTGAAACTCCAGAAATGTTTTTTGGATGTGGCTCACCAAGAATACGTTAGATAGATAGTTCAGTCAATCTTCTAAGACTTCAAGATCCTTTTAGACCAAATGAAGTCAGATTTTCAGACAAATCGTGTAGTTCTTATTCAAGCATTGCAGGTACAGAGGTTTGTAGGTGCAGTGTGTGTGTGGTCCTGTGTGCACAAAGGTCCTTTTGCCAACAGGCAGAGCGAGTACAAAATAAAAAGACATTAGGTTCAGCAGTATGTTTAATGATTTGTAACATTTGAAATGTGAACTTTCAAGGCTTCATATTTATAAGATGAAATGTATGACATTTAAGACCTCCGTCTTTGGTTTTGGACTGAGAAGACAAAACAAGACATTTTAATATGTCTACTTTGGCCTCAAGAAATTGTGAGTGTTTTCTTTTATTGATCCATTAATTAAAAAGGTAAAAGCAGAGTGAATGTTCCTTTATGAGAATAATTGGTACTTGCAGCTCCCATACTGTAAACTGTGATATATTTAATGTCAGGACTAATAGCAGGAAATTAGAAAGCCGCAGTGTAATGAAACAATGTTATCATCAATGTGAACTGATTTAATAATACTTAATGGAGTGTGATAATTGGTGTTCAGAAAGCCAGAAACACACATTAATCCATCCGACTGCAAAAGCTCCTTGTACTCTTCGTACCACTGTGTTCATCCACTGGTATGTCGCTATCTATGTCAGTGTGCTTATAGTCGACTGTTGCCAAAACCACCTGGCTGCTAATTGCTTTAGTTACAGCCTGCTGTCTTTAAAACGGCTGAGCCAGGCAAGACGACACGATGACACACTGAGCGAGCCTCGGGCCAAAACGTCTGTCGCCTCCTCCTCCCGTTTTCTTTTCTCTCTCGTCAAAAACGTTGGAAGGAATTTTATGTAAATCGTTTTTTTTTTTATTGTACGGATTCAAGAAATGCACCACTTTATATTCATGTTAGCAGGTGACGGTGTTTATTTATTGCACACAAGCTCTTCTGTATGTATACAGGAGAAGGATCTGTAAAACGCTTCCAGCTGCCGATCATAAAAACATCTGGGCACCTACTCTGGCCGACGTCCCGACACGTCGATTCTGTACAGCTTGAGCTACATACGGTTCTATAATGAAGTCTAACGGACTAACAAACACAGAGGCTCGTGAACAAAGAGGGTTTGGCTGTAGATAGAGTACACAAATACATAAAAATACTGAGATTACAAAAATACAGATTACTTGACCTTTATTCAACGGTGAATGAGCTCGGTAGTATGTTAGCATTTCAGCTGTATGGTCATGTGGCGGTAAAACCTTTTCAAAGTTCAGAGCTATGCTGTTGAGTCTTCTTCCTCTAGCAGTCAATTTCACTTGCACCTCACATCTTTCAACCACATTGCTGTTTTCCAAAAGCAGTGTGTGACATTTTCTCCCAAAGCCTCCGCTAAAATCACCGAGATATTCCGACTTAATGCACAGCTGTAGAAATAAAAATAAATAAACAGCTGTGTACCTCCAGCATATGTGTCCTGCCAGATCTCTGGAGCCATTGTTACGCAGCGAGTAGGGAAATGTCATTGTTCAGTGCAGCGCCTAGGGGAGGGTTGTCATACACTATACAGATCTCTGTTTGTTTGGCTTATCCTGACAGGACCAATTCATCACTGCTGGGCATGTTGGCTTAGCCTTCAGCAGAACCACCGCAAGCACAGCAACTTTTTTCCGCGGGATGGATGCTCATACGCTTCGCTCTATCTCCTCTGGCTCGCTGCCGTTTTTCCTTCCATGTGTCCTTTATGCCTTTTATTCTTTTATCAGGCTTTGTCTCCGAGCTCTTGTTCCTTGCTGCCCGTCTTTTTGTGCATTTGTCATTCCTCTCTTGTATGGTCTTTCTGCTCTCCTCTCTATTGTACCCATCCTTCCCTTTGTGTACATATTCTAGTTCATCCTCTTTCAGCATATCTGCCTGCCTCTCTCATTTTTCTATGGACACCCACCACGATTGGATACAAAATTACATACAGTAAACACAATTCAGTACTTAAAATGCAATCGCATATCAGGGTGCGGGGGGGGGGGGGGGGGGGGGGGGGGGGGATTGGGTGATCCAGGCCGATGTGAATGGATCGCCCAATTTACTCATTTAACACTTAAATACACAAAAAAATACAAAAAACTGAACATAAAACAGTTAAACGAAATAAATCAAATGAAATATTAGCAAAGAAATGTTGTGTTTTTCTTGTATTATTTTCAACTAGTATAATATTACAGACACCTGTGATAATTAGTTTGCCAGGTCAGCCCAATTAAAGGAAAACTACTTGAGAAGGACGTTCCACATTATTAAGCAATAGGGAAAGAAAAAGGATTTCTCTGCTGCCGAAAAGCGTCAGATAGTGCAATGCCTTGGACAAGTTATGAAAAACAGCAACTCTGGGAGGCTTTTCCTACATACCAAAATTCAAGCAGAAACTCTCCAATGGATGCAAGAATTGTGAAGCTGATATTAAAAAAAGAGGTCCTTTGTTAACATGTAACTTGGCCTGTTAAGATGTTTTTGATTGAAATAGTAAATACGACCTCCTCATGCTGCAAATTCAACAAATGACCATTTTCAGTTCTTTACAACCTATAAAATGTTTTGAAACTCTGTTGTGCATAATAATTTGGAGCAGTGCATTTTGAGTTTTTTATTTTTGAAAAAAAAAAAACTGTTATCATTGGGAGGTTTGTTCAATAAAATTTGAATTATACCCTAAAGGTTGATGACTTGGAAATTATACTAACTGTCATTTTTATCGACTATTTAGGGAAATCAGAGAGAGATGTAATTTGCCTTCGCCCAGAGAGATAACTGGGATTGGCTCCAGTAACCCCCGCGACCCCTTGAAAAAGGGGATAAAGCAGTTACATCCCCGCGACCCTCATGGATAAACGGTAGTCAATGAGATGAGATGCAAGATATAATTTGCGTAATAATTTGGAACGCAATGTAGATTTTGCCAACTAAGTGTCTACAGAGTGCAGCTTTTGCACACCTTAGGATCGACAGGTGATTGAGATAAGATAACCTGAGGAAAGTCTAAGTACCGAAACGCAGTTGTCAATAAACCTTATCCCATGTAAAGTGAACATTGTACGGGAGTCTTTTTCTTGATTTCGGCAACTAAGTATCTAAAATCGAGCTACAGCGACTAGTCTATTAGTCAATCTATTAATCGCCAATCATTTTGACAATCAGTTAATCATTTTGCAACTTTTAAAGCAAAAATTCTCAGATTTCTGATTCTTAAACATTACTGTTTCTTGGATTTGTTACTCCTCAATGACAAGAAACAGAATATATTTGGCTTGCGGAAAAACGCGTCATTTCAGGATGTCATCATGGGCTTTCAGAAACACTGATCAACATTTCATGGACCAAACAACTATTCAATGAATAGAGAAAATAATCAACAGATAACTGAGAACGAAAATGACAATTATTTGCAGACCTAATCCGCTTGTGTTTTTGTTGGCAACTGTTGCTTCTATTATCCACCTTAATGCACACACACTGGCTTATCTAATTCTTCTGTTTCTCTTTTACAGTATGCATCTGCTCGGTGGCTTTCTTCGTCAGCAGTATGTTTTATAAAGTCACCGCCACCGTCATCTGGATTTCTTCCACCCCTGATTCTGTCCTCCTACATCAGGTGGAGGAAGCTTGTCGTTTATTATGTAGCCGATCAAAACTATTGAAACCAATGTGGTACTGAACAGCATCGCAACAACTAGGTGCACTTATGAGTTTGTATGAAACAACAGCAGAAGTAGGCCTACATTAAATAAGAGCGGTTCCATCATGATCAGTGCATATCAGGGGGGATGTAATACTGTACCAGAGAGCGTCTCTCTGTCTGTTTCTGTGCAGTGAATGTCAGTAGACGGAGGGGTAGAACAAAGGCAAACTGTCCACTAAATAATCAATCACTGATGGCGTGTAAATGCTAAAATGGGTTGTCAAAAATACTCTGGCGGCCCGCCCACGTAAAGTCTATGTGTGGGAGCCACTGATGTACGATGAATTATCTGGTTGCTGTAATGTCATTACAAGCAGACCATCGTCTCCAGCCCTATTCACAGGCCCACTACACTGGCTCAGGTTAAATGGACTCCATTGTGTGTCTGTACATGCGAGAAACCATGTTTTTCTCCCTCGCTACCAAAACATGATGAGTGGAGGATCATTGCTTTCCTCCCTGCAGATAGATATCTTCTATCATAATGAAAAACAGCCTTTCTGCTCCCTCTCTTCAGTGTTATTCATGACCCAGCATGTCTGCTGGGAGAAAGCGTTGCATTAAGAATGAATAGCTGGTTCGTTGGAGAACATAACCTATAATCCTGTTCCCAGGGAGAGGATTATAATGACTTAATGATTCATATCTGTGTTAGTATACATGGATGTCTCTGTTTGTGTGTGCAGTGTGTGTCTGAATGTGTCTTTATGTTACAAGTTGCCACTTGAAACCTTGTTTGCAAAAACAGAACTTTGAGAATACACACCGACTCAGTGGCAATCACCTTTTTGACCCCATCCGCCGTAGAAGGCTCAGTGCAGCTACAGGATAACGTGAGGCTGCTTAGAATCTAACAGCTGGAATCTAATATGATATAATCTGTGAAGTCTTTGGGGAACATGGGAGAGTCGTCCTAACCCTAAACATGTCAGACTTGTTTTTCACTCCGACGTGTCGTGCAGAGTGGCATACTCGCATTTTGGCTCCATCTCACAGGCGTCCACCCGCCCTTATTCGTGCTTTAAGTCAGTTTTTTCAACCAAACACACGTAAACATGAGGTGATATCAACTAAAACAACACCACTTTACCATAGTACTACAATTTAATGCAAATTTCAGGGGGTTATCATTATTTCATCATTAAAATTATAGAATCTTTTAACCAAATATCCTGACTTGGTTATTCTTACTCTTTCTGGTGACATGTTTTGTGAGGTTGCCATAAGTTGTTCAGTTGAAACACAGGGTAAGTCGTCAGTCACAGCCTGAACTATTAAACGTAATATGGGTTTGTGCAATATCCAAACCACAGACGCTGTGAGGTAAAATGTGTGACAAACAGCTCTATAATAAAAGAACCACGAAGATGTCCCGACCTGTAAACTTGTTCTTCAGATGTAAGAAAACATGTTTGTTAGCATACAGACCCCAACAGATGTCATTTCATCATCTTTATAGTTTCTTTCAGGGTAAATGTAATTTTATGAAATTTGTGCTAAAATGATAATTCCCGCTAATCGTGACTCGTCATACCACCTGTCAGAATAATGACCATATGCGCAGCCCCCTGTCTTAACAGCGACGCAGTATTAGAAAATTACAGGCAGGTCAATTAATGTTTTTCTTTTCGTTGCTGTAACATCAGGCCCTCTGATAAAATCATAATGTAATCTAAATAAAGCTACCAAGTATCATTTTCTACATTGTACTACCAGTAGGGGAAAAAAACACACTATTTTAAAACAACAGCCTCACAACACAAACATCACATTATCACACTGACGTATTAGGTTTCTCTTTTTTTCCCTCTGTCAACCCCTGCAGCTTCTCCTTGCTGACAGCCTCAGTTATCCGGCTCTCAGTCATTTAAATGCATTCAAATGCAGACAGGTACAGGCTGAAACTGACCCGCCCGTTCCCACTTTATTCTGGGGTCGAATGCTTCCTAAACTGCAGCCATTTTGAATCCGTTCTTTCAGAATTAAATAAATGAATATTTAATGCACGTAAATATTTTCTCAAACTTTTAAATGATCAAATATACTAATATGAGTTTATAAGACCTTCACACATCATAAACACACATGGAGGAAGATCATTTTAACTAATTGGCATGCTGTGGCATTCGCATGTTTTGCACATATTTAATCCTCTGCCTGCTTTTATCAATGCTGCCTGTTTTTACTTAAAGTGTATTTATAGTTTCATGAAACATCTTCAAAGTGCCCGCTCACTAATTAGTTCTTTGATAGTGACCTTATCCAAAGAATATTAATGAGGAGTGCGCTGTATGTCTGTGGAAAAGAAAAAAAGTCATTGTTCCCAAATAAGCAATTAATCAGAGAGCAGTAAATCTCCTCTCTGTGTATGATGAATGTTGTGTTGTTTTGTCTTAGTACGTACGCCAACAAGTCACTGAACAGGAAAATGTAGCCACTTTGTAAATTGTCAGTTTGCATTAAACACATGTTGTCAATGTAGCGTGCCGGCGGGTGTTTGGTTTCCAGGAAGAAGAAACAAGATAACTCGTATTTGGTATTTTGGTCTTTTTTCACTGTGGACAGAGCTGCAAAGAAAAGATGCTCCATAATAAGTTGATGCGACCGACAACCAAACAGCTTATGAAGTGCAGCTTGGTGGATCTTGCAGTTCTTCAGATATCGAGGTCACAAGAATGATACGAATGGACAGCCCAAAATCAAAATTCCTCAATCCATGACTATTGTCGGTGCAGAAGGCATGAAAATTAATTTGTGTATAATCCATAATTGTAACTTTAAATACACATGCAGAACTCTGTGTACCTTGGATATTTTTTCCACACAGCACTATCGTAATTTTATTTCAAAGGAAGCGTAACATGACTGAGATTAATGATCGACTACGCCAGAGTTTGTAACGCAACATGTGTAAATCTGTTAGATGATATATACAACAACAAACTTAACAGTGTTTTCGTAAAAAGATGGTGCATTCTGAGGAAGCAGAAAGTGACCTGCAAAACACGACTTTGTGCAGTTTTGTCTGCTTAGATAACATGGATCCGTGCGCAGCACTTTCTCAAACATCTGGCTCCATTTAGACACTGTTTATCATTTCAGCTCTCAGTTCCACATAATTACCTCACTTTTTCCAGCTTTTGTTTGGAAAACCCATCCAAAGAGCACATGCACGAGAGTGCCTTCACACTCGCTCATCTGCACAACAAAACTGACAAACATTGATCCATTAACTATGTCCTCTGGATGGTCACAGGCAGGCTGGAGCCGGATGAAAATCATAAAAGTCGAGCTCTCACTTTACTTGTATTTTTGAACCCATGCGTCGTTGCTGTCCCTGCGAGCGCTGGCTGTTTTTTGTACTGTAATTATGTAAAGTTTGTAGGTTACTCTTAACTTTTATGTTGCTTGGTGAATGTTTTTGGAACCGTACCCACCACACAAAGCGGCTTCCTCATGGGGAAAGTTATTTAGTTACCTGAAGTTTGATATAAGTCGCAGCTCATAGATCGTATTTCAAAGTATTTTGCGAGTGTACCAACACTTATCACAACTGCAGATATAAATTCAGAATTTGAGGAAAACCAAAAAGATGAAAATCACCAGTAGAAGTAATAAGCAAGAGCGGAAGAGCGGAAATGAGACATCAAGGCAAAAGATGAAAAAGAAAGAGAGTCGAGGATAATTAATTAAAGACCATTACCAGAATGTTTTTTCTTTACCAGCAGGGGTTTAAGGAGTGATTTAAGAGATTACACAGAATAAGCAGCCAGAGATGTTCAGGTAGGTTCACTTAGAGTTTAGAGACCTTGCTGGCACAGAACCAGAACATACAGTAAGGCTAAGTGAATTAACTTGTTCGACTGTCAAACAAGGTAAAGTGAGTGTGATCCTGAAACTGCAGCATGTGCACTTCTGGATGTCAAAGGGGGATGCTGATGATGACTATGACTACATGGCGGTATTGTAATGAGCCAGTCAAAGTATACATCTTTAATCTTTAAATCCAATTCACTAGCAGTTAGTTTAGAGAGTACTCCATTGGCATAACACCTAGATTAAGTAAGTACACTTGCAAAGAAATTATATGATTTTCGGAGTTTTGCCAGCCTGACAATCTTCTTCAACACAATATAGCTTAAGTGAAAAAAACTAAAACCATCAATATGTTGGTGCATTTATCAAATCTTGTGTCCCTAAATTAAATTGATGTACTACTTAGAAGTCCAATTTGTAAGACAGTAGATTTTTGAGTCTCACTGCAGGATTGTAGGCTGGGTCGACCACGATCCCAAAGCGTCTTGGGAGAGCACAAAAATCAACTTTCTTATAAATTAGACCTTTAATTGTTTTCACAGTTACGCTGTGGTGATCAATCTAATTGCTGGCAGGATTATGTACAAAGCAATGTTTTGTTGGGTGAACGAAGCACACCATTTATGCACACCTGAGTCACAGGGAGGTGGTCATGGTCAGGGTAGATATAACCTTTAACTTTAACGTTATCCTCACATGAGGAAAGCATGTTTTTACATGATCATTAGGTGCTAATATTTTCTCACTGAATTGATTATTAAAGGTTTACATCACCCCTGTTGATCGGATTGGGAAAATTAGGATCCATGTTGACTTATCTGTATTTTCTGAATATGTTCCCTTTCTTGAGCACAGAGCTCCTTCAGATCCTAATGAACACATCAGTCTTTGTCTTCCAAATGTTTTATTTTTAGAAATAGCACAGTCATTTCCTACAACAGCTGGGCACTGTCATTTCTAGCGGCGAATCTGTTGTGTACTATTTTTAGCCATGGATTAATACACTTTGGTATTCTAGTAAATATTTCCGGCAGCAGGGATGGTGTGTTTTGATCGGACTGACTCAGAAAAATGTGCAGTGGACTTTCAGTCTTTAATGCTTTTTGACAGCAGTCAGACCGTATGGCACAAAGGAAAAAGACATTTGCAATCACAGACAACACATGTTTGGTCAGTGAGTTGTTAGTTCCGTCCTTTGGATTGGTTGAAAACAAGGGAAAAGTGTTATAAATCCCTGCCCAAATGCTCTGAGGCTTATTCTTTCAGGTTTGTTCTCCCTCAGCTGATTTATATGGCAATCCTCCAGATGGACCAGACTGAGGGCAGTCCTGCTGTGTGTGACAGCCTGCCAAGGTTCATGTCAGCAGGACGGATTCCAGTTTTACTCCCTGCCTCGTTCTCAACCCTCCTGGCCTCTTGATGGAGAGAAACAAGCCTGGGTCTACTAGTGTATATTTATATTGCTGCAAGCTCTTTTTTCATCTGAAAACTGTCAGATGGGATGCAGCCAAAATACCGTTGTGTTTGATCTCAACTCAGTGAAAATAGATATAAAAGTTGGTTACAGCTGATTTAAAATGTGTTTAAAATAACCGCAATATAATAAACCCAGGAAGTAAAAAAAGTCTTAGCAATTTTAAAAACTACTTAACAATCGGCTTCGTAATGTGAGTTCCTGCTACTGGCTCTGGAAGCACATTTTAGCTATTCACAAGGAGGCCTTTTACCCTTAAAATCATTAATATGCTGTTACTATTGTCATGAGAACACAATGACTTCTAAGAATGGGTAAAATCAAGGCTTTCTAAAGCAGATTAGCTAGGACGGGCGGTGTATGAAGGTATATAAGGTTATATCCGTTTAAGATCCGTTTTTGAGATAATGTTGAGCCACATCAGAGATGACATTTCTCTTGTAATGTCAACCAGTGTGGATTTTAGAAGAAAAGTGATATGTTTAGACTCAACCCTCTGATAGACCATCCCTGGGGTCCGTTCAAGATTGTTGAGTTTGACGATGAATGAAATGCCTGGAAATTGGTTTATTTCCTTACAAAATTTAAACTTTCAACTCAAGAAAGAAAAGCTTGGAAAAAACGTGTGAAGACCAAGACACTCCTTTGACAACTATAAAATGTTTTAGCCCGTTAAATAAATAAACATACAAAGCACACTTGGTTAGGTTTAGGAAAAGATTGTGCTACAGAAGCAGGTATTTTAAGCCAAGACATACAGTTGAAGATGACCCGAGGATTCGTTAAAAAACACCCAGTTCTGTTGCCACAAACACAGCTGGAAATTGTCCCAAGGTCTCCTTAAAAATATCCAGGCATCTCAAGCTTTCAAATGGTGAAACAGCAAGGTCGCTCATCGAAAAAGGGGTCTTTGCATACTTGGCAGCCCTGTCGCATCCTGTAACTCCACCACCATCCCCTCCACCTCCTGATTTGAAAGGCAGGTAATAAACATTTAATGTGAATGTTTAATCACACGTTTTGTAGACATATTAATATGGTAGGTAGCTTATGACACATACAGATGTGACCGCGCATCAGTGGCTTGCAGAAATGTCAAGAACAAGAAAAGAACATTTTCACCTGGCCACTGGTCTGAGTCTTCTCAAGTTGAGTCTGATCGGATCCGAAATTAATGTTGCATTCTATCAGGCCAGAACCTCAAGTATGTAACACTATGCCATCATGTAGTAGTGATCAATTGCTGTCTTTATAACAACCAACAACAGTCATGCTGGTGCAAGTATATTTTTTTCTTTCCAACTGAAGTCGTCAGTCTCGTCCCCCCCTCCTTACCTCCCACATCTATTCTCAGCAGTCCATCCCTCCTGTCTTTTTCACAGTCCGCAACGTCATCAATTTGCTTGTTTTCTTCAGCCGACACAGCAGGTCAGTCTGACAAGGACAAAGACGCTGGATTCTCCGTCAGCCTGATTGTTTGTGAGTTAGTGTGTGTGTGTGTGTGTGTAGGTGTGTGTGTGTGTGTGTGTGTGTGTGTGTGTGCGTGTCTATCTTTGCCTCATTTTTTTCTATCTTTCTGTCTCTTTTGATCTACACCATGAAGGTTATGTGTTACAGTTCACTTCTTGTTTTGAAGCGCTAATAATAGATGATGCTATTATTAATATACAGAACATCATTTACTGCCTGCCTGTCTGGTGGAGACAATTATGTTGTGTTTATGGAAGAAATTAGATTTCAGTGATCACTTTTGGATGAGCTGACCCATTTGACAATGTCAGGCCGGGCTGAGCAAGACAAGGTCAAAGTCAGAGCTGATTTAGTCTTCGGTTGTGATGCACAAGAACAAATTGGAAACAACAACTGTTCTGCAAACTGATATGTCAGCTGAAAGTTTATTTTTATTGCCCTCCATATTCAGCAGACTGTTCCCATCAATACATTTGTTTCAAGGGCAAAACATGTTGGCTCAATCAGAGTAGAGAGGCCCCATCTGAACATCTGAATAACTGCCTCCTTAATCGGAGAGACAGTTTATTCATTTTAGAGACAATTAATGAATCGACAGAAATTCAATAACGAGAGAGCCCAAAGACAAATTTCCACATTGTGGACAATAAATGAAACTAACTAACAGAAATTCAATAACAGTTTTGCAATCGATTAACTGTTTGAGTCATTTCTCAAGCAAAACTGATAAACATTCATAGGTCCTCACTCATTTACTGTGATGTTTTGTAGCTTTTTACTGTTTTACATTTTTGTTAACTAAGAATTTGAGTTCTGGACCTTTGGTGCACAACCTGAAGATGCCATTTTGACATTTTGCACATAAAAAAATAAAGTCACTATGGAAAGACTCACTAAATTGTAGTCCTAATTGTGTGTAATAGTCCTTTTACACCAAAGTACCTGACAATAAGCATCTCCAGGGGTCATGTTTCTGTCACTGCCAATCGAAGCTGAACACCTCTGACTACTAGACCAGAAGCGTCGAAGAGTCATTAGACCTGGTAATGAACGCCAATTTTACCCTCTCCCATTAAGACAAAAAACATATTTTAGAGAGTTTTATGTTAAGTGTGAAGGAGGAACAGTTTAAAAGAGGTCATTTAAACTTTTCACAATTAAATCAACTGATAACATAATGACAAATAAGCCGTCATCCAGCCCACCTGTTCTATCAGAATATCTCTACTTCTATCTTGCTTCTCGGACTCATGTCATGCAGGCACTGCAGGTGTCTTTTCCTTATGCTGTTCAATAGCTGCAGGAGTCTTTCCTAGAAGCCCAGCAGTAATCCAATAATAATGCCAAACGCTCCATGACACTCCATCCTTGTCAGAGTCCTATCTATCTGACAGTGGGTGAAAACCTGGGAGAACACAGGGAGGGAATGTAAACTCCCCATATCTATCAATCCTACAGTCTTTTGACTGCGAGACCACAGTGCTGAACACTGAAACACCTCACTGTTCTGATACATGATTTATAGAAACAGAATTTATACAACAACCAGAAGAAAGACAATCCAACTATGCAGAAATATCTACAACTACATTAGCAGCTCCAAACATGCACCTCTCTACACTATAAAAAAGCCTTTCAGACTGCGGATCAGCAATCAATGAGGAGGTGTGTGTGTGTGTGTGTGTGACAAAGAGGAAATTATGAAGTGAGGTGAGAGGATGATGAATGGAGGGCACTAAAGTGGGTCCCAGGTGTGCAGCTGCATAGCAGGTGAGGACAAAGCCAGACACGATGATCTGCGATGATGGCAGACAGATGACACGGCAATGGAGAGAGGGAAATGATAGGTTAGGGGAAGAAGAGAGACTGGGACACTGCTGGAGTTGTCGCCCTGGGGATGTTTTTATGTAAAATTCAACGTTATCAGCTGAGGCCATGGGTCCATGGCAACAGAAATACATCCTGAAGCAGCCAATTGAGAGCCTTTTGGCTTCTGGTTTTCAGGCAGGGTATCATCTCCACACACAAAGTTAGACGTCAAAAAGTTTACATCAGCTCAGCTACTTAACTTTCTCCTCAATACCAGCCTAAATATGAATCAATCTGCTTTCTGTGCTAGTATTAGAGCCAAAACAGTAAGAAGATTGACAGAAAATTAAGCAGTAACATTCTTTTTATTAGGTCTTTATGAGCAAGAAAAATACCAAACATGTTAGCTTCCCTCATGTGAAAATGTGCAGATTTTATAGTCTCAAATGATAGAAACTCAATATCTTTTGGTTTGGGACTTTGGGTCACAAAAAACAACATATGAGGATATCAACTTGAGCTCTGGGAAATTAAATAGGGGTTTGTTTTCAACATTTTATCGATTAAAAAAAAAAACATGTGAGCTGCAATCCACTTAAGTATCATTGATATAAACGTATCATGGACCTTTGCTACAGTACCATGTTGTTAGTGTTCCATTATGATTGGTTTCTATACTCAAGAGGGGTGGTCTACTGCAATATAAGTGACAGAACCAACAAATAGGGTCTCAGCACATAGTCCGGGGCATCTAACCTCCGCTAGCTTAGCTGGATTTCTACTGAAAAGCCGACAAAATTTACCACTCTTCTGCAGCAGCTTCCTGTTGACGGGAAGTCCCGACGAGTCGATTACCGAGTGCAGTAGGGTTCCGCGGTTCATGGATGAAAATGTATGATTATGACTCCATGGAAAAGCAATCAAAGTTCATATGTGTCTTACCTGCCAGTTTATAACAGTTATTATCGAGAGCAGACAGGGAAAAGAACGGAATTGAGCATTTCCAACCGCACTCAGTAATCGTCGCGTCGGGACTTCCCCGACCCGGAAGCTGATGGAGGAGAGTTGAAATCTGTTTTGTAGCTTCCCAATAGAAATCCAGCTATCCACCCTATTTGTACTGTTGCTGAAGTTTGGTGCTGTTCTGAGCATTATTTGTGGCTTTTTGGTGGCGGTTTATATTTGGATCCATTTACTGCAGTGTATTGTTGTCGTGCGGTCGTTTCTGAGGTTGATAAAACTCTGTGAATTAGCGGTCTGCTAACTTGATCTCTCAAGAGGGAGTCTAACACACTTTCACGGTGATTTAGACCATGGATTAAATTTACACCGGAATATCCCTTTAATATCATTATGCCTGCTCATGGTGATGGCCCTATGGAAGATGCACACATACAGTGCTTTTCAAAATGGACATATATTTGTTCATGTTAGCCCGACTTTATAAGTCTTTATTGATCAACGTCAGTGATGTCCCGATAATATCTTTCGAAAGGGAGCTTGAGAGTGCCGTCCTGCAGATGAATGTACCAAGCAACTTTTCACTGAGACCATGATGGACACTTTATGATAACCCTGACTTTGGTTTAACTTCTGTCTAAGTCTATTTGTTCACCTAAATGAACTTAAGAAGTGTTTCACTGCTGAAAAAATGTCCCTTGCATTAACCTGAGCTGTCTATGTAGGAGAAGGACAAATATTTTTGTAATTGGTGCGTCATCCTCAGAGAAAACAGAAGATAAGAGCTGTGATATTCACTTATGCTTAAAAGGTAGAAAACCTTCAAGCAACCAGAATGCACTGCACTATTTAAACACCCCAGCTGATGGTTGATGAGCTGCCAGTTGGGCAACTCTTAATCTTTTTTCAAAAAGGAAAGAGTACAACAGCACACTAGAGTACTTTTTTGGAAAAAATCAATAAAAAAATATATATAAGTGAAAAGACAGTGAACAGGATCGTATCTTGCAATGAAGAGAAAGAAAGAGTAGGTTCTCTCTCTCTCGCAATCCAACGTCGGTCTTTGAAAGTGCCAACATAAAATGATGAACAGCAATCTGTAGTTGGTTCAGCAGCCCTGGAAACAGTTAGATGGCACATTTTGGAGCAAAGTCTAATATTGTTCATTAACACATACAAACAACATTGCAGTGATACAAAGCTGGCTCAAAAACAGCAAAGTAAAGATTTAAACCAGTGGAAGTAAAGGGCACCGATGCCTAAGCAAGAAGAGAAACAGATGTGATGGAAGATAACCTTGCTCACGTAGTGGTAGAGGTAAGTGTGGACCTGTGGCATCCAGAGCATTCAGGTTATGTTCTGTGAGTCCTTGATGATTAATTTTTCAAAGTTTAGTTCAATACATGTCTGTATGCTAGGGCTGGGCGATATGGCCTCAAATCAATATCACGATATATTGAGCAACTCACCTCGATAACGATAAATGAACGATAAGTAAACACCCCCCCGCACCTACAAAAAAGGAAAAAAAATCCTGTGTATTTACAGAAATGCCACTTTAAAGGACTTTAAAACTACATTGTAGTTAAGATTTATATTATTTATTTAGTAGTTAAGAACAACTGATAGGCACACGATTGAACAGCTGAAAAGCACAGATTACTTGAAATGACAACAACTGAACAAGTTTAAAAGTATAAAATATACAGTCCCTTATAAACAAATTCTAAGCTTCTCGCTTCTCGCTTTTTTTATTTCTTCAAATTGAATCACGTGGTTGTACTGCAGGTGGTGGAAGAGGTTGGATGTAAATAAATAAACATTTTGAGGACTTCAGAATCAGAATCTAAGACATGAGACAAAATAGTAGAGAAGTTGACATTGCTGCTTAATAATATGTTAACCTCTTGAGCATTAGAGAACTTTTTTTACTACTATTTTCTTTATCATTATATATTTTTGATAGACACAGAATCTGTTTCAGAGGTCAGAGGGTCACATGACATGGAAGCTATTGAGAAAAAAAATCAAGATTTCTGCATATTAATATTCATATAAAATAGAGGAAGCACTAAAGTACAATAAACACAGCTGTGTCTCATTCGTCCAGTTTACTAATACAATCTGCTGCTGGAGTCACTGGGCCCCATGACATGGAAGATATTGAAAGAACTGCAATTATTTTGTATTAATATATTTATGCTAAGTAATTTGATGACAGTCCCTAAATCAATTTCCAGCAATTCAATGCCATGTTCTGGGAGGTGAGCTGACCGTCTTCCTGCTGCTCACACTGGGTGAACCTCAGTAAAGTCGCGGCTGGACCCGAGTAGAGCTTAGAATCCAGCCCGACCCGAGCCCGTGCACGTTGTGTTCGAGCCCGGCCCGACACATTATGAGCCTGAGACCGATTTAAACCCGACAACTGTTTAATATGTGGGCTGTTATAACTGACATTCTCGACTACAATTGCGAGTTGTTTAAACTACAGAAATCTTAATGAATAATGCAACAAGTGCCGTACTTAATGCACTCGACAAAGCCGACAAATGTTATTATCACGGCCCACGACTTGTTTAAAATGGGTCCACACCTCCGACTTTCCTCCAAACTTGCTCAAAGTTAATTCTACTGTTTTTATTTTTTCCTTTACATCTTCATGCTCCATGTTGCACTTAAGCTACACAATCAGTGATGCCGGTAACGCATTACTAGTTTTGTCATTTTCCTTAGTAAAAAATATATATTTTTGCTTTCTTCTTGCGTCTCGGGGAGTGACGTCACGTACAAAAGAAGTCACGTTTTCCAGCATGAGGACACTCACGTGTCAGACCACGCAGAGACACAAATGCAAACAACAATGGAGGGAGGAGAGAGATGTGCGCTTTCTAGCTGGAAATACAGTCATTATTTTGAGTGAATAAAAAACAAAACACAAATGTTTGATCAATGGACCGGCCCGGCCGAAGACAATGGCCTGTTGCAGCCTTTGAACGCAGCATCATTACACAAACTGTCGCGACTCACAGCGAGAGTGGGTTCACTTGATTACTAACCTGGCATAGCTGGTGTTGCATCAGCGGGTGGAGTTTGCCATCAAATTAATGTAAAATAAGCACATCGGTATACGCCGGGGTAGATTAATCAAGTGGACCTAACATGTCCCCTGTCCCTAGTGGATGTTATGCCCATGACACCGAATATACTGACATGGCTAAAATGACGTCGGTTATCCGTAAATTTTGGTATCGGTAAATTTTCGGTTTATCGCCCAGGCCTACTGTATGCTACATGTTTTCAAGCATGCTGTGCACAGCAGTGAATCTTCCCTGCTGCACATTTGCAGATCTACTCGCAGCACTGTGTAGAGCTAATGCTGTATGTAGACACAATAGACAGCAGGTTAAATTCTCAGACAATGATACACGCTCAGTTTCATGTAGGACACAAAACTGATTATTTCTGCTCCTCGCGGTGTCACCCAGCTATTCTTCAACTTTGAAATCTTGTACTTAACAGAAAATGTGCTGTATAATCTAAAACCAGCAGCTGTGCAAATGGTAACTCATTTTATATTGGAGAAAGGGGGTCAGGAGCCTGGGAATAGAATACTTTCTTTTTTGCTGTGTGAATGAATGCAGGCAAACCTCTGTGTATTTATGGCAGCCCTGCTATGTGCCTTGTGTGTAAGCGAGAGATATTGTGTCTGTTACTGCAATTGTCAATTCGATTGCAAAGTCCCAACACGCAATCTACCGATTATTCAACTGAAAAATGAATATCTGAATAACATGTTCTTTGCTTTTCAGCAGGGAAAGTCGAGCGCAGGATAGACCAGAGTGTGGAATCGTGGAATTGAAATTTAATAGGAAAAATTCAACTTGTTTGGACAGCCAAAAGAGCATTGGAAATTGTGTGTTTACCCACTGTGTAAAAGTTTAATAGCAGGAGTAGATATGTGCACGGAAATAAAAGCAGAGATCCGTCTCCCATAACAAACTGAGCCAGAGGACAAGCACAGAGTATATTCATATGCCTTCTGCACAGGCAAGACAAATGAATGAATTACATGTATGAAAAAGGACAGAGGTAGACAGACAGACAGACAGATTGACTGACAGACAGACAGGAACACAGAGAGAGCGAGAGGTGGGACAGAGAGGAGCGGATCCCTGAGAGAGGGGCTTAGCCTGTAAGGTAAAACAGTGCAGGCTGGTCATCCAGAAAATAGAAAGTGAAAGGTGTTTTAGAGGGAGACAGTGGATAAAAGGTGATCCTCTCTCACTCTCAATCCCCCAGCGGTCACCCACGCCAAAATAAAAGCTGTCTGAGTGCTAAAGTAGAAGTATGGCCCGTTTGAAAAGAAGAAGAAGCAGAAGAAGAAGCAGAAGAAGAAGAAGAAGCAGAAGAAGAAGAAGAAGAAGAAGAAGAAAAAGGAGGCTCGGCTATAGCGAATGTGCTGCTGAGATGTGGAAGAAAAAAGTGCACTGCTTATCAGCCATTGTGCTCCAGCAGTGCAGTTATGCTTCATGCCCAGAAACAAAAGCCAACCATTAGTTTTAATTTTAAGTGATCACACAATTTTTGGTATTTTCATAGAGGGTAGTACCACTAACACCAATCGCCATCATGGATGAGATTGAAATAAATGCTAAACTTTAATCAACATACAGCATTCTGGTGGAGCTGTACTTATTCTCAAGGTGTGTGGAGACTGCATGGACACTGGTGAGAGTCGAGGTTGAACAACAGTTGCCAGTTTAAGACATAGATACAGTACCAAGGAGGTTTACAGCCCTAACTGTTATTGTTTATGCTCATATATTGCAAAACCCCTACTTAAAATACAAAAAAAAGACTTAAGATGACATTTCATTATTTCCTGTTCATATTTTAGGGCCAAAAAAACATATATCCAGCACATTTCCAATATTAACAAGCATTTATGGGGAAATTATTTGCAGTCATCAGCCCCATTCACACAGGAAGACGCATTAACGCTGCAGCGGCGGTTCCCCAATTCTCCGCCATTGGTCGTTCACTCAGAGCCAAGCATCTCCACCTTAAACATGAATCACTGTGTCATCCACACAGAAAGCCAGCGCTGCGGCTCCTAAAGATGCGTGACGGTACATGTCATGATGATGACGACGTCTGTGTGATTTTAAGGTGTTTCCCCGGTGTCCCCCTGTCAATTATAATCATATGGATGCTGCTATAATGTGTAGTGATTGAGATCATGACCCACCAAACTTCCTGGAAACTGACAAAGTAACGTTTTTCGCTCTAAATTACATAATCGCCTTTAGTAAACCGGAAGCTGTCTGCCTCTCTCGCTCGCAAGGACAGAGGCTGTTTTCAGGGGGAAAGTTCACTGAAGTCTCGGTCAGTTGGGCTGACCGCCGCAGTGATTTATTTTCATCACAAACACTCCGTGAGTTAAAGTTTTTTGCTGGTGACAGACAGTTTTGCAGGCAGAAATGTGAAGAAGAGTCGGTAGGATGGGCGGGAGGACAGACGCTTTTCCAGGAAGTATTTCTCTGAGACAGCATTGCCTTGCCCAACTCTACAAGGACATTAAGGAGAAAATCTCAGCAGAGCAGAACGTGTTGCTCTCACCTGCGACGCATGGACTTCACGGGCAACCCAGTCTTATATCACCACAACAGCCCATCACATCGCTGAAGACTGGTCTCTGTCCTACCACATCATCCAGGCCAGGGTCATGCATGAGTCTCATACTGGCTCAAATGTAGCAGAGCTGCTTCGTAATGTGGCGAGTGAATGGGACATGACAGAGAAAGACCCGACTTTAGTGTCAGATAATGTGGCTAATATGGTTGTCGCCGCACAGTTAGCCTGATTTCTCCATGTCAAGTGATAAGCGCACACACTCAACCTGGCCTCTGACTGTGCCCGACAACTGCCTGCTGTAGCAAGAGTACTCGGATGAGTACGGCATGTGACTGGATTTTTCCATAGTGTTTTGGAGCAAAACAGTTTTCAGTCCAGGCTTTTGAAAAGACAGCGTAAGTGAGTGTAAATTCAAATGTAGGAGTTTACTTTAAAATATATTGCTGCTGAATAAATCTTAAAAACTGACTCACATGTGATATGCATTTTTGGGGGAAATGTGGCTCCTGAAATAGACTGTAGACATCATCATCATCATTCAACTTTTTCACATGGTCTTATGTTTAAAAAAGCAAATTAAAAAAAATTGCCAAAATTGGCAATATCGAAGAATCGCAATTTAAATCGAATCGGCACCATAAAAAATCGTAAAAGAATCGAATCGGGAGAAAAGCATATCGTCCCAGCCCTAATGGATACAGGAACTAGGGGTGCTGAGGGGGCTGCAGCACCCCCTGAAATGAGGCTATAACATAGGCTGAAGGACAAAACAATGAAGAAGGTACAGCGCTTTATAAAGTTTCTTTTTATAATCTATAATATAATTCTTTTTTTAATTTTACAAGGGCGTCTGGGGAGTTTATATCCCTCTTCATCTCTTTGCTGTTGTTGACTGTAGTTGATGCGGCTGCTTTGACCTATAATATGATTAAGTTTGTTGTCTGCTGTAGTGCAAGGTGTTCAGAATTGTAAATTATTCATTAATAACGATCAGACACGTGATCCTGGCCTTTCAAATGAATACAAAAAGCATGAATGTTGCGCACCAGACTGACCCCTCAGACCCCCCCCCCCCCCCCCAACTTTGACTGGCTTCCCTCCTTGACCCTGTCTGCACTTGACTAGTATAACGGAAAGTCATGAATCAATTTCAGAATCCAGTTTTGTGAAGGCTTCAGTGAGCCCTGCCTGGCGCCTCACACTGCTAACAGCTGCCCTCACCATTCTGCTTCTTGTCCCTCTCCCCATTCTTGCCTGTCCTTACAGCAGGTGGTTTGTGAGTTAGAAGATAACTTTCTTCTCATATAGGATGCCTCTGTTTGTCCCGTGTCGCATATTTACCACAGATTTCCATTGAGACAGCAGATTTCCAACCCAAACACCCAATTGCCAGATGTTTTTATATCCGGCCACTCACATACATCTGAAAAATAACACATGGTGCTGGATGGATAATCATGACACTATCAAATCTGCTTCCCAGCGAACAATTACCTTTTCTATTCATCAGATTCAAAACCCATTTGCTTGCCCAGACAGCCAGATTCAGCCTGGGGAGAAAGAGATTGGATGTCAACAATGGGCAGACAGACAAATGATGAAGCTGTGGTTTATGATTTAAATAATTGCGCCCCTCATGACCTCAGACGCTGTTTCTTGCATACTCATTGATCTGGATCGCTGAGATATAATAAATAAACATCAAAGTCTGGCTCTCAGGCCAGTTCTCTTTCACTCTCCATGTGAAATGTCTCTAACTCTTCCTGCTGCGTTCTTCATTATGGCTGCTTCAAAGTAAATCAGTGAAGCAAAGTGACTTTCCCAGCCCGACTCTCCCAGTGGGGATTCTGCAGAAATTAGATTTTTACAGAGCAAAGGTTTCCTATAAAGGGATAAAAAGGCTGTTGTTTGTCATCTCTCATTAGGACAGACAGATTCACTCTTTTCCTGGTGTGACATGTTGTTATGTTAAGCAAAGCTGCGATCAGTGTTGCCGTGTTGTACATGTAAATACTGTCACGTTGCTGAAGAGGAGAGGATGTTTTCTTCAAAGCAGAGCAGCGTTGCCTACGCCTAATGAATTATTTACAGCGACGAAGCAAACATGACGTGCGCTGCGCTCAAATATAGGTGCACTGAATGAAAGCACACTGAGGAACATCTGGGAGAGCAAACATTCGAAAACGAGGACATGTATAATACATGTATGTAAATCTCATTTGTGTAGCAGAAGACACGTATGTGCACCTCTGAACTCCTCGTCCGTATTGGAGCACAAATGGCAGTTTCTAATTCCACACGTGCAGGTAGCTTAATTGTGCCTCCAATGGCTCATTTGACAACATAATTGCGGTGTTTCTATAACATTGTCAAGCTAAATAAAGAGATTCCCCATGATGTGAGGTAAAGGCTGGTAGAGGCTGGTAATTCCCTCTTCTCTCTGTGGTGTTCTTCCTATTACCTCCTTTCTCTATATTTATGTGGTGCTTATAAGGATGATTACTTCTTAGTTTTTGATTAAATCGCACATTGGCAATCAGTTTGTATAGTTTGAGGTAGTTACGATCTATTGTTACCTCTGTCAACTACAGTTGGATTTGGATTATTTGTAACAAAATGTAACTTCCTAGAGAAAGATAGCTGATTGTCGTGTCTCATCCCCGGGTCATTAAATACTGATGCTTTAGGTCGAAGTCTGACATCTGCTGCCAACCCAAAGTGTCCGTATCTGACGATCTTGGGCTGAGATCATCTTCCTCTCTGGATGTTACATTTTATTGCTTTAAGAATATATTTTGGTAGTGATCTGTGATTTGTAATGACACGATTTATAATTTTAAGCTTGAAATGTCAAAGGTTTAAAAAATTAAAGGTAAAGAAAAACTTCAGGTGTGATTAAGGCTGTTAAATCTTAAATTTTCTGTCGAGGCATTTAATCCTGCATCTCGTTTTAACCATCCCCTCAGACTCCGTATCAGACAGGCTCACATTGAACCAGAATTCCATTTTTAAAATGCCAGCTATTTCTTTGCATACATATTGCACAGGATCAATGCCAAGATTGTAGCGTTCTTTGTGTTTGGTTCTGTTTTGTTAGCTAAGAGTATTTTTTTGCTTTTCATGTTTCAAAACAAAAACAAAAAGAACACAAGTTCACCAGCATCTCGGTGCGGCCACAAGAGGATGGTGAGTTGCACGATCTGTGTTTAAGGTTGCATCATTATGTTTTATTTGCTTCAAATGGCCACTAAACCCCTCATGTATATCAACAAAAAAATACCATTTACTGTTCCTGTTCACATATTTCTGGTGACCTGAGCCTTTGTTGTTGACTTAAATCCACAAAATGCACACTGAGATAGCGCGGCATCATTAAGCGCAAGCTGATCTCAACAATTATTGTGCCAGGAAATTAAAAAGGTAGACAGACTTTGAACAATGATGTAACAATTGATAATACTGTCTTCTGTGATGTTTGATTTGAACAGATACTTATCAGCCAATAAGAAAATTAGCTATTTTCTGTGTTTTTGATATTTTACAAAATAAATAACCACACAATCACATAGGGAAGGAAACTGCTGCTACACTGACCCCCTATGGGCTTACTATTCGAATCATGTTGCACCATTCTCCAGTCAGTGATGTCACAGAGGGGATGCTCCTATCAGCTGATGTGTTGTCATCACTGACAGGGAAGCCACCACACGTTACAATGAATCCTTATCAGGACATAACCCGAAGGAAAGGTAGTTTGTCACCAAGTGATGATCACTATTGATGTACTCGATAATCAAACAAATCCTATCTATCATCTTAGAGACAATCATGACTAGATTCCATTTATGATTCACGACCAATATCGGCCATAAGTATTGATCTAATCCCACCACTATTCATTCTTCCAGCACCACTGGTCTCAGAACAGATTTATCGCCTGTAGTTTTGGATACTTCCCCTGATCCTCTCCTCCCTTGTCTCCTCTCTACAGGCCTCCCATCCTTCCCTCACTTCTCACAAATGCCCTTTGAGACAGGCGCAGAGATCTTTATTCATTATAATAATCCCCTGGTCATGTCTCCTGAATACATTGCCATTTAAAGCTGAGCATGCATGCATGCTTGCTTATAATGGGCCGTAACCGAAAACAAAGGCTAATATTAACCCAAAAAGAAGCACATTCTGAAATGCGGCACATTTTCTTTGTAAAATCTAATCAACAGTTATACCCGTGAATGAACTGAAGAGTCTGGTTCAGAGGAGCGCTCGAGGCGCTTATTAATCAGGAGTTTTTCAGGATGAGAGATTCGTGCAGCTCAGTGATTTTCTCTATTTCTTTTTTTTTTTTATAAAAGGAGAGAATGAGCAATGACTCTCCATATACTGTGATACTTATCATAAGTATCATAGTATATGGAGAGTAGTATATCATAGTATATTATCATAGTAGTGATCCCAAATGATTTAGGCTAATCTGGCATCCCAACGTCAACTCACCAGAAAATCTGTGAGATCTCACTCGTCATGTAGACAAGAAAATGGTTTAAGTGTGGCTCTTAAATGAAGCACCACCATTTTAGTTTTGTTAGAAAAATCCTCTGTAGTTTGATCATCATGTTCAGCAACAAAAAAAAAAAAAAAAAAGCTCTGATAAACCATTTTATGCTGCTTGTTACACATCACGATGCTAAAGAGCCCTACATATTTCGAGGACCAAATCAGATCATGTTGTGATTAAATTCACCAGGTCTGCTTATTTTGTTACACATGTGAGCCAAAAATAGCGTTATCCAACATTTCACTTCAGTTTTTAGTTTTCCTATTTTGAACTGAGGATAGATTGAGTAGCATTTTGCAGCACATTTTAGATTTTTTGATTTGACTTTAAAGACAATGAGATGTCAGGCTTTGGGTTTATCAGGTTGTTTCTACTCCAATTAATAAATGGATGCAACTGCAAGTATGTAGGTTTGACCTTGGCCTTCATATCTGAAAATACACATGTATATGTAGCCATATCAAACAAATGTTTTTGTTCCAACCAACTCCGTCCTAAGAGCCACTGTTCACTGATTAGTGGGGCATAAATATCCTTGTTCTTCTTCAGGCAACAACTTCTTAGTTTCCCCCAAAATCCTGAGACCTTCGTAACAAATTCGTCTTCGAGAGACATGCTTGGGCCGCTCATGCTACTCCCCGATCATGAGAAAACTTACAACTTAGCATTAATAAATCTTCTTTGGCCAGATTGAATTGGTTCTTGCATGGCTGACATGGTGCACATCTGCATGAAGTGAAATGATTCTCCAGTTGCCTCTTTCACGCGTCACGTGCCTGATGTGCACTTGAAGCGCTCCTGTCCCAGCATGCACTGTGCAGCAAAGTGCTCACTTCTTCATATGAAATGAATGGAGATGGAATTGGTCACTTGCCAGGTCATGTTGGTGTGGTCTCACTCGACAGGAAGTCGCCACGGTCGCATGCGGCGGCTGTGATTGATTCATTCTGAGGATGGTGCAAATTTGTGACACCTCAGCTACAATCTCCAGTGCGGGGACATGTATCATACTTTGAGTACTTTAAATAGCTATGAGAGTAAGGTAATGGCCCGAGGCAGTTCAACCTGCTCAAAACCACCTATGAATTGCAAGCGGAGCCACAAGGACATTCAGTGCATTTCAGCCTGCAAAAAGGCCTGAGCACGTTAGATCCATTTTTAAGTGGGACATATCTATCTCCCATCATTTAACCATCATCAGCTAAAAAATAAAAGTGACCTGAACAAAACTAAGGCTTTCTGATATGTGATATGCATGGATGTACACTAAGCATAACACAAAGTAAGAATGGGTAGATGAAGGGCTGGTGTAAAGGAAAGTTAAAAAATTTGATTTCTTAAAGATTTTCTGTGTCTCCTGAACACGATGAGTCATAAGTTCCCCTTTCCCCATTCTATATGCATGACTGAGACAATGCTGAGGGCTACTAGGTAAACAAGTGGGGCAGCTTCAGTGGCTTAGTCACAAGTAGTAGCCTCTGGACTGTGGAGAAGATTCACATAGCTCACTCAATGGGTTATTCATGGTGTGAAATACAGTTGGATTTTTTCATCAAAAACCCTGATTCCAGAACAGTTGGGACACACAGTTAAACATAAGAAAAAACAGAATGTGATAATTCGCTGGTCAGTTTTAACATCTACTGGATGTATTCAGTGTGTTCCCTCATCAACTCCATACATTTATGCAAATATTTGCTTAAGCTAAATTTGATGCCAGCAGCAAGTTTCAGTGGCAAAAAAGGAGAGTTAAAAAGAAAGTTTTAGTTTTACTGTGAGTAACCCAAGTTATTGGTATTAGGTGATAGTATCATGATTGGGTATGAAAGGGGCATCCTCGAAAGCCCACAGGTATTTTGAAACCTTACATTTCTTAATGTTTGGGTTCAGTTTTCAACTTTATGATGTGATGAAGTGGTTCTTCTTGTCTGATTAGGTTTAGGCACAAAACTCAGTTAGGGTTAGCAAAAGATCATGTTTTGGCTTAAAATACCTTGTTTGGTCACCACAAACATGGGTGGAAAGTGTGCCACGGTCTCCTTAAATATATCCAATGATTTCATGCTGTCATATGTTGAGTGCAGACCTTGCAGTCAATGGCTTGGAAGTGTTCTGTCATGATGACAGCAGAGACAGTGGACCCAAATGCACGAGACAGCAGGCAAAAATAACAATGGATTAAGTATATTTAGGATAGACGGCAGGATCGGGGAAACACACTAGCAGGAATGGGAAACAAGAACAGCGGGATCCGTAAATTTAACAAGTGACTTGACAATGACTCAACAAAAACTAACCTAATGTTTTTGTTTCAGTTAATCCAGACTGAATCATTCACTCTGTGATAACAGTCTTAATTGCCTTCTAGTGACCCCAAACTATCAGCCTTCTTCCTCCTCAGGCAGAAACCCTCCCAAAAGGGTTTTTTTGTTTAAAGCAACAATATGTAGAAATTGCCTTTTTGTGCAATTTGGTACCTCCCACAGTTTCTGAATGCAACCCCACTGTTGTAAATACATATCTCAAGTCTGTAACAATTTGTTAGATGTAATGAAGGTTAGTACTACAAACAAAAGTAATTACATCATAACAACGTTATATGTGGAAAATCAAACCTATCCTACCCTCTCACTAAAGTTACATATACATACATTTTGTTCATATCCGGCCCTCAATAAACTTCTAGAGTGGAGCGCATGAGGCAGATTTTGTTTTTTGTTTCGTTGTTAGTGTCTCATAACACAGACATTTTTCGAGGTATTCATGTTGGTGTATCAGTTGGATTGAGTATCATGCATCTTATTGCAACTGCGTTCAAGTGGTTTTCCTCTCATGATTTATTCATTCTCTCATAATTTGGTCTGGACTGGTCTGGTTTTAATCTGCTCTATCTGGTGTGGCTTCTGATTTGATTGGGCCCTGTCTACCAGTAAATCAAGTGCTTGTTGAGTTGGGATACGTCGCTGTCTCTTGCCAAGCTTCCTACACAATGAAAAGTCTGCTCGCACTATGCAATCTACCAAAGCTTACAAGGCTATGAAAACACACACACACACACACACACACACAGAGAGAGTGATGTCACATACACTTTAAATGCTACACATGCACACACGAATATGAAGTCTGGCCTGTCGCCAAGTGCAACTCTTGGGGTTGTGCGTTTGTGTGTGTGGAGAGGTTAAAAAAACCTGGACCCGGGGGGGGGGCCATCTATAAGGGAACTCCTCATTGGCAACACAAAAGGCTCCTCTCTGCTGCCATCACATTTCACTTTGTGTATAATGTAATCTGTTTAATATCCCGGTCAGGCCTTTCAACCCCAGGAATGCTTAGACAGACGTTTTTACCATAATTGCTTCATAGATCAGGTCGGCTGCGCGGAGCCACAGTATCCAGGTTCTGTACATCAGCTGATCACAGCCTCAGATAAGAGCTCACCCTGCCTTCAAGGTGAGTGCACGTAACGGTGGGTGGTGTGCAAATGTGTGTGCGTCCACACGGAGTCAGCAGGGGGACATAATCCATATAAAACAGCCGTATTGTAGCTGCTGCTGGATGTCAGGCACCCTTAGGTCCTCCTTGGCTGCTTGGTTTGATAAAAAATGACCTCCTCGGTTGTGTGTCTGTCACCTTAAATCCTCTTTGAATGCCAAGCTTGGCCTTTTGATGCCATTTAGGGCTGGTAAGGTCAGGACTTATAACCTATGAACACTTCCTGTCTAGAAGCTGCCAAAAGACAGGTTAAATACAGGTTACACAGCCTACCAGTTCAGAGCAAAGCTTATTCCTTGCTCTATAGGCTGCAATTTTCTTGATTAATTTTGTCCTATACCTTCTTATTTTCAGTCAAAGCAAAAACACCAAATTCTAATATCTGAGAAGCTGCAACTAGCAAATGTTTGACATTTTTTCTGACTTTCTTTTCTGACTCAAACAATCCATTATCATAATCCTTACAGATTGATTTGTTGTCTACTGAATCCATCAGTCGTTTCAGGCCGACTCGGCTATATGTAGGCTACTCTGACCGTGAGATTGACAGAAGTTTTTAGACTTTGTTATACAGTCTGGCTCAGATCAAACCTACAGATAGAGCTTAAAGTGATCTGCTAGAATCCTGATAATCATTACTTGTTTAAGTCACTCCAATGCTGACTGCTTTTATTTTTGTCAATATTAAATATATCCTTTTTTCCTCAGTCTTGTATAATGGTAGGCTCTACACCTCTACCTCTTTACGGTTTGGGACTTGTTACCAGCTCCCTCCTGTGTTTTCTCCTCCTCTGTTCTGTAAGGTGCTGCTCACCAGGCAATTGTCCCAGCCCCATATTTAAGGGATGGTAGAGGAGAAGGAGCACTCTTCTTCCACAGACCAAAGCAGCCCTGACTCTTTTAGATTATCTCTGTCTTTGTCCTCTGCTGGTGTTTTGTTTACTTTTGAGGATTGGAGGTTCTGGTAGTCCTGTTTGTGGCTGTGTTTGTTAGATTAGTTTATGTAGTCTTTTCTTAGTTTAGGGAGTTGAGTTCTGGGTCCTCTGGCCCGCTGCGTAGCTGGCCCAGACTTCCTCCATCTTTTTGTTCATTTTGGCCAGGTCTTAGTTTTGGTGTATTTTGATATTATTTGTAAATGAACATACGCTTTCTTTTGCAAGCGTATATGGCGTCCTGTTTCAATGTGTTGATGTCACAAGGTAGAGTTAATCAAACCAAACAAGCAATTTCAACAAAGCACAGACTATTACTAGCCTGGGTGATTATCAGGGTTAATATTTAGCATTTTTTAAAAATTATCACCATTGGTGTTTTTGTGTCCGAATTCCTATAAAACACATACTTTTTAAAAATGTATTATTTTGGTTTCTGCAGCATCCTGTCTCCGTCTGTAGTCACCATACTGTGGTCTCACTCAATGTCCTGCCTACAACACTCTTTCGTTGGTTCTTAGTCACAAGAAGATTTCAAATAAAAAAGTAGTGGAAATGAAGTATGACTCAAGTAAAGTACATTAAAAAGTACACTACTTGAGTAAACTATAGTTTGTTACATTCCATCACTGGTTACTCTAAATTTTGACTCTAAGCCTTTATTTTTTCTGAAAAGTATTTACAGTTCCAAACACTGGTTACTGAGCTCTTTGATTACTAATAATCAGTGCTGACCCTGAATACATGGGTCCATCCCTAATTTAAACATATCGACCTGGGCATCTCCAACATATGAAGGACAGCAGACTAAGTACTAAACAACTCTTTGAAAATCAGAGCATAATACAGCTGCACTGAACAAAGTACAGCCTCCTCAAATGGCCATAAAGCTGAATCACCACCTCATTAAAACCTAAGCATTATAACCTTCATGAAGGTAGGATTTAGTGCAGGGTAAGTGTAGCTAATTAACTGGCATCTAACTTTGGTTGTTCTGTGGAGTTAAGAATTATCGCCACCATTATGAGAGAGGTCACTTTTGGTTTCAGCTCCAAAGTACGTGATTAACTTTAGTCTTTGATTACAAAGAGTCTGTTTTGTGTACAAATGAAAAATGAATAATACATCAACCAAATGAACAATACACAGCCCTGGACCCGCCTGGAGCAACATCAATGCCTCCCTAGATCTCTTTGGCGAGTAAAATCTTCAGCAACACAACAAAACTGTCAACACTCGGGTTGTAAAGAAAATAAAAATACTGAATTTAACACTGAATGATTACAACTTGTAAAGTGCTAATAGCCAGGAGACCATTGTGGGGCACGGCATTACACCTGAGTGGCAATGAGGGCTGACTGGGCATTTACAGCCCTCTTTTACATTTTAGCGCATCTGTAAAAATCCCAGGGCAGTCACTAGAAGACTGAGCCAAACTCGAGCAGGTGGGACTTTACGCTTAAAACCCGATTCATTAAGGTTGTAATCCAGGGGATCTTTATTCTTACTTTTTTTAACTTCTATGAGCTCCCATTACTCATTGTATTGTTTCTGCACTACGAATCTCAGATGTTGCCAATCGATCAGTTGACTGTGTTAAGTACTGTGCCGGCTCTTTCATTGATTTTGTTTTGATTAATTTTCCCAAGGTATCTCTCACTCAGCGCAACAAGAAATCAACAAATTTAGCCGATGGTAGTATTCTGACGTGTGTGATGAAAATCATTCATTTCATTTGTTATAAATGAAATTTACATGTTAATCCATGTATAGTTGATCACAGGAATTTCATTGTTTGTGGTGTCAGGCATCAGCAAGTGAGAGTTTGATCAGCATTTGGGTTATTTGACCTGAAAATCAGCATTGTTCTGATCATCAGAATCCAGCCCAGTCTCCAGGATATAAAGTTAATCGTTAAAGTATCTGCAAACCTCAGATATGTCCTAGGGTGATATCTGTAGCAGACGTGGCATATCAAGTTCATATTTAATGCTTATTAAATAAAGCTGGAGGGGGAGGAGGTGGTATTATTACAAGCTACAAGGCTGCCAAACCGGCAACCACAGTTCGAGTCTGTCTGTGGGAACATTTCGGATCATCTCCAGCCGTGTTATTGGCAGCCTATTTTTAGCAGAAAGTCAGATCATCCCATGGTGCTTTTGTGGCGACCAAAAGAGTGAAATTATGACATTTTCCTAACCTTAACCAAGTGGTTTTTGTGCCTAAACCGAAGCACAGAATTAGCACAGCGTTGCGACAAGAGAAATAGAAAATTGAATCCATTTATATATAAAGTTGTATATAGAAGTAATTTTGAACATTTATTCTCTAAAATCTGAATAATAAAAAATAATACAATAAAAACAATAAAATAAAAATAATTTGAAAATGGATTGCTTTGGCTCTTAAGCAGCAATCTGCATCTAAAGTTGCCAAATAAATGTGGCGAAGTAAAAAGAGCAATATTTCCCTTACAAATGTAGTGAAGTATAGGTTTAAATTAGCAGAAAAATAAAAATATGCAAGTACAAATACCTAAAACTTGTATGCACATAAATGTATGTTGAGTAAATGTACTCAGTTACTTTCCATCAATGTTGAAAAATTAGCTAAACTTTAGGTTGTAATATTTAAAACATAAAAAAAAAAAAAAAAAAACAGCCAAATGTCTTATAGGTGTTATAACTCTGGCATTATTACTCAGTCATCAGTCTTTCCCACAAGTACAGATGACCGAGACACACAGTAACTGCTTTCTTCAAGCTTTTTAGACCTCAGCATTTCATTCTGCTCACTGGCACAGTCTAAAATGAAATTATTTGAGTCCAGAGAGACGTAACCCTGCTTGAACAGGGTTAGCTTGGGATTTCACAGGTTTGAAAACTGTATAAATCAAGCCTCAGCTGACTCGCTGCCAAGTTTTGGGGAACGACCTTGGGCTAAGGCATGCTGTATATACAGTAAAAAGGTATTTAGCTGAATCTGTGCTGCTAAAGCAAAAATAAAAAAAAAATTGGGGGAAGGATGATATAAGGACACTTTACAACACACTGGATGTAATTGCATTACACAAGAAGAATTTCACATAAAGTGGAAATAAGAATGAGCAGACAAGCAGCACGGCAACATTAATAACGTGGGAATCCATTAGTGATAAAGGCATTGAAATTAAGTATAGACCAAAGGAGAAAGAAGAAAGAAAGTGAAAAAGAGAGGGGAGCAAAATAACGCTTGATTAATTATGCACTAATGCTGAAGCAAAGTACTGGCCACAAACTGAACTCCTGCAGGGACAAACAGAAATACAAACACTTTGTCTCGCTTCTCTATAATCATCATCTCCCTCTCACTTTCTTTTAACTCTATCCTCACTTTTCTACCTTCTCACTCCAAGTCCTTCAATCCATTTCCACTTCTTTATGCCCTGTCTTGGATTTCCTCATACTCTAAATGAACGTCCTTCTTTTTCTTGCTTTCATGTTCCTCTTGTCTCCTTGTCTTTCTCAATCCAGTGCTGAGAAGGTTAATCTGAAGTCCTCCACCATAATACCACCGCTCTCCCACACATACACAAAAAGGCATGCACGCAATCACACACCAGCAAATACTAATTCAACAAGTCCACTGAGATTTCCCTTTAAAGGATTAATCTACAAAGGCTCAGACTAGAGATATTTCTCCATCGCCAACACTACTGACTGGATCACAATCGCAGCAACCTTGAGAAGACTAGTGCTGGAAACATCAAGGTGAAAGAAGCCGTTGCTGCATTCGCAATGAAGCCCGGCCCATGTCCCAGGACACAAGAGTTGATCTGAGAGGATTCGGGTGGATATGAGCGAGAAGGAGGGGAACAGGATCGAGGAGCCCAATAGGTCAATCAGAGGATGACGTGGAGTTAAGGATCGGCATTGTCAAGGACTTCCAACTGTCAAGTGAAATCAATTTCTGTGGGTCGAGGCATGTCAGGTTGAAGGCAGTTTAAATCGACAGCTCCACTGTGGCACAAATCAGCAGAAACTTACAGAACTGCTAGTTTCTGAGTTTTTTTGCTTGAGGAGCTCTGAAGGCTTCCAGCTGGGAGTGATTCCAATACATGAAAGAGCACTGCTGACTCTCAGCTTATACTTATCAAATATTCATATACGTCCAATTTCTATTTTCTTCCATGTCGAATGCATGTGGTTGGGTTTTGATCAGATTCCGCTACAGGACTCTCAATCAAAACAATAACAAAAAGAGTTTGATGAGAGTGAAGTAGCATGGGATCATGGGAGTAGTTCTTTTCAAATGTGAAACAACCACCACTGCCAATGAAAAATTGACTGTATCTTGACTTAGGTGACTTGGGTGACTTGTTCACGGATGAGGTAATGCTTTCTAATTTTACTCACGTTACGTTTAGTCACCTTCGCAGTCCTTCTTCCTTGCACTCTCATATACCAACAGTTGTTTTTAGCGACAGATGTGAAATCTTCTACACTAATCTAACTCCTCTGTCAGTGTAAACAGTAATGTGACAGGAGTTGAAAAAATACATGTCTTCAATACACCATGTAACCAAATTATCTTATTACTGACTGAACCAACAGGCCTGTCACCCTTTTAAGTTACTTTGTATTGAATAAAATGATGTACAGTCCTGAGAACACAGTGCCGGGGGGATAAGCATTGCAGTAAAGAGAAGCTAGAAAAAAGCTTTGATAGCTAAAGTTTAGTCAGCTCATGTGCAGTTAAAGATAACCTTGTGGATGATTTTGTGTTTGTCAATGAAGTAACCACAGTGAAAAAATACTGAAAATCTGTATTTTATTATGTTTATTGTTTCAGTTGAATTAGCAGAGATATATTACAGTTCAAGATTCACAAGACCTTAACACAAGCTGCACTTTAACCTCAACCAGGTTGTACTTTTCAGGTAATTATACTACTTAATTTTGCATCGAACACACAACAAGATAATATATACTTGTTTTTACACTACTTTAAGTCTAAAACTGAAAAACAGGACTGTTTTCAAATCTGGCTAAAACAACAAAAAAAGATTGACATGGGAATCCCATTGTCTCGTTAGGTCCACAGTTGGACTTGTCTTATTTGTTATGATAAGCTGATCAAGAACACTGCTTTCGTATGACATGCTGCCACAAAGGCAGGTCAAATCTCTTTCAGGAGAAAATAAACACAAACACAAGAGTGTGCTTTAACAAATCCCCAGTTCCTTTAGATCCTGGAAGCGGTTCCACTCCACAAATTGATCTGATTTCTTACCCCAGGTGTATACCAATGCAGTGTATGAGCGAGTTTCAGTCCGTGCTGTAGGTCTCGTACGATGTTAAGTGGACATGTTGTCTGTACCTTATTTAGATTCCCACACCGACCCCCAGCCCCCACCTCCATCTTGGCTGGGATTGTTTCTTTGACTTTGGCTAATACAATTCCAATATCTGAGGGCACTTAAAACCTGATTATGCTGCTCTGGCTTTCCACAATGCCGCCTGACAGTCTGATGCTAAGTAAGTAAAGTGATTTGCTCCTGAATTAATATAGTCGTTGAATAATCTAATTAGAATGCAGCTACAACGACTGTCAGACTCTGTTAGACTTTCCTCCCTCTGCTCCCAGAGGACAGGGGGTTGTAAGCTGCCATAAGACACAAGAGGGAGAGGCAGGGGTATTAATCAAATGCACACCTGCATGTCATCAGGCCATTTTATTTTTAGAAGCATGGACGTAAATCTAAATGCACTTAATACTTGTTATTTACAGTGTGGTGTTATTGTTATACCGAGGCTGAAAGGGTTCAAGTACTCGACCACTATGAATCATCAAGAGTAAATTTTTCATGACCATATGCTATTCTGACGTAGAAAGAGTTCTGTGCAGTTCAAACCAGGCACCAATTTAGTAACTAATGGCTTTTTTAGAAATGTTTTTTAAATTTAGACTTCATTGTCCCAGAGGGCGATTCATTTCAGTTCAACAGAGAATCACACCACTGCATAAAGATAAAGACAAAGCATGGAGTCTCTATAAATACATTCATACATCCCAGCACACATCGTCAACGAAGCAGATGCTGCAATGGCAGCGGGTAATAAAATGCTCGTCCATTTTCAAGTTTCCGATGTCTATGTCCAGATGGCAGTGATGTGAAATAATGATTGAGGGGGTGATCAGTGTCACTCTCTATTGTGAGTGCCTGAAGCGTGTGACGTCTTAGTCGTTCATGTTTAAGAGTTTGAGTTTGAGTGAAGGCAGATGATTTCCGAGGCTGTGTGTGCGATGCTGTTAAGGTCGTTTTTATTCAAGATGGTCCACATGCTGAGGAAGCTGAGGAAAAACAACGTGTTTTGAGATCATTGCCTTGAAGTATCCAGGGGTAGTGAGGGTGTCAATCTTGAGAAAGTTTTGTAGATAATTCCATGTGCTCCAACACTGCTGGAGATGGCCCAACTTCCTGTCAAAAATGTCAGGTTTTTGTCGCTTAAAAATATCCAGTGATGTCACACTTCCAAATGTTCAATTGGCTCACTGACACCGATGAGACTTACTCCATAGGTATTGGAATTTGATATTAAATGATGAGACACTTTTCAATACTCAACAAGATCAAGGCAATTTCGGTCAGTGCTGACGATGATGCTGTCCATATTTATAACAGCCCTAGGTCTGCTGCTGAGGAAGTTCTGAATCCAGTGAAGGAGGGTTGGAGGGATGTGGAGGTGATGAAGTTTCTTGACCATCTGGTGGTGTTAAATATGGATGCAAAACTAAAGTCAAAGAGGATTGTAGCAAAGCTTCATTGTGATTCCAGCTGCTGGAGGAGAGAGTGGAGGAGGCGTGCCGCAGCATTTTCCCTCCCTTGTTTGACCTAATAGGCAGCTGTTGGGGGTTTGGTGGGGTTTGTCTTCTGGCAGCACAGTAATCACAGACAGATTTTCCAGGCAATACATGATTATCGTGGTGAGTGCAAACGGTCGATAGTAGGTTGTGTTTGGGGTACTGATACCGTTCTCTAAGAGTGAGTGGAGGCTGGGAGAGAACTCCATGGCAAAAAGCTTAAGCACCTTAGCTGCCGGACATCCTCCTGTATGAAGGAGGGGGCGTGCAGGCTCATGAAAGTGAAGGGCTCCCAGCAGCTCCACACAGACAGAATAGCGTTTATGTCCGTCAAATCATTTGTAGAAGGCGTTCACAGCTGTTGCAAAGGTGGTGGGGTCTGTTATTTCAGAATGATTTTGACCTGATTCACAACCTGTTCAGGCTTTCACTTTATGAAGGGCTTGTTTTAGATCATGCTTCTGAAGTCCTGCTCCAAACAGTCCTTACATCTGATTTTTGCCTAGATAGGAAAAGTCCACTCGAAGCATTGCCTTCTGTTTTCCCCCATATTTGCTTGGCGTGGAAAAATGTTTGTGGCTGACGGTCTTCTTCCATTGCATTTTGCAAGCAGAAACATCCGTGACTCTGCATTTAAGTTGGGAAGGATTTCTTTTCATCATTCGGTCAACTCAAGAGACCTTCTAGAGGAAACAACAAGATTATTCTCCTCACAGACGGAGGAAACTTTTGCCTCTACTTATTTAACACATGCAAGGACACCTCTCAAGGTGACGGACTGTCCGCGAGAGGAATTTCATTAAACCAAAAAGCAATTACTATGGCGGTGTAGCTAGCACCATGGTTTCACCCCATGCTACCGAGGTCAGGCATCAACATTATGACCCGTCCTATTCATTAGTGTCCATCAGGGGAGTTTGTGTAGCATCACATCTCACTTTTTTTCTGTTGTTTAAAATGCAGAGATGGAAAGTGAGACAGAGTAATTGGAAGATAGTGGGTTGAATGTGTGAAGGCTGGCGTTGAGAGAATTTTTAAGTAGACCACAGAGGTATTGAAGCTCATTCACATTAACTCAGTATGTTGAGGTGGCTGCCATGCAAATGCAAAAGCTACTGCAGTAGAAAAGACACACGTTGCATTTTATTGATTTTACTTCCCTTTCAAAAGAAGACACTACCTGTAACTTTGTTGCCTAGAAAATCTAAAATCACCTCAAACTACAGCTGTGTCCGTTCAAAGTATGCAGTTTAGCACAGATCTCTTAATGTGAGGGATTTACAGATCCAGTCTTAATTTACAATTTAAAATCTGGATGACACCCGTACTTCAGAGTATGGACCTCAACAACGACTGAGAGAGGCATCACAGAGCACCTGATGGTGCTGTGAAATAACGTCCCAGCCCTTGAGGCTAATGTCAGCTAGCATACTACTGTTGACAGAAACTTAAAACCTCACCTCCAATTCATGCTGAAGAATAGAAAACCCACTTTGACCGTGTCTCCCCACTCATCTAGACTTAACCTTCTGCTTTTGATCACATGAGACGGATCATACGTGAGCCCAGCTTCACTGTGCAAAGCCATGATGCCAGAGTGCTGAAGCCACACCTCTGCTGCTGCAAAGAGTTGTGTTTACTGTTTATTCAATATGTATCAACATTAAATGTGTCATGTGTCCAAACAGCACCAAATTTAACACCACATTTCTTTCAATCCTCAGCAACAAACCTGCTAAGTTTCAAGTGGATCGAACAGTTCTCCAAATATTTGACGAACATACGTACACAGACAGACAGAGATTCCTTACTTTAGTTTGATCCTAATTGTTAATTAGCAAGATCTTGTAAAAGAAAGAAAAAGGAAAGAAAGAAAAATGGAGACATTGTGATAAGATTTGAAAACACTAGTCAAGATGACCCAAAAACACACCCTGAATGTAGCTGTCTTATTTTTCACACAGCTGGTTATAGATAGCCATGCAGTCAGAGACAGAAAAACTTGCTCAGCACAGAGCAATAAGAAATAGAGAACTCTGCCATAGCTGCAGAGACTCATGTCCTGTCTCCTCTAAACAAGTTGATGCATTAAGATTCATTGCAACCGTGGGCAGCCCACAGCAATGCACTCCAATACAGGTCTGTTGTTATTGCTGATATGGCTGGGTGGTTGTATATTTAGCAGACATGACCACATGCTCTCCACAGCACAAATACACATACGCACTTAAACACACTGTAGAGATGGTGGAAACAGTCAAGTGGCAATCAATTTGTTCAGGCAATCTCTAACAGCCAACATAACCCTAAAAATGTATTATTTTGAAAATGAACTTCCACTGTTTTTCTGGACTCTCTGCAACTCTCTGGACTTTCTGGTAGTCTGAACCTTCACCCACAAGGTCAACATCACTGACACATATCATTTGTGACAAGTGTGATGAAAGAGACAGAGTATGCCCATCTGAAATATCACTGATCTCTGTAAGGCTGCATTTTATGCTTGACTACAACACAAAAACACACTTCTTTTTCCCTTCACTGGGTGAATTTTCCACCAGTTGTTTTGAACTTGACCATCACACTTACTCTTTGATGGAAGGACATGTGAATCAAAATGCTGGCTCTGTCCAGGTATACTGAGCCTCAGTTTGAGGCTAAACTAAAAAAGCAAGCTAAAAATGCAAACCACTGGAGGAGGGAGAATGTTTCTTCCTTCCAACGCTGAGTCCGACTGTCTTATGTGAAAACTTCACTCAACAAAGACTGCAGCTGCTCTCAACACCTCCAACAGCATCGCAAGTACACACTCAAGAGAGTAAAGTGCGATTTTGTTCACTTGGGTCCGATCCTTTGCCATAAAAATATCTGCACATACTTCATTCAAACACTTGATAAAAGCTGATTTTACAGATGTGTATCCCTCTCCAATACAAGATATTAATGCGTACAATGAAGTAAATTAGTTAAATTAATATTGTATCCCCCAAATGACTGGAAACCAAGTACCACAAATGATCAAAGACAGCATGTAGGGCAAAACAAAACCATCTGTCTTGCAAGCCTGTGTGTCTTTATGGGACATATCTTTGAATTTGTCCTCACCACCAAACAGGGTCAGTGATTTTATCACCAAGGGTGTAGGTTTGGTTTCAGAAGTGGAACAGACAAAATCAAGTCAGAGGTGTCCAAGTACAAAACAAAATGCAAGTGAATGCTATTTTTCTGATTCATTTTTACTGCCACAAGGGGGAGTCCACATATTTCCAGCCATTCCAAAATCCTAAACTTGTCATCGCGTCTGAAGAAATCCGCTCTGTGGTCTGGTGGTACAGCCTGGCACTAAAACAAGTTTACTCTGTTTCACCATCTTCATCTGTTGTCCACAGGGGGCACAAGAATCAACAAAAAATTAAAGATTACTTATGGTAGCCAGGCATGACAAGCAACATGAAAAACACTTGAGGTGCAATACTTTAATGTTTTTACTGATTATTGTTGCATCTTTACTACTTCAATCTCTTCTTTGATAAATTGGTTCTCAAGGAGACTTGTTATGAATTTGTTAATCTAAAATACTGAAAACATGCAGAGGAGGTTACAAGACTTTGTTCAGCCCTGAGTACCGACTACAGGGTCTTCAGGCGGCATTAAGACCAACAAGCTGAGAGGCAACACCTGGAGCCAAACAAATATTTGCAAATCATTAGCTGCAGCTATCAGTTCTCCCAAGTTACTATGTCCAGTAGTAAGTCCAATATATTTTTTACTCTTGTCTGGACAATAAATAAATTGCACAACACCTGCTTGTACGTTAACATTAGGATAGGTTGTTTGCCAGTGACTCCCTAAACCCCAACCAAAGGCGACTACCATTGACAGGCTAACCAAACAAGCAACGTGGTCAACGTTGTGAAACTGCAGCAGTTTGGTAATGTCATGGTCAGCAAAACTGCTTGGGTAGCTTTAGGTTGGCTGTTACCTAAATTTAGTACGTGGACTTTTTCGCTCTTTATACTACTCTATCTGACCTCCTATCATAATTACTGCAGCCACTAGAAGTCACAGCCTGACAATAATAAAGCTAAATATGGGTTTTAATAAGCTGCTTGCACAGGACCTTCAGTACAGGACTACTGTCAGAAATTACAGCAGAGGGACAAAAATACAATGGTTAAAATGTCCCAGGGGGAAACTACAACCTTGGAAATAGCTACTGTGTTCAAAAAGAGAGCAAGAAAATTTACAAATGTCAGTCTACTGTATCTGTATATTCTTTGTAATGAGGCCTGACAGAAGAAAAAGCTGCAAATTAAACATTGTTCAGTGGTGTAGTCGCTGGCTGGTTGGATGCAAGAAGCTGGAAAATGACTGTAATAATAAGTATTATTTCTCGTCAGAACCGCTGCTCCCTGAGTGTAAGCCCTGTTTGAAAGTAGATTATAATTAATGTGTTGGTGGAGGGAACTTGACCAGCTCTGCTCTGCTGGAAGTCCACTTAACTCTGCTGTTTGAGGGCTATTAGCTCAGAACTAATTATTTGCATTGGTTTTTACTTACTTGGGCTCTGTGGCCTTTACCCAAGGATCTGTTTCATCACAGTGAGTCTAGCCTGAGGCATTTCCTTTCTCCAGTCAAGTGTACTCGAGACTAAGCAAGCGTTTTATGCAATGAAATTTGAGTGGGTAGAGGGGAGGCTCTTTGCTGCTCGGAGAAAAAAAAGGATGAAACTTTTTTTTCCGTCAGCGCATAATGCTGCAATACCTCCCACCCAATATGCTTCAACGCCACTCATCCCTCCTGAGAAGTAAAATAAATCACGATATTTATGAGAATTATAGCCGTGAACCTGCAGTATATTTGTCACTCAGACAGTAGGGAAAAACACCCCAATGCTAAAGCTAGTATGTATCCTGCCAGTAGCAAAATAATCACATTAGTCTCTTTTCATCTCTCCTCCCACCACCTCTATCTCGGTCTTCTCCACTGCAGTCATTATGTCTCAATGATCCTCTCTCAGTCCAATTCTCCCGCTCTCTCCCTCTCTGCCAAAGTGCCTCTCTCAGCAGCGGTAATTCTCATTAATTATCACTGCAGGCATGTTCCAGTGCCAGAGAGCCCCAGGTGGCAAGCCTGGGTCAAACCTCCCTTTTCCTGTTGGGGGGGGGGGAGTCGGGCTACGGTGGAACAGAGGGAGGTGAGAGATCATTACCACCCATCAGCGCAGCCCAGCTTAGCTTCCCCAATGAGATGGAGGCAGATTAATGGTTTGCTGCCATAAAGTGTGATATTTTAGGGCCAAAGCTTGGTTTTTTGGTTGAGGATGTGGTAAGATTATATATTTCATACATATATATATATAATATATATAGTTGATTAATGTCAAACACTGCAACAACAACCAACACTCGTTTTTTTACCTGATCATTTAGAAAGAGAAAATGAGTCAAAAGTTTATTCTGGGCCCTTATGTCTTCATATTTTGGTGTCTAAATAACCAACAGGTGCAGTTGATAAGCTCATTTCCACCCCTTTATCACCTAAACTGGCAGCGTTAAGCTGCACTGGCTGCAAAGTAATCTCTCCTGGAGACTACACCAGTCAAAGAACGTCCACTAATTAAAAAAAAAAAATTCCGCAACTGTTACTAAGTGTCTGACATTATTACGGAAAGGATCCTTACAGAGACAGACCACTTTGTATAACCAGAGAGAGCTGTTTTAATCGATCTCTTCAGAGCCACCAGACTCCATTTACAAAAACAGCAATTCTACCTCACAGAATGCCACAGTTGCTGGTCTACCGCTGCCTCCGTCAGTTAATTTGTTTGTGTCTTTGTGTGGCCTTGGTGTTTTAACACATTTTCAAAACGCCAACAACAAGTTTTTGTGGACATACTTTTATAAATTACGCACGAACAAGAGTTGGGTTATGTTTATGTCTTACACCATGTATTTTAGCAGTTCCTCTGTAATATTACAGTACAAGATACGTCGTTTTAGTCACGTTTCTACCTACTTGTAGTTATTCATGACATTATTTATGACAGATGAGGTTGGCTCGGAGGGCTTCATGTTACCAGCACTGATTTGTAACATGCCCGTGTGAACACAAAACAGACCAGGACAAAAGGAAAGTTAACAAAGAACTAAACCAAACAACCAAACATCAGCACTCAAAAACTGTTCATTCCATTTTTTTTATTACAGTGTGAGCAGGATGTTACTCTTGATCTTCTAAGTCTGTATGTGTTTGAAATGAATACTGCATATTGAAGAATTCATTTTGAATCTGATATTTTAACGTACCTAACAATTCATTTATTGAGTATTATCAAAAAACTATTCAACATTAATAACATGTGTGTGTGCTCAAACACTGTGAGTTCATCCTCACAGACAAACCCATTATTCTCTGAAGTATCCATATGGGACTATTGCCAAGTCTGTCTCCGGACCAAGTGTGAACCCACCTTGATTATCGTTTTTTTATCAGCAAGTTTGGTATTATGGACTTTGCCATTTTATTTTATTTGGAGGCAGAAGGGACCCTATTTGGACAAAATAGTGGATCATTTACCAGATGAACATCATGCTGTTTCGAAAAAGACTTGAAACTAGCGATTGAGAGCATAAACTCGTTAGGAAACTGTTTACTGAGGTAATAAATCAACTCAGAAGTAGGCTCATTTTCTCAGAAGCCTACATATAATCAGGATTCTTTCTGAAACCAGTGAAGTTTCTGCATCGGTTCCATTTTTCAGACCCAGCGGTGTCGTCCGTCTATTCTCCAGGCCAAATGGTGTCACAGCAGATAGAAGCAGGATGACAAAAACTACAAGGATCAGACAAACGCTCCCTCCAGACAAAAGTAATAGATAACACAGAGGGAGAGAAACAGTCTTGGAGGATTAGGAAAGTGTAAGCTCACCTGGGAAAATGATGACACTCTGGATAATAGAGGAATCCAATCTGCATCGGCACAGCCTCATAATCATAATCCTTCACCTTTCTGGCCTGCGTCCCACCAGGAGGGGATGTTTTTCCTGATCACTATGACAACATAACATCTCCCAAATACAATACATGCCTTAAAGGCCAGAGTGTCTCATTCACAGCTAATGAAACATCAGGTATGGGAGGGGTTGTTTATCCCATTTTTGCAACACGGTTTTAGGCCTACTGTACACTGATGACACTTCCAAGAAGTATTGTTCAACTTCTCCACCAAAACTTCACTACAGAATCCGATAGAGCTGTAACGCAGGCGAGCTGCCGACTGGCCACTGAGGGGAATGCAATATCTAGTGAAATGAGACGTACAAATCTAAAGCCCAGCGGTCCACCTGATGTGTAGCAGCAGATAATAATTCAGTTATGCATATTCCAATCACAAAAAACCTCTGGCTCTTCTTGTGAAACGCCATGTCGCATTGATAAGCGGCGGAGGACCATCAGCACTCTGACGTGAGTTTGAGGCGGCGATGGGCGCCGCGGCAAACAGGATAAAGGCGGCTCAGCTCTTTAGATGCAATTATGATATGAGGAAAAGTAACACAAGCTGTCACATAATCACGTTGGTTTGGAACAGGAAATGTTCTTTCACGGCTCAGGATGAATGAATACTAAGTGTGGGGAGGGAATAAGAAGTTATTCTATGTGAGACAAACTTCAATGTTGAGTTGTTCTCATGCAAATATAATGGAGGAGTCATTTCTACAAGTGGGCCGTGTGCGGGATGCAGCGTCTGCAGTAGGAAACACCTGAAAACAATGACAACACTTGGGTAAAAATCTGCAGCAGAAACAGATCGGCCACTCACAGGAATACTCAAAACGTGCGTGATCACATTTCACCACAATGCACAAAATCAACAGCGCGAAAAGCACCATATGTCAGCAGCACCAATCAAGCAGCGAAGAAGACAAATGAGCTCAACCACTACAAGAAAATCGAATCACCATCAAAACTAATGCAAACAACAAACGCAGACAGACAGGACAGCAGCGCAATCCAGCAGATCATCAGCCAACAGATGCCAAGATTTACACCACAAAACACATCAGGGGGAACGTAACAGCAGCAAAGACATGATGAACACAGCCAAGTAAGCTGCTCTCAGTGTGTGTGTGTGTGTGTGTGTGTCAGAGGAAGCAGCCAACACTTACCTTGATGAAGAGCTGGCCCTCTGTGTGCCAGCAGAGGACACATGCAGTGATGATAAAACACTCAGCAGGCAAACTCAGTGTAAATATAAAAACTCACACTCATTACACCCTAAATCCCCCCAATGTAGCTTATATATCAGCAACAACAAGCACGCAGTTAGACGCACACCTCCATTAAAAGACAAGCTACAACTGCAAGAGCCTCGCCATGACACTTAGAGAACATGGCGTTACAGCGTTACTAATAACAGTTAGAGCATTTGGCAGAGGCGTTTGTCCCAAGCGACATGTGTCACAAGAAAGAAGCCACAACATGTGTTTTACGTTTATGAAGTTAGCTTCAGCTTCATTACTTCCTCCGAACCATCCTGATACTCTGCTCCTCACACGACGTCAATGGACTTCACGTCCCTCTCGTGTCGTGTTCAACGCTGCCAGCTAAACTAGCAGCACCAACGAGCGACTTTTTGTCGTTTATATCAGTTCCTTTAGCATATTTTCACCTTCAGGCGCATCTTTGCTTCCTCCATCTCCTCCCACGTTCTCACCTCCTGTCGTTTTTTCAGGTGTCTCCAGTTTATTTTTCTCTTCAGCCATCAGCTAGCTAAGTGAACACTCGGAGCTCTTCACACTGACACCAGCTTACCTGTGGCTCCTCACAGGCGGTCTTCAACAGGGCCGCACAAAATGGGGCCCACAGGCCAAAGTTGGCCCACCAGATGTTTGTCTCTCTATAAAAGCAAGGAATCTCTGTCTGTCTGTGTGTGTGTGTGTGTGTGTGTGTGTGTGTGTGTGTGTGTGTGTGTGTGTGCGTGTGTTCCTCAAATATCTCTGCAGATCAGGATCAGACTGACCTGAGTTTCAACATGGCTGCTGCTTGGTTCAAGGGTGTGCGACGTTGGATTTGTTTGGACTGCAATGATACCATTAATAAATTATTTAATAAATGCTTTACAAATTCCACGAGCATTGTCCACCGGAGCCACCGCAGTCATGTGCGCACCAGAGCCAATCACTGCAGAGCTCAAGCTCACGACACACCTTAAGAAACAAGAGGATTTATACCTGCAGCGGCGCGAGCTGGACCGGGATTTTGCCAGCGGTTCGGTCCCGTTCTGTTCTGTGCATCTAAACTGACTGTTGTGGATTAATGAGACTAAACGAGTCCGGACCGAGTCTGTTCGAGTCTGAGGAGATCCGGATACGCCAGGACAACAAAGTGGAATCGGAATCTGTGGATGTTTGTGTGTAGCTAGCTGCTAGCCCACCCACACGGCCCACCTCCCGAGTCGACGGACCGAACGCACCGGTACGTCCAAAACCGGACTTAGGGTAAATAATGTCCGCCACGCTTTTTCGCGAACATTGCCGTCACGTTTGCTTTGTGTCTGGTGCAGGAAGAAATTGTAATATTTAGCAAACAACAATTTATATTTGCATTATAAGTAATAAAAAATGGTTTGTTAAACATATTTGTGGTTTTCACAGTTAAAAATCTAACTTTTTCTACTCGGATTTTATGTTTTTTTTGTGATTTTAGGTCAATTGTGTTAATACAGTATGTCTAACTAAAAAATAACTGTACAGTCACACATGTGAGGTTGTGCTGAAAATAATGACACCAAGTAAATAGTTTTTAAGGTGAAATATAATGGCAAAATTATACCCTGGAATATCGGATTTCACAACAAACCTAAATATCCCTGACGTCCCACCTTTAAACACAGCCTCATTTGGCCATCCATGAAAAAGCTACTTAACCTCCCACTTTTCTATAGGAATACATATTTCCTACGGGCACTGCAGTGGTGTAGTTAAATAAAGAAGAATTATTGTTTTCTTCATCTCTTTGTAACAGGTTTGACAGTCAGTTCCTCTCAATTACAACCAACAGTGTAACACCTTTGGTATCACGTGTTGTCAGGGTTTCTTCCGCACTGTTAGCATTCAGACGTTGTTTTGGAAGTGTATTTCGATGTTGTAACTCATTGCTGGATAGCTAGCAGCAGCTGGCTATAGTAACGTTAGATATCACAAAGTCTAAACAACAAGATAAATAGTGGGCCTACTACGTGTATTTTTTTCAAATGTTATTTTATTTTATTTTTCTTACCCTTCAGTGTTTCACAGATTATATTATTGGACTCATGGTGATACGATGTTCTGCATGTTAGAGCTTCCACGAGGAGAGCATCTGGTTGACTCTGATGAAGACAACACGCCAGAGCGAAGCACGTCATCCTGCCAGCGAGGGCGACTGGCAGGCGACACACAAGTGCTCTAATCAGAATCACATTTTTGCCAAGTAATTTTCTACTATTTGAATTTGTGTTTTGGTGCATAGCAATAGATAAAGTAAGTAGAAAAGTGTAAAGAAAGATAAAGGACTGGTAATTCAATTCAAAAGCATGAATAGATGAAATTTAAAAAAAGTCATATAAACTGGGACATTTGTACAGTTTTGTCCACGGATGTCTAAAGTATTCACCATTGAAAGCGTACAGTATATGTTCACAGTGCGCTGAGGACAGTCGAGTTCTGTTCGATAAAAATATCTAATCACGTCGCTCATCTGTTTGCTTTACAGGCCAGAATTCAAGGACTACGTTTGGAGCAATCCCATCAAGTGCTGGAACTCTGCCTGACACCTATTTATTGTTATTTATTTGTTGTCCTGTATTATCTCCAACTTGTTTGAATAAAGTCTTGAGAATGATAGATGCCTTTTCTTTACACGTCCAGCATAAACAACCAACCCATTACAGTTCATATGCTTTACATGATGCACTGATAATAACTGAATTAGTCAGGGCTCTTAGTTATTGAATTTTTTGGATCACATGTAAATAAATTACACTACAAAAATATTATACCTTTTATCGTTTAGACATCAGGCAGTGCAATTAGCATAAACAACTATATACAGGTTAGCAAAATGTCACTTTCAGAGTAATTTACATAGTTTCATGTTCTTGTTATTTATTTTTCTATGCATTTTGACCGTAGTGCTTACAAGCTATACTTGCTGGACTTATTGTTGTATACCTTGGAGTGCTTGGCCTTATACTGCAGTAGTCTATCGTAGCTAGCTAGCTAACGATAGCTGTGAGCTGATGATGCTAATGATGGGCAAATTCATATGACAGCAACATAAGGAGCAAACGTTAGCTACAAGCTTACGATGGTAATGATAATAGCCTAAGTTAGTTATTCAGTAAACACAAATATGCAGAAGCTTCAGAGAAAAGACTTTTATCATCATCGCAGACAAAAGCTCCTGAGAGGACACCACATCACAGCAGAGAAAAGAAGCAACGTAAAAGAAGCTTAATACTAGTTCATATGGTCGAGGCTTTCTAACACTGGAGGTAGCTCTGGACGAGTTAAGAGATGAACCCACAATGTTTCCTTAGACTGATAAGTTACATCGAACGTGGTCTTTTTACTGAAACATATGTTTAGTGTCACGAATGACAACACAAACTGTAACAGTTAGCGTGATGTGACTGTTTTCTATGTACTGTGGCATTACTAAAGCTGAGCTAAGTGAGGTACACGCTACACGTGAAGAGCACAAGATAGCAGTCTTATTTTGACCGGATGTTTTCTCGCTCTGCTGTCAGTTATTAGTCGCCTTTATTTATAGCAGCTGACTGTAAATTGCAATTGTATGGACCCAGTAGTAGACCAAATATGTTCAATCAGTACACTTATTGTATTGACTTGGTTTTTGAACAGTTTGCCCGAGAAGCCTCTCCTATTCTTCTCAGTCTGTGTAGCCATTGATTGCTCTTGAGGATTGACCACAACATCCCATTTGCACGAGCACTTTCCTTTTCAAGCTCCTGGTGTTCGTGACACAATTTCTGCCACGGAAGATTAACTTCTACTGCTGAAGATCTTGTCTTCTACTGCTGACGATTTACTTCTACTGTTGAAGATCTATTCTGCTACTGCTGAAGATTTTGTCTTCTACTGCTGACGACTTACTTCTACTGTTGAAGATCTAGTCTTCTACTGCTGAAGATTTTGTCTTCTACTGTTGAAGATTTACTTCTACTGTTGAAGATGTTGTCTTCTACTGTTGATCTATTCTTCTACTGCTGAAGATCTTGTCTTCTACTGCTGACGAATTACTTCTGCTGTTGAAGATCTGTTCTTCTACCGTTGAAGATCTGTTCTTCTACTGTTGAAGATCTTGTCTTCTACTGTTGAAGATCTGTTCTTCTACTGTTGAAGATCTATTCTTCTGCTGTAGAAGATCTTTTCTTCTACTGTTGAAGATCTTGTCCTCTACTGCTGAAGATCCTTTCTTCTACTGTTGAAGATCTATTCTTCTGCTGTAGAAGATCTTTTCTTCTACTGTTGAAGATCCTTTCTTCTACTGTTGAAGATCTTGTCTTCTACTGTTGAAGATTGACTTCTACTGTTGAAGATCTTGTCTTCTACTGTTGAAAATCTTGTCTTCTACTGTTGAAGATCTGTTCTTCTACTGTTGAAGAACTATTCTTCTGCTGTTGAAGATCCTTTCTTCTACTGTTGAAGATCTTGTCTTTTACTGTTGAAGATTTTGTCTTCTACTGTTGAAGATCTGTTCTTCAACTGCTGAAGATTTATTCTTCTACTGTTGAAGATCCTTTCTTCTACTGTTAAAGATCTTGTCGTCTACTGCTGAAGATTTTGTCTTCTACTGTTGAAGATCTGTTCTTCTGCTGCTGAAGATCGTGTCTTCTACTCTTGAAGATCTTGTCTTTTACTGTTGAAGATCTGTTTTTCTACTACTGAAGATGTATTCTTCTACTGTTGAAGATCCTTTCTTCTACTGTTAAAGATCTTGTCTTCTACTGCTGAAGATTTACTTCTACTGTTGAAGATCTATTCTTCTGCTGTTGAAGATCTGTTCTTCCACTGTTGAAGATTTATTCTTCTACTGTTGAAGATCTGTTCTTCTACTGCTGAAGATATTCACTTCGACTGCTGAAGATTTATTCTTCTACTGTTGAAGATCTGTTCTTCTACCGCTGAAGATTTATTCTTCCACTGTTGAAGATCCTTTCTTCTACTGTTAAAGATCTTGTCTTCTCCTGCTGAAGATTTACTTCGACTGCTGAAGATTTATTCTTCTACTGTTGAAGATCTGTTCTTCTACTGCTGAAGATTTATTCTTCCACTGTTGAAGATCCTTTCTTCTACTGTTAAAGATTTTGTCTTCTACTGTTGCAGATTTACTTCGACTGCTGAAGATTTATTCTTCTACTGTTGAAGATCTGTTCTTCTACTGCTGAAGATTTATTCTTCCACTGTTGAAGATCCTTTCTTCTACTGTTAAAGATCTTGTCTTCTCCTGCTGAAGATTTACTTCTACTGTTGAAGATCTATTCTTCTGCTGTTGAAGATCCTTTCTTCTACTGTTGAAGATCTTGCCTTCTACTGGTGAAGATTTTGTCTTCTACTGTTGCAGATTTACGTCGACTGCTGAAGATTTATTCTTCTACTGTTGAAGATTTATTCTTCTACTGTTGAAGATCTGTTCTTCTACTGCTGAAGATCTTGTCTTCTACTGTTGAAAATCTTGTCCTCTACTGTTGAAAATCTTGTCTTCTACTGCTGAAGATCTGTTCTTCTACTGTTGAAGAACTATTCTTCTGCTGTTGAAGATCCTTTCTTCATTCTGTTCTAGAATGTGTCTTTGATCTCTAGATTTTTTGGGCAGAGTTTAATCAAAGACTGAAAACATGTTTTGAACATTCCGCAGGTAAACAGTTTCCATGGTAACAGGTGTTAGCATCATGCATTGCATGAAAATTTGTGGAATTCATACTCAATAGGGGCAGTATATCACTAAAGTCACTTCTACGTGCTGCTACCTCTATTCTCTTTATACATCCATGGCTGTAGCTGCTGTTAGAGGTTGTGGCTTTCATGACACCCTGGGCGAACCTCACCTCCAGCACCCCTCCAAAAAATGGACAGAAAAAAAAAAAACCTCAAAATAACTTATTTATTAAAGTAATTGTTGAAAATTTGGCCAAACACACACAGTAACAGCTACAATAAAACTTATACACAATCATAAATACAAATAAGTACCAACAATCAAAAGAACTAGTATTATAGAATGAAAAATATAAAAGATAGAATCACATTTCTAAATTGCACAAATCCTTCATCACACAAATACAATAACACACTTAAGAGAGTGTAATAATTTTACTACACTTTGTACAAGAAACACAAAATTAATACCAACCAACTTTTGGATATATTTTCCCCACTGACCAATGACTTTCTGAAGTATTGAGGGTGGCAACTTCTTCCGTCACTGTCGTTTCTAGGGAATACAAAGTCAGATGTTACCTGACTTGGTCCCCTGGAAACCAGTTGTGTCCGAATTCTCACAGTCAGAACTGAAGGCCAGTTAACAGGGTCAGTGGACACAGCCTCATCCTCAGGAGGTGATTCTGCTCCACGTATTTCTAATGGGAGCACAAGGGCGTTAGTATACACACATTATTCACAGCGTTTATAGTGGTGGAACATCACACATACCCAGTAATAACAACATTATAACTGTCTGCAAAATGCTGTCAGCGATGTACACACACACACACACACACACACACACACACACAGACAAATGTACGTTCACATACACAAACACACTCATAGACATAGTGCACACAAACTCACCTGAAGAGTCTTACTCCAAAATATTAAAAAAGTGCACCTGCATTTGCATTAAAATACAACATCTATCTATAAATACAAGGAACTCTCTCTGTCTGTGTGTGTGTGTGTGTGTGTGTGTGTGTGTGTGTGTGTGTGTATGTGTCTGTTGGTCAAATATCTCTGCGGATCAGGACCCGAGACTTTCAACATGGCTGCTGCGTGGTTCAGTGGTGTGCATCTAAGCATTTGTTTGGACTGCAATGATACCGTGAATAAATTATTTCATAAATGCTTTACAAATTCTGCCGAGCATTGTCCACCAGAGCAACCACAGTCACGTGCGCACCAGAGCCCATCACTGCACACCGTGGCCACGTGCGCACCAGAGCCAATCACTGCAGAGCTCAAGCCCACGACATACCTGAAGAAACAAGCGGATTTATACCTGCAGCGGCGCGAGCTGGACCGGGATTTTGCCAGCGGTTCGGTCCGTTCTGTTCTGTTCTGTTCTGTGCATCTAAACTGACTGTTGTGGATTAATGAGATTAAACGAGTCCGGACCGAGTCTGTTCGGGTCTGAGGAGATCCGGAGACACGCGGACAACAAAGTGGAATCGGAATCTGTGGATGTTTGTGTGTAGCTAGCCGCTAGCTAGCTGCTAGCCGCTAGCTTCACGGCCCACCTCCCGAGGCGACGGACCGGACGCATCGGCACGTCCAAAACCAGACCTAGGGTAAATAATGTCCGCCACGCTTTTTCGCAAACATTGCCGTCACGTTTGCTTTGTGTCTGGTGCAGGAAGAAACGGTAAAAACGGGCTTTTGTCACGAAAGTGTCCAAGCAGCAAGTTTGGTTGTTGAGGAACAGGAAGTTGTGGGAGGGACCTAGGCGGATGATTGACAGGCAACAACAGTCGGTGTGTAGACAGCGATATTGAGAGTTGAGAGATTTGTGACATTTGTGTTTGGAGTGTATAGTTAGTGTGTTATGTAGTGTTTGGTGTAGTGTGTTTAGTGTGTAGTGGAGTCGGTTTTTTGTTTAATGAGTCAGAATAATGAGGAGAAGCTGAATGTGGAGCAGGCAGTGCAGCTCTTAATTCAGCTGGAAGGAGGTCAGGCAGACCTGAGCATTGCCTGCATTTAAATGTAAATAGAAACATATAACTTTGTACATTTTTTAAATGTATGCACACATTTAGCAAACAGCAATTTATATTTGCATTATAAGTAAAAAAAAAAAAAATGGTTTGTTAAACATATTTGTGGTTTTCACAGTAAAAAAATCTAACTTTTTCTACTCGGATTTTATGTTTTTTTTGTGATTTTAGGTCCATTGTGTTAATACAGTATGTCAAAATGAAAAAAGAACTGTACAGTCACATATGTGAGGTTGTGCTGAAAATAATGACACCAAGTAAATAGCTTTTAAGGTGAAATATAATGGCAAAATCAAAAACAGTCAAAAACAGCCAATTATACCCTGGAATATCGGATTTCACAACAAACCTAAATATCCCTGACGTCCCACCTTCAAACACAGCCTCATTTGGCCATCCATGAAAAAGCTGCTTAACCTCCCACTTTTTTTATAGGAATACACTTTTCTTACGGGCACTGCACTAGTATATGATCAATGCATTAATAGCACAATTAAATCAACACGTTATTAGGAATAATTTATCCAATTTTTAGAATAGGAAACAAGTAACACAACCTCCTTGATTGATGGCTAATTATATACATGACACACTCACACACATGACTCAGAAAGCTATATCACAAAATATCAGTGCAAAATACATCTTTTGAATTAGCTTACAGAACTGATAATTCACTTTACTGAGCAGCACAGGACCTAATGTGATGTTTATGATATCTAGTCATCGTAGTGTTACATACACATTATTAGGGTGAAATTAATTAGATATGTTTGCTAGTCAGCTGGAATTAAAACGGATGCTGTCAGCTATTATTATAGCCAGCAGTATAGCAAGAGGCTAACAAACATACGAGTTAGCCTATACTAATTAACGTCATTTCATTTCACTACATGCATGATCACACTTATGAAGAGTAGATGACATGTCTCCATACTGCTACTTTATCTTTTGCTCGTTTCTCCTCTTCTTCTTTTCTCTTTTTCCTGAATTGGGCAGCTGACGGCTTTGACCTCTTCTTATCCATTTGTTTATTTGACACTCGGGAATCAACACGTGATCCCCCAACACCGTCAACCAAGAGTGAAGACTAAACCAATTAACCTCATTTTGTAAAATATTTCACTATTTAACCAAACCCAAAAAACATATGTGAAACTATGGGCTTTGATTCACAATATTATTATGACTGAAATGTGCTTCATGTGGAAGGAAATCGTGATGTGACTGACTTTATCCTACCTAACTGCATTAGTTGTGCACTATTATATGAATCCCCCCTTATCCCCGCCCCAGTAGGTGAACCTGTCCCCGCCCCCCTTCCTCTTCATCCACAAACTCTGTGTGAGACTCTCAGCAGCAGCAGACGAACCTTTATAAAACAGAAGGCGCCCATCCTAGATTAATAGTCCAGGGCACCTCTGCAGCACTACAGTACTTTATGATAATGCTGCTCTGTCACACATTTTACTTTTCCTCTATTTGGATTTCAAGCTTTGGATAACATTTTCAATCAACTGTGGAGCCCTAGTACAGACTGACTTCACTGTAGGCTCTAAATGTAAAAACATTGACCAATGACTGTCTGTGACTCAGTAGCTACTGACTTACTCCTGCTGCACCATTGCACATACTGAACTATATATACTGATCCTATATTTGGCTCATACTAACTGTCCATAATGAAAGTGAACTATGGTGTAGCACATTTCAACTTGTTACTGCCTAGAATTAAACATGCCTTTATATTACCACCTGTTCATACTGTTTATATCTTACCTTTCACTATATTACCAATATACATGGGTAAATTCAGAACTTTACTGCTTTTTGCACTTCTGTTTAGATGCTCAAATGTATTTCATTGTCTCAGCGCTCAGTGCAATATCAGTAAAGTCAAATATAGATTGAAACATGGTGTACCTTCTTCTAGCCTTGACTACATTTGGTGTGATAAAGTTCAGGAAAACAGCTCCAAGGCATTCTTCTTAAGTGTCACGACGGCTGCCCCAGCTTTTCTTATTTTGCTCAGTCTGCCTCTCTGTCCCTGCCTCCAGCTCCTCACGTCCTGTCGAAGGCCCAGGGAACTTTCCAGACCCGCCATTCTCCACTTGTCTGCCAGATGTCCTCAGGCCCTTTTTTCCCCCCAACAGTCCCGGTCAGCTGACTCCCATTCCTCGATCATTCCCATCTGCTGACACACCTGCCTCTAATTATTCCATCGGTTCTTTAGTGTTTACAAGCAGTTTCCCTGCTGCGGTAGAGGAACATGTACTTAAAGCATTAACGTAAAAACCCTGTGTGTGTTAATCTAGAATATATTATACCATTAGATTATTATTTTACTGTTGGGGTGCAGCTAATTTATGACTTTATCACATAAAGTAAGGGTCAGTACAGTTTTGAGATACTGGATGACTTGAGTATTTCCGATTGCTCCATCATACATACACTCCACTGCATGTTTGATTCAAATTTTGTAGTTTTTACTCCACTGCATTAAGTGAATAACTTTAGTTAGTACTTTAGCAAAAGCATTGCATTTTCAAATCACTTTATTTTATTAACAATCTGATTAGAATATAATATAATCAATGGGCCTATAGTGTACACTATATACTTACATTTAAATATATGTTTAATTTACCTTTGCTGACACTTTTGATACTGAGGTACATTGAACATCAGGTACTTCAGATTTACTCACTTTGACCAAAATACTAATATCTTTACTTTTACTTTTGGGGATGTTTTTCAACCTGTGGCTTCCTGTCAGCTTCTGTTTGGACATGCTGCCTTTGCCTGTGAGCCTTTGGTATCACCACTGCACCTTTCAGAATCCCTGAACTGTTCCTCTGCAGTCGGGGCCCTTTTTCCTTGCAGCCCCGCACACATCCCATGACATTAATACATCCATGGTTTGAGGCGAACATCAAATGTACTGAAAAGGCCTTGGCAGCAGCAGAGAGGAGGTGCCAACATGATTATTCTGCCCCATTCCTCTACAAAGCTGTCCCGGAGCCAACATGATCAGAGTGCCAGCAGGACAGTTTACTCATCAAATGCTTCTGAGTTTTCAATTGACATGCAGGCAAATTTGCAAATTGGATGTACTTAAGCATTCTGACTCAAAGTAGTCAAAGATATGTATTGTACATTCCCTTAAATTAAGGAAAATGTAATTATAAAGTCCGACTTTGAGGCCAGTATGAATCTCAGCAGCCTTCGAGTCCACTCATGCTGTTTGCTGGAACACCTTGGGGGTATGAGTCCTTGGCTGGAGATGTTTCTTATCTCAACCAGCATGTCATGGAGGGGGTGGGAGATCTTGTTGAAGACGCTAACCAACTTGGACAGCATCCTCATCTCCATCACCGCCTCCAGAGACTCCTCTCCAGTCCCCGAGCTGGCCTTTCTAACCAGCTTGTTAACGTCGTTCACCATAACGCTCCATCTCCAGTGAACAGCAGCGTCAAAGGTAGCGCTGCACGGCCACGACACCCTGACAACATCTCAACATCCTCACCCTGGATGGAATGCAGGGGGTTGGAGGGGGCTCAGTCCATAATCACCTCCTTCTACAGTGAGCAGTCTTTTCAAATCAGTTTCCAGTTGTGTTTTTTTTTAAGGAATCTTGTGGCTTCTGGAGACGTGGATTATACAAGCTGTACACTGCCATTTTATTCATTTTCTGGTGTGTGATGTCTTTTACGTTTTGAAACGAGTCCCCATCTACCTCAGTTGTTCGGGAGAATGCTGCAATGCTGTTCTGCTGTGAAGCTCCAGAAATGTTTTGTGGACTACCGGCTTTCCAACGGCATGGGGGGGGGGGGGGTGATCAGACGATGACTGAATTTCTATTTTCTTTTCTTTTTTTGGTGCACTGTTCCTTTAAAATTGTGAACGCTTGTTCTAAAAATCAGAACAAGATGCATCCAACACTCTGAAGCCCGTTATGGTCCCTCGCAGCCCATCACCCTCACAGACGTTACATTATATACCAATCATTTTTAGATTTTTATCAACACTCAACATCAGGCCAAACGGGAACTTCACAATGCTTTTCTTCAAATGTATCATTTTCATCAGGCTTTTCAATAAGAACACAAACAGCCCAATCATCCCTGAAACTCAAAAAAATCATTGTATCAAAGGTACTTGAATAGGCCCCTCACCTGAACAAGGCTGGAGACACAATGTGTCTTCTTTTTTCCCTCTCTGGCACTTAACCAGCTTACACAAGGACATGAAGACAATTTGAATGAAGGTTTGGTGTGAGCAGGAGGACAGAGGTATTGCACATTTTACATTGTGAGACCACCCATTCAACCGGCAGAAATCTGAGCTACAAAGGACTCTAAAATTGGAAAAAGAGATGCTAAAAGGTACTCTGGGAGGCTGTTAAGAATTAGCACTTGAGTTGGCATGGCAGTAGAGATATGTAAGATATGAAAAAGATAAGATTTGTGCTACCGGTTGGGTTAAGCAGTAAATAAAGTGGGTTCTTATGAGAAAAGAAAGATGTGTGTGTCTGTCATACTTCAGGGGGGGAAAAAAATCAATGACTCAACAAAGGGACAATTTCAAAGGGAGTCATTCATCTATTGATTCCAATGCACAGCGCTGACATTTAACTATTGTTTTAAGACTAAAGAAAGTGATGACGATGATAAACTTTTGCCAGCCGCAGCATTATCCGGATGACACGACTGCCTATATAGCGCCGGCAGCTGTGTAGACCAACATCATTTCTCCGGCGTGTTACACACACAAGCTGCCTGCGAGGAGGCCTAACCTAATAAAAATTGAGATACATCAGAACGTAATCAGCCATATACCCGGGGGGTGCATTACTACAAACGGTCATTAAAACACTTGACAGCTACAGGAACAAATTACCCCTTGCGATCGCTCCATGGAACAATTTGGACAAAATACCGTGCCACCCTGTTTTAACCGTTTCTAGGCTGATTTGTTTCTTTTTTTAAGGACGTCCAGTCAACAAATGTGTTGCAGGCATTATACAAAAATAAAGGATGAATTGTTTCTTCACAGACATTTTAAGGATGATGACCTCGGAGGATGTACAGTAAGTGATGTGTGTGAAGGAGGATTTCTTTTTCTGAGCATCCACACTCAATTGTTTCCCATCAACCGGTGATGCTTTTCCCAGCCACGGGTGCTCTGTTTGGAGAGAAAACACTGAAGGTTGCAGCAAATTTGTTTTCGTGGCCCAATCTAGACCAGAGCACCTCCATGAATCAGGTTGACATTCAGTTCGAGCGCAGAGGTCACCCCGCTGCCTTTGTGGATTGAAATCCAATGAGTTTGAAGACAGTGCATACTCAATTTCTCAGTGGTAATCCGGGAGAATGCGATTCTGGACAAGCACAGCGCCACTGTGCGACTCAAGGAAAGAGCTTTGCGGCTCGCTGAGAGTCTGTATGTCTGCATTACAACAAGAAAAATCGATGAAAACAGGTTCTTTTGTTAACAAACAGCAGTCGCAGGAACTTCTGAAATCGTGTTGACAGTACGTTTGATCAGATATCATCCATTGGTTTATGCTGCATTCGGATAAACCAGTATATTTGCATTTTCTATGGCGGATTTTTGTTTTTTGTTGACATCTATTCATTATAGTGAAGAGGAGCCTCCTGTTTATTCTTTCATTATTAGATCCCCATTAATTTAGATAAAGTGGCTGTCTTCCTGAGGCCCTAATTAATATAACAACTACAAGAAGTACAAATACATCTGCAGAATTTCAATCACGAAATAACCCTACACATAACAAGACTGTACACCTACACATAAAGACAATAACTCGACAGAGACACGACTCAACATAATAGATAAAAAGGCACCCACACTGCTGTGACACAATCATTTCTATGGTTTACAAAATATCTGTACGACTTAAGTTTTAAAGCAAGCAACTCTTTGACTTTGGCAGGAAAAACAAATGCAGCTTTAGGTTTCAATCACTTCTGACGCAGCTATTCTGGAACCGGTCAGGGGAAAGACGTTTTCCGCTCTTGGCAATATAAAGGCAATATGAAGTTCACTTCCGACCTTGATAGCAGCAGTCTGACAAATCAGAATCTGCTCTTCTTTGTTCCTCTTTGCCCGTTTTTTTGGTACTTTCGCACCCAGTTCAAACTGAACTTGTGTTACTGAACAATACTTCTCATCCATCGTTAGTAAAGAGATTTGGTGCTACAGTGCTGATAACAGAAATAGTTTTATGTCCCCCCACAGTCCTGTACAGTACCTTACAGAGCAGTAGAAAATCATTTTATTGTTTTGTAATTAATTTCTTGTTGTGAATGTTAAAAGCAGAGAATTATACACAACTAATGAGAAACACCCTTTATGTTATCGTTCTGATGAGTGTCAGTCTGAAAGGACAGTGGAGGGTTAAAGCACCTAAACACAGTTAACTGGTCTTTTATTTGCAGAAAAAATAGTTCTTATTTATCCTGACAAGTGTGCTGTACGCACAGTGAAAACCAATATAACACAGACTTGTGTATACAGAGATAGTCTTTATTGGAGATATTTCTATTAACAGGTGCTTATCTCCCCTGTAAATATCAAAGGCTGCAGACGCTTGTTCACCCTTTTTATTTTAAACACACCCTCCATTTGAATGCAGTGTTTGGTGTTTTTCTGTGACCAAACGCAGCCGTGTCAGGCCTTTTTTTAAAAAGTGGGACAGATGAAGCCTCACAACATTATATTTAGGTGGAGATGCTCAGGCGTGACACTCTAGCTGTGGACAGATGGTCATCGGTTCTTGTTGCACTGCCTTGCCATAAAAGCAACATCGCTTTTCTTTCACTCGCAAAAGGAAAAACAGAAGGATTCTTCTCCCTACCACACTCGACTGCCGACACTGTCATGGCCACCGAACACACACTAATTATTCATTCAACAGAAACGTGGCTCTTAATAAATATGACGCAGGATTCCTGAAAAACGACAGAATCCAGATTTGAAAAAAAGAAAAAAAATGCCTTCAAAGAAGTGTTCAGCGTTGGTGCCAGCTGTCTGCTTTATAGATCTACTTTTCTATCACCTTAAATTTTAGCTGACCCACAGAGCCCCCCGTCCTCGTGCTCTATAGATATCTTGCCATCCGTGTGGCGGTCGAAAATACCGAGCAGCTGCAGCCATTTTAAAGCCTCCGTGTTCATGTTGTGATCGCTGGCAGTATTATCACAGCGAGCCATGTCACTCCAGCTTAAGAGGCTTGCAGGAAGCCCAGGTCGCCTCAGAGCTGGGCGGCCTCACATCCCTGACTCATCCCTCCGTTGAGTGCACACCAAGGTTATGTCACTCCAGCAGGCACGAGCAGCAGCGTCGCCGCTTCCTGCTCGGATGAACACAGCTTGTGCTCTCCGCGCTCTCTCCCTGCGTCTCACAACAGAGATGTTTTTACATCACTGCGGGGCTGTCAGCAAGGCCGCGGTCACCTCTCCGCCGACCCGCCGCCTTGTAAATGAGAGCACTCTCAACTCAGCCTGACACTGCTAAACAGAAGCATTTCAAGACTGTGTTTTTAACATTTGAAACCCTGTTTGAGCCGTAGTTTTTGCTCTTGATGAGCGGTTGGCGCCTCGTCGCCTGTGTCCGAATGTGTGTGTTAAAGGGTGAAAACTTGTGTTGTGAGGCGCTTTTGAGGGATCTCCAGTCATGTTTGTCGTGTATTTTAGGACAAAACATTGATCTTTCCCTCACCCTCACCAAGTGATTTTTGTGCCTAAACCTAACCAGATCATAAGCACAGCATTGTCATGGGATAAAATTCAAATCTGAACCTTAGGAACATTTTCAGAAATATTTAAGAGACACTTGCAAATGGCTCCCACTTCAACTTCTTCTGTGTTTCGAATGTTCGGTTGCAAAGTTGTAGTTCAATTCTCTGTATTCTCGTTGGATTAATGAGTGTCTGTCCTCACCTGGCTGCCATTGATGATGATTTCATGATGAACGGGTCGCAGGCTTGTGTAATTGTTTAATGGTGCTTAGCCTGAGGGTAAAACATGAAAGCTGTTCCCTATGTTGCATGAAACAAGATCTTTAATATTTATTTGGCCTTTTCATGTCTTTATTTATCTGAGAGTACAGGTGAAGAGCGACAGGAAATGGGGGGGGGGGGGCAACGACATGTGGCATATGGACAATTTATCTGTTTAGTCATGACCTCAGACGGGGAAACCAGTAAAATAATCAACGAGCTTCACAACAACCAGCGAGCATGTCATTGCACGTGGCACCAAACGGTTGCAGAAAAGCAAACCCCAAAAATGTAATTTACAATAATGATTACATTTGATACCGTTTGTTTTTTTTTCATCACTTTCCATTCAAATTAATTTCCCTCTCAGTTCGACAGGGAGTGCGCCGGCACCCGAGAACTCATTTACACCCGCTCTATTACTCAACCAATTGTTCTCTTGTTTTCCCAGCGTGGGACAAGTTCATTTGTCTGCACGGGAAATGAAATGGCTCCATATTTGGTACCTGCTCATTAGCATTAGTGCTCATTAAAATTCCCCCACCGAACGTGATGTCAGCGTAAAACAAACGTGTTTGTTGGGCTTTTAAAACCGACGGATGAAACAATATCTTAAGTGCGTGTGTGACCTGGAACACCTTACTGTGTCCTCATTGTCGTTCTTCCGTGTTTATTCGGATGTTTGTATTATTTTGTCCACCTCCTGGATCACCGAGCAGGACGGGAAATGCAAAACTGTCACTTCATCAGCTGAGAGGTTTAGATGGAGAAAAACTAAATTCGTCAGCTCTCGCAGGAGACGACGGATGATCCCAGACAGAGTCGCGCTTAATGGTGAATAAACAAAACGGAGCATTGACAGAGTTTGTTCATTTCAAGCCTGACAACCACAATTACAATCCTCCATTGTTATTCCCATCCGTTACCCGTCGGCGGATGGGAAGGAACTGAAAAAAACTTGACACCCGCAGACCGAAGAAGCAAGACGGTCCCTTCAAAAAAGAAAAACGGCACACCAAGGGTACCTGGAGTGCTGGCAGCTGTGCCGCGTTCCACCGTCCTGAAAGCTTGATGAAAACGCTGCTGCACTTGACTACCAATCTACCACCCTTGGGACGGGGTGTAGATTTTGAATGAGCTTGATATACACTGAATGAGAAATAAATGCCTCTCTTAAGTACCTGTCAGCAGCACGAGCGGAGCGGCAGCTGTGTTACGCCCCGCTCAAAGCTTTTTTTAAAGCATCTCCGGCTGAATACGGGGCGATGTAGGGGTTATTGAATGAGCTCATGAAAAAGTAAACGCTCACATAAATTGCGTGACAGATTACATTTTCATTTGACATTTCAGACATTTAGCCGACACCCTAATCTAGGGGAATTTTAAAGCGAGCGGAGCGGAAAGAGTAACCTTCAGTCGGAGAGTCAGCGTGAAATGAAAACCAAAAATCTGGATGTTATGATGACTAAATGAAATTAAAGACACACATCTCGTCTTTTTTTAAGGCTGCGAGAAAACGAAAGGGTAAACTCCGACGCCATCGGGAAAAACAACCGTCAACAGAAACATACAAGATTCAATCACAGGTAAAGGCTGAAACGAAACGTGTCGGCTAACAGATTTAGGCTTTTTTTTTGCATAGGCAAAGTTAACATCCGTCATTTAACAAGAGAAAGAATCTACAATCACGCTAGCAGCAAGATGTTGGACACATCTGTGACATGTGGCGAGGTAGTGAGGACCCAAACTCGACACACTCAGGAGGCAGGCAAGGCGAAGGATGAAAAGCACGACAAGAACACCAAGATGCAAAGCAGGAACACAATAGCTTAACAAAGTAGTAACCAAGAAAAGCAAAGTTCAAATCAAAAGGCAAAAACACAAACCAGGAGAAACATGATGAAAACAAACCACGGCAGAAGGAACGCGAAGACAGGAAGCGGCTCGGGGGAACAAAACAGACGAGGTGACAGAGACAGCAGGGAGCACACAGGCTGTATACACAAGGCTGATTAACTAATAGGACGCAGGTGAACACACGAGGGCAGAACTTCAAAATGAAGCCGCAAATAACAGAACCACGAGCTCAGAACATGACACACATCAGTGCAGCATGCTGAATGTCACCTGGCAGGGTGAGATCAGAACACTTTGAAACATAGTCTATGTAGTCTTATAAATAACTGCCATTACTTGTAATTCGTGTGTGTGTGTGTGTGTGTGTGTGTTGATGCTGCTGCTGTTTTCTGAATCAAAGGTGTCGTGTCCACACTGCGCTCTTACAACACAAAATGAGCATTATCTCAAAATGTTCATCTTCAGTGTTCAGTACACATACAAATACATCAAAACTCCATTATGTAGAGATCATCCACACAACAAATATAGATATTACTCCTGGTATGTCAGACCTGCTTTTCATGAGTAAATAGATCAGTGTCGCCACAAAAACAACTTTCACAATTTTTGGAAATTGCCTTATTCAAATGTAAACAGGGCTGATAATAAGTACTTATTTTTTCTAATCTGATTATGAATACCAAGTACATGTAATCCATTTCTACACAAGCTTGCTAATGGATGCATGCCAACTAGGGGTGTACCAAAATATCGATACTACAATATATCGCAATATTTCGTCCTGAGGCCAAATATCGATATCTAATAATATTTAAATTGCGGTCAGTATGTGTTAAGAAGAGCCACTGTGCAGTATACACTTTGTTTTACTTGGCTGTCATTCATGTGAAATTGATTGACAATGTTTTGTAATTTCTGTGAAATGGATTCAGTGCAGTCAATAAATTCTGAATTTCTTCAGTGACACAGATATCGTGATGTATCATGGATGAAATTTCTTGCAATATATTGATTATCGCAGAATCGCCGTATCGTGATATTATCGTTATAGTGGGCAAAGCATCGTGATAGTATTGTATCGCGAGGTACCTGATGATACCCAGCCCCTAATGCTAACCGCAAAGTAACCAAGATAAACCAACATTTTTGGATCAATAAAAATCTTGACTAGTTGAAAACTCAGAGGGATCACAAGGGTGTAAAATAAAAATCATTTTTCAGTTACTGAACGTTGAAACTTGCTGCAAATAAATACATATGTAGACACAAGCTGACCTCCAAGGATAAACAACAGAATCCATTGTTGAAGCAAACGCAAAAACAAGACATGTTTAACTTTAAGTGACTGAATCCTTCTCATGATCATAGAAAATATGACCTTCCACCAGGAAGGAAAAGGGAAATAGTGTGATGTTGTTGTGCAACTTAACAAATAGCTGTTGCTTGCTTCCTGTTTCCTCTGGACATTAATACAAGTGGTAATAACTACATTAAAGCGAGGCAATAACACACATGGGGGAAAGAGGAATGTGTCAGTTAGCAAAGCGAGTACTACAGAGCACATTACAAAGAACAGTCAAATGAATAAACAAGCCGATGAAAAATAGAACAAACAAGTAAAACTGAGATAAAATAAAGATAAAAGCATCAGAGTGAAGCCTTTAAAGCAGCTTTATACTTGTGTGTTAGTGTTTTGAGAAGTGATTTTAAGTGGGGCAGTGACTCAGCGGCCCTGGTCTCCTCAGGCCAGGCGGTCCACAGTCCAGGGGCTCCAACACCTAATACACAGTCACCCTTGGTCTTTAGCTGTGACGACTGAACGGATGACAGATTCCTGCCTGAGGATCTCAGGCAGTGTGCTTCATCATAAGGGACGAGCAGCTCAGAGATATAAGGAGGTGCTGAACCCGACGGAGGTTTTAAAATGATAAAGTGTTTTAAAAAAGATTTTAAATAACACAGCCAGTCAGTGTGAAGAAGCTCAACTGTGGTCAACACATTCTTTAACAATCACCGTGTGGTTAGTTTGTCAGCCACGATGATGAAGATCCCCAAACTTTAAGCAGGAGAAGAACTGAGGACAATTTGATTTTGAGATGAGATGTTACAGTGATTGGGCTGGCAAATAGTCAGGCACCTTGAGTAGTTAGGGGCTCCTAACCTTGCTCAAGGGCTCATCGGCAGAAATGGCAGCTGTGTTTACAATTTACTGTACATAGTACTGTATGTAGCTTCTCCAACAGGCTAACATCGTAGTTAGCTTTTCCAACAGGCTAACATCATGTTAGCTTCTTCAACCGTCGAGTAGCCTTTCTTTCACGGTATTGTGGTGCTCATGTTGCTGATAAGAACTTTTTTTTCTATATGCAGTTACAGAAAACGTTTCTGTAATAGCAAATTATCCTAAATGTCACGCCAGAATACATGATTTTTAGACTTTGAAAGCGACAGTGTCACACTTCTATGTCGCTCTCTCGAGGGCCATTTCAAACAATCTGTTCTGTCGTTTCATTTGGAGGACCTGTCGGAGCATTAACATAAACAGAACAATGACATACATTTCCCTTCCAACAAAGGCACGGCCGCATATTTTACTGCCCTCAAAGAGAAGCTTCTAACAAGCACCACGTCTGCCTTTTACCAACACACTGTGACATTTACAGGCTCAGTGACCCACGCACGCTCAAGATCAAGTGCTAAAATTGAACTTGAACATGAGCAGAGACAGTTGGAACTGTGCTCACGCCTTTACACTGAACAGTCTATATGCTCAGAGTGGATACCAGCTTGTCACATGCAGGATTGCTCTCAAACAGAGAGGTTCCCCACAGTACAGTGCTGACACACTAAAAGAGCACAGAGTTGTTTGTGTTTGTCGGTCATCTGTTTCTGTTTTATTTTGCTGTTGTTAGCACTAAAATTCCCGCGTACCTGTCTTCCCCTCTCCGTCCTCCCGCTCCACTCTCACCTCCTAATCCTCTTTACACCACAGCTCCGTTCTTCCCTCCTTCTGTCTCTCTCCCTCAACATTACACATACATCCCTCGACCTCCTCCTCCTCGTCCTCCTCTTTCTCACCCTCATTAGTATTCATGACACCGTGGCCCATCTATTCCAGTGAAATGCTTTTTTGCATTTAGAAACGTTGCGGCCCTTTTTTCCTTCACATTCCCGGCTAATTCTGGATCATCATGATGAGAAATGGCTTCCCCCTGAGCCTCGGTGTGTGTTTACCCGTGTGTTCAGTGAAAGCGTGGACGCTGTGGGGTTCGCTGGGATTTAAGCAAAAACGACAGGTCGTGAATGAGGGCCACAACCTCGCCCCACTCTACCTGTCAACACATTTAAAGATGCAGTATGTAAGAATTCTGCAGTAAAAAGTCTAAACACGACTAGACCTTTGATATATACTTTGCTTAACTGGCTTCCGGGATAGAGTCAGAGAGTGAGGGAGGAAGCCGGCGAATAAGACTAAACATAAGGCAAACAAGAGAAATTTTTGCCTCTGTATTATTTGTACTTACTGGCTACTCAGAATCAGATGTCTTTACTGTACATCAGCCACAAGTTTACAAGCAAAAACACACTGAGGTTGTGTTTGCCAGGTCAACCTCCCTATGATCTCTGGGAGCCTCTCTGTAATATGTCGTACATGAAGGGAAGTACATTTCCGCTCCAGCTGCAGTCGGCAACTTGTATCAACGATCCCAAAACAACATGGCATCATGTTATGGTTTTTTTGACATTTTGTCGTTTATTGTTTTATTTTAGTAACATTTCTACTTCCTCCCTTTGTCTGTTTTCACGCCCATTTTGCTCCTCACCTGTTCTCCACTCGCTGTGTATTTACGTCTTTCCTCCTCACTCTTCGTTGGTTTGTGTGCTTGTCCACCGTCCTTGTGTATACTACTCTTCCCCGCTGAGTTTTGACTGCCAGCCTTTGCCCTTTGTTTTTTTGTTGGTGATTTCGTATTTTTGCAATTTGGCTCGCAGCTTCACTAAAGCTTGCTTTTGTTTTCAGTCTCCATATCTGCATTTGGATTCCTCACAATTTTGTTACGTGACACATGACAAGCCTACAAGGATCTTCACCGAATGGTTGCAGTTTGGTTATGTTGAGGCACTAAAACTACTTGGTTAAAGTCCCTACGTTACTACCTTACCTTCCACTACAAACATACCAATGCTCCGTTACTTATGTGACATAACTTAAACATATCAACATAACATAAACACCTAACAACAGAGGTCACTTCCACAGGTTGCTGCTGCAGTCAGATTGATAAATAGGAGTGATTGGAGTGAAGATAAATGAAATTGCAAATTGTCCTACTGTGGGGCTAATAAGGGCTTATCTTATATTATCTCAAATTCACTTTGTATTGCTTTTTATTGTCTGTAAACAACTTTGGATCAGAGCAGAATCCAAAGTAAATCTGGGTGTTTATTCCTCCAGAAGGTCTGGAGCTACCCCTGACTCTAAACGTCTGTTTTTCTGTCTTGATTGAGAGACCACTGAAAGGAAACAATTACATATTCTCAACACACATTGTAATTGTATTGTATTGTGATCAATAAGCACTCTTGTATCTAGCTACATCTGTGGGGTAAAGTGCCACCATCATCAGGCCAAACTTGACATTTTCGCCCTGCTGGTGGCAAGAACCTCAAACCTGCAGCTGCAATCCCTTAATATTTTCTCACAGCTTTACCACAGTTCCTCGTGTTGCTACAGGCTCTCTGGTCTCGTCTCGCTGACAAAGGACAGACCTATATATTTGGCTCCATTCACTGAGAGAGATATCACTGCCGCCCAGAGATCTATGGTGTATTGTCCACGGTGAGCTTGCTTGCAGTCAATCTCCACAGGTCAGAAGAAGTCAATAGGAAGTAAACACACACACACACACACACACACAAACACACACACACACACACACACACACACACACACACACACACAAACACACACACCTGCTCTTTGTTGGCCAATTGCTGACTCAGCTACTGTGGTACAGCTTGTTTATTGGTTTAACTGATGCTGACTGTGCATCCTGCAGCCAAAATGAAATAATTGTAATACAACATGTACAAGCTTTAACAGCAGACCTCTGTGTCCATTTATTGTATTGAGACTATAAACTCACACATCCATAACCATCATAAACCCCCCTGTCAATCAAAGGACGTGGGAAAGAAAGGATTTTATTTTTCTTTAAAGGAGTCATCACCCGGAAATCGCAATTTCTCTCGTTAAATCATGCATATTGGTGTTGGACCTCTGTTTAAACTTGCCTGAAAAGCTGGAGTTTGAAAGTGGCTTATTTTTTTCGCTTTGGCTCTTTTTCTGAACAGGAAGAGCGCACAGTAGTGCGCGTTCCTAAAGCACGAGATTTTGACTCTGCTCCTGTGGTGACGTTACCACAGGAGGCTACTTGCATAAGCATCGGCTCACAGCCGTCCTCAGCCAGAGTAAGCACGCCGAATCTGCTTATTTCTCTGTCATTTTCAAGCCATACATCGTCACCGCCAGAATTAAAACTCAGGTCTTACATGTAAAACACAAGTGTGAAAAGTAAGACGGAAAAAAAAAGAATTTACCATTCAGAGACGTCCTGCTGTAAACGTGTCTCTTCCACCGTCTCTGCCTCTTCACTCTCCCGTTCGGTTATAAATCCCGTTCATAAATGCCTGAATTCCGTAAGGTTCGTCATTTAGTGTGTGCGCCATGACAGGGGGCTGTTTATGTTTTGGAGTCTGTGTGTGCATGCAGGCTCGCCCCCCATTCCGGCTCTGTCCTTCCTGCGGCCAATCAACGCGCGCCTCATTACATATTAATACAATGCACATCCGGACCGGTCAAAACCTCGCGCATAATCTCGCGTGAGAAAGTCGCGGTATGAAAAAGTGTCAGAACAAGCTCTATGTTTGATTTTTTGTAAATTTTTTTTTCTAATAAGTTTTGAGAATTGATCCAAAGCGATCCAAGAGGGACTGGATATGTAAAAAAAACAGGTGATGACTCCTTTAACATTTCAGACTGCATGAATCATCTCTGTATCAATAATCATCAACATGCACAGTCAGATTGTTCATGGTTAATTCACAGTCAGTCACTTCACAAACAGAGTCACTGGTTGGAGTGGGGACTGTACTGTTATCAGTGGCCTACTCTGGTTATAATATGGATTATTCAGACCCGGCTGATCACAACAGTCAATCTTTTTAATCGTCATCCAATGTGACCTTCACCTCCGTGTCATGCCATTTCATCAGCTCCTCTGTAAGCCCCTCCCCAAACAGTCCCACACCATTCCACACCCGATTTCACATGAATTTAAAAACCATCTGTCCATGCTGTGTCATGATGTTCAAAACTTTGATTCAACATGTCAAAATATGCATTGAAATGATTTTATTTATGGTCGTTTGAAATTTTTATTTAGACATATCGGTTATAAATCTTTTTTTATCATAGATTTAGTCATTTCATTGAATATTCGATTGCTTGGTCTATAAAATGTCAGAAAATAGTGAAAAATGTTGATCAGTGTTTCCCAAAGCCCAAGATGAGGTCTTCAATGGTCTTGTTTTGTCCACAACCCAAATATATTCACTTTACTGTCGTAGAGGATTCTCATTTAAGAAGCTGGAATTGGGTGATTTTGACTTTATTTTCTAAGTGATTATCAAAATAGTTGGCAATGAAATAAATAGTTGCAACTTATTGATTAATCGTCTTCTGTGGAGGAAAAACTACTGTTACATCTCCAGTATCATGGAGATATATCACCAGGTCTACATAATGATGTGAGGAAACCAGTTTGCTGCATTATCAAAATGTTGAACCAATCCACAATCCAGTTGATCGTGTAGAACCACTGCCAATAATTCTGCCCCCGGGGAAACAACATCTGTCTTTGAATAAAAAGTATGCTCACGTCTTCCTCTTACAGCTAAAGTTCATTCATATCTACACAGTTCACCTCTTCGGAGCCTCTGATAGTTGCAGATCTGCAGTTGTAATCAACGTTTAGTATGTACTGTGTGTAGAGATGAGCATGTCTGCTGTTGTGAACATGCTTTGAGCCTCGGTATCCATGAAGCCGTTGTCGTAAGTCTCCTGGTGAAGACATCTCGTCCATCGGGAGTGATCAGCGCCTTCATCCAAACATGACACAAATCACCAGCACGAGTGCAGTTAACTCAACACTGCACGACCAGCCGAGTGTGACATCAGTGTAGCTGCTGTCAATGGATGATGGATGATCCCGTCCCCGAGGCTCATTTCAGTTAATTCCGTGTCTTACCTCGTGTACAATAGTGCTGAGGACACTGAATGCACCAGGAGCCGCACTACATGTTGTTCAATTCAAAGTTTTAGTTCAAGATGCTACGTTTGAAGAAGGGCAGCCGTGAAGAATGTGCAGGCTCAAGTACATTTCCGTTCAAATTGTGCGCATGACATAAATAATTCAGACTTAGCTTCAATTCTAATACATGTTGTTTTAAATACAATGTAAGCCCACCGGCATAAAGCACCAGCAACCTGAATTGCTAAGAAATTCATGAAGGCCATAAGCGTGCGCCCCAGTGCTGACGAAGAGCTTTCCAATTTGAATGCACACACATATACATAATTGCAGTGTCACTTGAGGGCGAGCTCAGGCACATGATTTTGACCATGTGTCTGTGCGGGCCTGCAGCAATTAAAGAGCCATTTGAATGGCTGAGCAATTCATGGGGACTGTGACATGAACAGCGTCGGCTGATGCGTGCTCGGGGCTGGAGATGTGGCGGTCGTTTCAGTTTATTCCATGAGAGTTCTTGTTAGTGGTGGAGCAAAAAAAATTCAAACAATAGGCAACGCTGGTCGGATCATATCTGTCAGAAGTCTCCTCAGCTCTTTATTCCACACTTGCTGGTGATGACTGGATTCAAGTGGATATGCGAAGAAAACAACCTTGTAATGTGCAACTCTTTTTATCAAACATGGAGTTCTTCTTTATCTCAGTAATCAGTAGACAAAAGCAGCCTCTTATTTCTCATTAGCTCTGTGAGTTAAATACAACTTAATGTTTTTAATGATGCGGCCTGTTTGACATCACCTGTGCTGGGGTTTCTCTAGTGTAACCTGGGTTCCCACAAAATGTAAGTGCGCTGATGAGCTCCTTGACCCAGGAAACACTGCTAGTTTTATGAATGGCAATATATACACTTTGTATACATAATATTTCTCTGATTAGTTCCCAGGCACTACCCTGCCGAGCTCCAGTTCAGAGCTATGCCTGAACAAGTGAAGAGTCAATTTGTGCCACAGAGTAAATAAATGCTCTCAAGTGCGGCTCAATGAGAGTAAAAGACTGCTGAAAACAGCAGGGAGAAGGCCAGTCGTTTCAGTGATGATGATGGCAGGGGCCACTCTGGCTGTGTGGTTAAATGATACGTGAACTATGACTTCCAAATGGAAACTAAGCTGCATGGTGATTTTTATTTCTGCTTGTACTGCATATGTCCTGTTAATCACATGTTGCGTGAGTTTGTAGTCTAGAAGGTCGTTCATGCTGAGCAACAGTTCAAATAAGCACAGTCTGCTTGTTATGTTGTTTCACGCATCCATTTGTGAGTTGGTTTGTGAGCAGCACTACCCAAAAACTACAGAGCTGACGCCCGTGAGACTTGGATGGAGGACGGGTCTCAAACCAGAATAGACCTCATTAACTTTTGGTGTGAATCGAGGAATTGTTTTTTCTCACCTCCTTTAACATTGCAAGGTAGGGGTCGTTTTTCAATATCTTGTTCATTTCTCAGTGGAATAATGTATGGATCTTGATGGAAAAAGATAAGTGCAGTTCTGATCCTTGATCTGGTGATCAGGGAAATCATCTTTCATCTTAAATCATAGCTAAGCAGCTGTGGGTGATACAGGGCCATTGAGTTTGATATCCGATTAGGCTTTGAGTCATTAAAGGGGACAGTTGGGCCTTGGCCAAGGTATGCACTCTACTGAGTGCCACCCTAGTTTTTCTTTAAAAAACCACTGCAAACAGCACATTGTCCACCCACGTCCATGTTTATACTCCAGTCCCCCCTCGGTGCCAGAGCGGCTTGGAGGAAAGAGAGGATTTCTGATTCCTGGAAAACCTTTACTCAGGCATGAAAACGGTTCAGGGGTGAAAAAGGTGAGAAGGATATGACCTCTCTCGGGGGGTCTGGGGGCATGGTCCCCCGGACGAAAATTTTGAATATTTCATATTTAAAACATCAATCTGATGCATTTTGAAGCAGAATTACAAGACAGTGTGAATGTATGATAAACTATCTATCTATACATGGTCACATTATGCTATATAAGAAATGAGACTGACAACTTCTCTCATGACATGCGCAACAGCACAACTTTAATAGCGCAATCTGCCGCAAAGAGTGTGTTTTGACAGGACCAACATGGGTTCTGAAAAAGTTTCTGTCTCTCTGCTTGGAAGAAAGGTGCTGGCAACATGTGTTGATGCTATGACCTGCACCTTCTTCCTGTGCACTTCTGTTTGACAGTGTGCCTGCAGTGCATGGCTGCCCTTGTTTGTATAGTTAATAGCTGTTTTTATACTGGGCAGCAAGCCGCCAATTCGGCTGTCCTTTTTGCGGCTAGGTCCGCGGATTTAGACAGAAGGCGGTATATTGGAGGTCTGTTCTGGTCCTTGGAGGGTACACCTCAGATGCTATCTAAATCCGAGACGTCGATGTGCCGGCTATTGCCTGAGATGGGCGGAGGTGTCGATGATATGCACTGATGTGAGACCCACAGCCGAGGAATTTTAAAACCTAGAAACAGCTGATCACAGCAGTCAGTCCATCACTTCATCTGCGAATGTCAAGATGAGTGACTGGAAAGCCGCTGAGATCCAGGAGATGCTAGCGTCTCCGGCTAGAGTCCTACAGAGTCTCTCTTAAGGCACTCTAGTAGCGGCAAGCTACTAACGGTCGCTACTTTCAAATTAAAAGCCCCCCGCTAAGAACCCAGCGCTAAACTCCAATGGGGTGCAATGTAAAGCTCTTATTTGGAGGCAAATTCGTTGTCTTTCTGACAGAGAATGCAACGTACTTCACCTTCAGCCTCCAGTCAGTCCCCTCACCTCAAATGAGTTGTAGAGATTTTGAGAAAAGTTGTTTTTATCGAATTCAAGGCTCCCTTCAGCCATGTTCGCAGTTCATTCTCTGGTATACCTCCATGTCCCGTCCATACCCCCCCCAAAAAAAAAAATATTTTCTCATCGGATCTACACGATTCAAGTAGGTCACCTATTTTGGTTCCAAAACGGCAAATTTTGGCAAAAGGTGAGTGATTTTCATGCCTGTTTACGTCTTTTTGGGTGACAGGTCCCTGCCTAACCTGCTGATACACAGGGGAGTCACTGCGTTTTTTAGTTAGTTCTACAGTTGTTTACTTTATTACAATACCTATTAAAAACACACAAAAAAGGATGAATTCATTGGGCTTTTAGTGTATTAGGAAATCCTCAAGGTTGCAGAGAAAAATATCGGCTTTAATCTCCGTAATCTCGTTTTTTAGTGAAAACCAAAAATCATTCCAACCTCCCCGTCATTTACAAACCTGTCTTCCAGTCGTGATGCGTGGGGCGGTAATGGGAAGTGATGCCGCATCGTTAGGTGTGAATGTGTGTGTCTGCTAATCGCCTAATAATTGGATGTGACGGCGGAGTGTGGGCCACGATGATGAATTACCAGGCAGCCAAACCATGAGCGCAGCAGGTAGGTGGAGGAATGCTGCAGGTGCCGAGCTGGTGAGTGTGTGGTTTCCTGCCGGTGATGCAGACGTGTAGAGAGAGAGAGAGACACACACACACACACACAGACACACACGCGCGCACGCACGTGCAGAAACACACTCATGTTTAAGGCGGACATTTGCATTCACTCCAGTCACACATCTGTAGGAAGACTTCCATACTGTACCAAATTCAAACATATTGTAAGACGGATGGAAACAAGTGAGGCCTTAAGGGACACACACACACACACTCACAGACACACACGCGCGCGCACACACACACGGTCTGGTTAGGCAATCACTTGGGAAAGCCATTGAAACAGAGCTCAAAGAAGCAGCCCACCATGCCGGGGAGATCTGCTCGCGGCTAGCTGAGCAGAGTGTCAAAGGAAGCTCGCCTAATCTACTCTGGATGTGGAGTTGCAGTCACACTGGCTCAGTCACTGTTTCAGGTCCTCTTCCTCTGTTCTTTCATTGCCCTCCTCATTTCACTGTCAGCACTGACCCGCCTCCCCCTGTTAATAGAGTTTTCATTCCACAGAGGGGGTGTGTTAAAACTGATGAGAACGGCACTCAACTGGGAGGATTTATTCTTACCTAAATCTCTCAATGACTTTCCTGATCACGGTTTACCATCTGAATTCGAGGAACGAGTCGCTGAGGGAGTGAAAAAAAAGAATGACGGCTCGTTATATTCAGGATGTGCCTCAAAGGTACTCGCTTATACGAAAAAAGAAAAAAAACCTAGCCCAATTCATCAGCTTCGATCATACACCGAGGTCGGAAAAGCGAGACGCTATATTAACTTTATTAGGCCGGATTATATTCAGGTGCAACAAAGCACAAAGTGTCTCCCCAGACAAACCCCATCCTTTTTAATGGCACTGATCTAAGGTGGAGGTTTCAGACCTGAGGGAGGGAGTCTTAACATTTTGAGATCATGAGCAGGATTGGAAAGTATGGGAAAAGATGTCTAACAGGAAGTGAACAACAATAAATGTTAGAGGAAGACAGTGAGAGAGTTGATTGTTCAAATGTGGTGCGGTGAGGCTTCGTGAGCAACCTGATGTAGCAACTTCACGCTTCTTTAGTTTCAATTTTCAGTCGCTGTGCTTATGCTCTGGTGACGTTTCGGCACAAAAACCACTTGGTTTAGATTTAGTAGAACGTGGTGTTTGAACTCAGATAGGCCACGGTTATCTGGGTTCAAACAGGTGTTTGCTTAATAGGCGGTCTCACCTGATCCTCTCCAAATGAAATCCTCTCACAATCAGAAATATTCTTTACTTTCTCACAAGGCGTCATAGTTTACTCCTCTAGAAATGCCCTGAACCCCTCAGCTATATCTCCATGGCTAAAGGATGTTATGTCCTTTTTTAAATAGAGCAGATAAGTTTAAAAAGTGGAAAGCAGCTCTGCTAAGTTCACCCAAAAAATGAAACTCTTTCATAAACCACTTTAATTCCTTACCAGCCTGGTCCCTTGACTGAGAAGTATTCAATTTACTGCAATTCTTTTTTTCAATATAGAGGCAATATTCACTGTTCCTGTTCTTGTTACAAAGAAAAACAAAGGGAAACACTTGAATTCTGCTCCTGCCTTCTCCTCTCTGCATCCCTAATAAAATAGATTAATAAAAAAAAGAGTTTTGGTCAAAACAAACAGCTAGAGGTATCCAAACTTCACATTAAAACACTGCCGGCAATTGTCCAGAAGCCCTCTGAGAAAAATGGTGTGATGTCATCCTGGCTTGGCAACTTGCTTGCCAACGACTACAACTGAAACAACTATTCTTCATTGTGTTGAAATGAAGTACAATATGGCAACAGTAGAAAATGTTGCATTTCCGCTATCTTTTAGCGAATATGTAAAAATCTTCGTAGTAACTAACAACCTAAAGATCATACATATTAATTGAACAAGATTATGCAAATAAAACAAACATAAATCTGAAAATATTGCATTTCACACCGAAAATGAAAGACATTTCAATTTTGTATCCTGACGACGTTGTGCTCAGGGTTTGGTTAGGTTTAGGTACAAAGCCCCCTTGGTTAGAGTTAGGAAAACATTATGTCTAGTCATAAAATGCTGCTTTGATCAGTTAGTGTCTGGAAATTGTCCTGTGGTCTCCTTAAAACATATTCAGTGGTTTCACACTTACAAATGTTGTTATACAGTCTTGAACTGCGGTCAATGAAAGCTTGAAAACCTTTCAGTGACTGTTTCATTCAGTGTTTAGATAAAATAAAATACAGCGACAACAAAAAATGTTGCATTTGAACTATTTTCTGGTGCAATACGGACAAATCTTGGTAGCTACTAACAAGATAAAGGTCATACATATCAACCGAACAGAGAGAGAGATGGGAGATGAAAATAAAACACAGTTATGGCTAGAAATGTGATCAAAACACAATTTAATCCTGAGACAGATCTTCAAATGTTACATTTGCGACTGACAGTCAAAGAAATGTCCACTCTTTTGTCAATAGAAAAGAATAAGCAGAAAAAGGTAAGCGACTCACAATTTCAGAGCAGTTGCTGTGAAACTAACACAACGACACACATCTATTACATGTTTTAATACAAGACCGCATTGCATTTAAAGGCGTCATGTCATTTTCACAGACTTCCAGCAGACAAGGCTGAAATAAAAATGCATATTTGATTGAGACCACCGCAGAAATCGATTCCCACCCCTGTTGAGCGAAAGTAAATTCACATCTGAGGTTTTTCGCTGCGAATGTGTTCCACCGTTGCTGATGTGTGTGCTCACTGTCAGAGCCTGCAAATGTGAAATGATTCAGAACTAGCCTCGGGACAAGTTATATGGGAGTACATTTTACAAATGACAAGAGAGTGAAGAGGAGATATCTCTAAAGCCTGGGAAGGACTTGGCGTTCCACAGCACTCTCGCTGGATTGACAAGGACCTCTCAACTCCAACCTGCTGTTCACACTTGACAGCTGAGGTGGAGATGCCGTTTTTACACCTTCCTCTCTGGAGAGACACCTGTAGACGTGCACGTCCAGCAACCCGGATGACTTTTTCACCCCATTGTTTGGAATGTATCCTTCCTCTGTTTTAGTCAAATACGCGAAAACGCCCATCGTTTACTCGGCTGCTTAGAAAGATAAAACGTTCTTGGCCAAATGTCACGGCTCAAGGTTGCTGTCACCTGTGTTTGCAGGAAGATTTCTTAGGTCAGTTTTAATCCTGCCTTAAACCCAACGTTGGCTTTCACACCGAATGAACCCAGGTGTCAGGACCATGTATTAGGAACAGTATCAAGATGTCTGCGCTCTTCCGGGGAAATGTCAATCAGATATGAAATCGGTGATATTCAGAGGAGAAAAATACAGAGATCTGCTCGAGCTTAACGTGATCCCACATAAACTGGAGATGATATGTGGTCTGAGATTCTTGTTGGGGATTTCTGTGGCTCAACCCCGGATTAATGAGGGGAAGGTCCCATCAGTCCTCCTCCGACTTAAAAGATCTCATATATGGCTGGGTTTTAATAGATGTAGGTTTAAGAAGTTTGATGTGTACTGTGTGGTGCCGCTGATAGAGAATCTCTTTCTTGCTTCACAAATAACGTTTGTTTTATATTAACAAAGGATCAAATAACTTCATTTCTGGCTCCTTATTTTGGAGCGTCACGCTGTGCGCTAGATGCTGTTACCCATGAAAACTCTTTGATAAACTCCCTGTACACCTGACAAAGTCAGCAGGTGAACACAGATAAGCGTTGAAAGTGCCAGGCAGGGGAGGTTGGAGGAGACCAAAACGGAGTGGAAAAGCAGAGCCATGATTGAAATCACAGTTGCCAGGTGTCCAGAAAAATGGCTTCAAATGAATATTAATCTGTTGGATATTTAGCTAAGCAACTGTTGGAAGAAGTTAACATAAATGCTGCTGTAGCAAATGTCATACAAGAACTGGAGGTTATATTTCATTAAACTAGAGTCAACTGGCGCTCTCCTAGTGTTGATCAGAGTGGTTATAGTGAGGGTGGTGACGGACAGGTTTGTACAGTCAGCATGTTTTCAAACTGCCTTTCCTTTTCCAAACAGTCTCTCATGTTGACTTAACAGATGGTGCTGTGGAACAAACCACCTGGTGCATCAGCCTATTAATGACTTTTAAAGGTAAATCATGCACATGAAGGTAGTCTAGAGCAATTGCTTCCTTGTGTTTGGCGAAAAAACTTGATGGGTTGTTGTGCTGCCCCCAAGGTGAAGGAATGACCCGCACCACTCCACCTGTGGTTGGCTTGCCCTGATAAACTCACCCTAAGCCTGACCAATCATCGCCCCTCAGGTCCAAACCTTACCAGAGCCTGATAGTCTTGACAATGGAAGTCAAAAATGCTGATCGTCACATGATCCACAGAGACTTCACATAGTTCCAGGAAGTTTTCTAGGCTGGCAATTCAAATGCACAAATACAGATAGAAGTATAGTGTTTTTCTAATTTGTAATTGATACATAATCTACTGATTGATTGATTTACAATACCGGGCTGCTCTTATTGGCAGCTAATGATGAAAAACTGTAGAGAGGATCTGGAATTAGCCATCGCTTAAAATAAAAAAAAACACTGTTGAAAAAACACAACGCAATCTAAGATTTTTCATTTTTAGGCAGCATGGAGACGGACATTGGCCACTTAATTTCTCAACAAAGGGAATTTTTTTTGTCATTAATATTATGAGGTTTTTTTCTGCAAGTAGTAGTAGCTTTGATAAAAACAGTATTCAACATTTCCACTGTCAACAGTTGTCGTCTTTATCTATGCAGCATGTTTTTGTAAACAAGATTACAAAAAAATAGAAAACACAACGCAGAAAAACGATGAGTGCAAGAGCAGCTTAAACACATAGCGGATTTTCAAAAAGATTACAGTAAAACTAATTCAGAGCCAGTTTTAAGTGCTTAATGGTTGGGGATTTTAAAACAATCAAAAACACAGTGTTTACAAGCTGTGGTCAGGAACCACCGCTGGGGATTGTTTGGGATTTTGACGAATGGACGATGTCTGCACCATCACAATAAATGTCCATATTATATATCCATATATTGATTAAACCTTAGACAAGAAAGAAAAGATAAAATGCGTCTGGGCTGATTTTTCTGCTGAGAATCTTTTCTGACCTATATACAAATATGTAATGCACAACTATTACTATTACAATCTAATGGACAGATCACAGCCCATTCCACTCTGTTTTCTTGTTGGTATTAGCACGCAGAACCGAAATGGTGTCTTTATCTCTGTCTACCTCTCTTGAATGGAAGCCCCAGCAGGAGCATTAGGGTCAGAAAGCAGAGTCAAGATTAGCGTCAGCCCCGGCAGTCCCTATCAGGCATCAGTATTGTATCACACAGTGGAAACAGAGAGAATTTGTGTCATCTTGTCTTTTTTTCCCAACCTTAACTTTCTGGAATCAAAGTTAAAAGATTGTGTCTTGTGAAATTGACAAAGAACAAAGTATTATTCAATGTCTTAATACTGCTACACTTGTTATTTTGTTTTTGTAATGCCCCAACTCCTCTCAGCCCCCTGCAATCTACAATCTGCCTGGAAATTAACATATTTTTCTTGCTCTTATTAAGGAATTTTGAAATAATTTGACTTCTGTCGGGAGCGAGGCAAAGGGATTGCAGGGGAGCTACAAGTCTCAACCCAATTAGTGACCTCGTTCACTGAGCACATCTTGTCTCTTCTTCCCTTCCTCTCTTCATCACACTCTCCATTCACTGCCGCCCCCTTCATACCCCTCCACCCTCTCCACCGCCTGCTTTTCTTGTCCACTGGACTTCCATTCTCCCGCTTCTATCCGCTCTCCTGTTTCTTTTCTTTTCCTCTCTCCGCACAAATGAGTCCATTTTGCCCGCGGGGATGAGACCGCGGTGGTTAAATCAGATTGGGGCGAGGTTATATTTGGACTGTGGCAGGAGAAAGAGAGAGAGAGAGAGAGGAGCATCAAACAGCTGGGTGATGACTGCATGGCCTATTTTACATCAGCAAATTGGCTGACAGCGGATTCCCAGGGCACACGCCGAGCTGACAATATTAGTGATATTAGTTTAATAAAAATCTCAAACCCATTTGAAGCTGCCTGTTTAATTACCACTAACACACATGGATGATGACGCTAAACATGCTGGTGATATTATGGGAAAAACTGGAGCCTGAACTACAGTTGGTCAATATACCAATATCATATTGTTATCATGGTATGAGATAACATATCGTCTGAGATTTTGGATATCCTGACACATCATAAATGTTGTCTTTTCGTGGTTTTAAAGGCTGAATTATGCTAAAGTGATGACATTTCTGAACTTACCAGACTGTTCTACCTGTTCTAATACTTGTTTTCACCCACTTAGTCATTATATCCACATGACTGATGACTATTTATTAAAAAATCTCATTGTGTGTTTTCAAAAAGTTAAAGTTTATTAGGGTCAACACTGCAGTATTCTCCCCGGGGGGCCACAACAAGCTTTACACTGTGAGAGAACGTCACAACAACTTACATTGTGACATAAAGCTACAAACGCAATGTTGAAATATTTGGTCAAAACCATTGGGATATTTCATTACGTCGCCCTATAATTGATAGTCCTATAATTGATAAAGTGCATTTGAGGAATATCTTGAGATAGATGTTGTGTATCGCAAGGCCTATAAATATAAGTATTGTTTTTAAGTGCAATATGTAAGAATTTTAGTTCAAAACCTTCAAACATTCCCAGTGTCAAAAAGGGACTCAAACACAAGACATGTACGCAGTTTTAAGCTGAACTTGAGCACTTGAGACCAGATTCAACAACTGCTTCCAACCTCCAGTGAAGGAACCAAAATTCTGTTTCATTTTTGGGAATAACTCTCCAATCTATCCAAGCGTGTATGAGTGTACATGTCTTTTAAATGTTTAAAAGACATGTCACAATCAGTATTTTTTTTATAGGCAAAATAACAGAAACTAAGCACCAAACGTTACAGGTCTACATTGCCTGCCTTTTTTTGGCCATGATTTGCTCATTGTTTTGGACGTTTTAAACGTCCACGTTGAAAAGGGAGCCTCATATTACAAGCAATACTACAATCAGCAGCCGGAAAAGTCACGTGACATCTCGCGTAGATAGTTGTTGCCGGAAGCCAGTATGCTACCGGTGACCTAAGAGACACAAACATCTATCCCCCATCCCATCTAGAAGCTGTCGTCACTAACATTTCCGTAGAATATAACCAAAAGTGCATTACCGCCACTCTTTCTGCAGCCACTTGTACAGCTCTTGGAATAGCATTTTTACTCAAAAACGCTTTCTTTGGTTTCCCAAGTGTTGGAGTCATCGTGAAGTCGTCATGGTCAAAGTGGTCACTACAAACTCAGTAGTCCTTCTTTCTCAGCGTCTCGATGCCATCGTATCCCTGCCCCTAGCACTCCCGTTCAAAATTAACGTGCCCGAAAACGAAAATACGGTAAATCTTAAAAGTGCCTCTTTCGTCATAATTATGCATTTACCCGAAGGTTTGACTCATATTCAATCACAAATAAAGCCTTGGCTGCATTTTGGCGAGAGTTTCACTTTAAACAAAGGATCTTATTCTATCATTAAAAAGCTTTTCTATGTAGGAATATGTCGACAGGCACTTAGAGTGATAATTTGAGCCTGTCAGTGGAAGCAAGCACTAATAGTAGGCTTTGACCTTTGCAGTTGCCCCAAAGGAATACATTGAGGCCGGTTTCGGCTCTGCTGAGGCAATCTACTAGATTAATTCCAAATTGTTTTTTCAAAACTTAAAGGACAGAGAATATTGGATTTAATGTCCTTGAGGTATTTTATTTCAAACACATGTAAGTGTTGCTCCATGTCAGCTGGATGAGTACCAGGACATTCCTTTTGCTAACATGTCTTATCAACGGTACAACGTAACAATAAGTCAGAAGTGTGTGTGTGCTTGGTGTTCTTCTGACCCTTGGTGGCCAAAATATTTTCAAGAAGTGACTCGGTTGTGGTGATCTACTGGATCAGTTCCAAAATGTTCATAATATATGTTAACATACTGCATACATTTAAACATACTGTAATTACAAAGCAAATTCAAATCAAATCAGACAGTGTTAGCCGCATGCTAGTGAAGAAATATGAATATCTTACAGCTAGAGTCATATATGCTGTCTCAAGACTTGGTGGAGACCAAAACAGAGCTAAAAGGACAGGGAATATGGGAGTTAATGTCATCGAGGTGAGCGGTTCCCATCCTTTTTGACGACATGGACCACAAGAAAGTCTGTGTTTAAATCCCCATTACAAATATGACTGATGATATGACAACAGCTACATAATACACATACAGAATTTGCCTTGGTATATGTAATAAAACAGATATCATTTCCAGCGATATCATTAACCAGAAAAGAAAAGGCAAAATGGGTTATTGCGTTCCAGCGTGGAACAATCCAAGACCTGGTACGGGTCCACGGCCCTGCTCTAGCTAACAAGGACTCACATTTAAAAGAGTGTTAAGGTTGCCCCACGTCTGCTGAGTGAGGACCTGGATATTTGTTTGCTTACATGTTAGTCACATCGACAGTATAAAGTGATAATATGCCAGAAGTGTGTGTTTGATGTCATTTTCTGGAGTTGTACTGCCCCCTGGTGGCCCAAAAATATTAATATCGCTTAACATTTCCTTGTTGATGTTAAAAATAAATGTGCTATGACTTCAATAATAAAATTTAGATGCTCAAATTTCCTTTTGATGATACAGTGGACCTTCTACCTGTATGTATATAGATGACGTAACATCACATCCAAATATTGAAAATTGAGCATTGCTGTTCAGGAAAGCAAATGTATTTTGCTTTGATCCACCGTTAAAATCATCATGTTTTCAATGAGGTCCCTCACAATCAGAGAGCCAGATGTTCTCTCCGGAGCTGCCATCCTACATCAACAATTCATCAATCATACAGGGAGAAGAGAGGACCGACTGATTCCTGAACAGTTGCTACGGTAGACCAGCATCCTCTGCAATAAGAATGACAACTTGTTGCTGCAGCTTTGAAGCCATCATGCGTTTATCTCCTTTGAACAGCCACATCCACCGCAGCTTATGAATTTTAAAATCAACCATACATTATGTACACAAGAAATTTCTCACTTTCTCTATGTAGCATCGCGCTGGTGTGAGTGTGAGAGGTGATTCATGTTTTTTATGACCTGCAACTGCCAACATCAGTAGTGTTGGCTCACTGTCATAATAGTTTACAGTGACCGAAATGGCCCATGTCTGTACTTGTAATTGCCACGTAGTGTCTGTTCTCAGTAGCCTGGGTACAATACAAAGTACAACATTTCTGAAACAACTCCTGGGGAGCGCCATATTTAAGATCTAATAGTGTTGGAGTACACAAAGGGGATTTTTTTTCCTTTGAGTGAGTCTTAAAAGCATGTTTACCCTCCTCTTTCCGCTTTACAACTTTTACAAGCTTCACAACAAAGGATTATTCATTTCTCGACGCCTAGAAAACCATGACACCATAGGGAAATAGTGTTTTTTTTTTTTTTTTTTGATACATACATTATCAACAGCTACTCAGGCTGAAACAAACCCCGCCGAAGAGGACGACTCAGAGGAAGTGACGCAGCAGCAAATGTCGCTTGTCAAAACTGTTGCCATGAGAGACACTTAGCTCGATATTGAGATGCCATACATTTCATCCCAGATTTAATTTTCTGCTTGAATCGCAGAGAGAGAGAAAGTAATCACGCACACGCGTGTCATCAGCGTCAGACAAGTTGTCATCCCGGAATTACAATTCCAATATGGCAGCATGCATCTGTCAGCCAGAGATTAGACTTTCCATCTCTGCAGGTGACGTACAGGTGAGGTGCATTATGCAACGGACAGAGCTTTCAGTCCAAACCCTTTTTTTTTTTTGTCCTGACGTCGCTGCTATTTATCAGAAGACAATATGGCCAGTGATGCAGTGGTATAGGAATGTAACTGTTTCACAACCAGAAAAATAGGTTAACATGTTGGAATCACACAGGGGCGAGGAATGATTCGGTTTGAAAACAGGGGCACACACTCATCAGTATCTCTAATAAGCACAAAACAAGTCCAAGATTGATTTTTTTCTTCTCTATCAGATAAAACTCTTGTGTGCGCTGTTTCCAATTCCACTCTCTATTTAAGAGTAAATTGCATGTTTCATGCTTTTGACTTTGCCGGTTCCTCAAACCTCTATTAGTCGCCGATAGAGACAATTGAAATGATTGCAATTTATCTCCCAATTCCGCACACAGACTAACAAAGATCATGGATCTCATCAGTGAAGGCTGTGCGTGCATCCATGCATGTGTATGAATAATAATCAGCGCCCTGCACGAAGTAATAGACGGTGGTGAACTGTGTATTGTGAAGATGGACTCTGGCCACACCTCTGCATGAATAAGTCCATGTTTTTTCTTTATAACTGTGAGTAAGCAATTTACTGGACATACAATGCATCTCCAAACTCTTGGTGATTAATAATGCAACACCAACAACAACTCCGCTGCCGCAGAGGGTTTTATTGGCCCCCTTTTTCAACATCACAAGCTTGACGCCACCCACTCGTTCTTTCACAAGTGACCAGATGACAGAACTGAAGGCCGGGCGGAGAGGCACATGACACGGTCACAGAGTAAGCTGATGAGGAATGTCGCGGCTGGGGGGAAACAATAAAGACCCAACTGACTGTCTCTACTCTGCTGCACAATCTTGTTTGTACTTCTTTTTTATCATGGGAATAAACGAGGATGCTTTATTGGGCTGACAGAAACCTTTCTTATGAATCATACTTAGAATACTTTAAATATTAAAAGTAGATTAACAGAGCAACTTGGACATGTTAGTCCCCAGGTGTCCAACAGGATCATTCAGCCTGTTTGAAAGTCTGGTCTAGGACACTGAGGAGATTTTAAACTGGATTAAATCACACGATTTATACACCAGGTTTTAATCCACATAAAGTCAAATCTGCAATGGATCCATCAGAATGCCAATGAAACTGTACCGATCAGTGTTTGGCCGTTAGGGGGCAGAAAAACATGGACGCAGGAAGTGAAAATAAGTTCCCTCATTTCAACCAAGGAAATTACTTCTGATGAAGACACACCTCCAGAAAATGAGAGAACACACTTCAGAGAATAGGTTCACCACTGTTTTTTTGTTTTGTTTTGTTTTATTTAATCATCACATGTCCGTCATTGAGTTTAGTTTGGGAAAGGCTCATATTCACATTCACATCATAACTGTTGCGACATCAGCAATATTTAGTCGGAGCGGGCCTAGTTTGATCACAGTGTTATAAGCCTTGTCCATTTACAGGGAAAAAAATCACTGGTTAATCTTCAGAAGTGTGTTTTTTTTTAATTTTGTGCAAACAAATATTCATCAGAAGTCATATAATGTAGATATGTGGGGGTTTAGTGTGTTTCTCTATGCATTACCCATACACTTCCGTACAGCTGTCAGCACAGTCTGGCACCAAAGAAAGATTCAGAAGCTAGCATCACCCTGGTTCCCTCGTCAAAAAGCTTGTGGGATTTTTTCGTTTTTTCGAAAGTAAATTCTGTAGATTCCTACACGTTTTGTTCAGCAATATGGTCTTCACGGATGAACACCACTTTTGTGATTTTCGAAGCGTAAATTCAATCTCTTGAAGTGAAAAAACTAACATGAAGCTATAAAGAGACTACATTGCAGTTGCGTAATGTAACCTTAACCTACCCTCCAGTAAGCGTGTCACAGCACAATAACTATACACGTTTTCTATGAACTGATCAATTAACAAGTTGTAAAGTCGGAATCAGAATAGTCTGTAACTGAAGTAAAAACAACAATGGTGATGGCGTTTAATGTCTATGACGACTTTAATTCAGCCACTTGTTAGCAATCGCCATTTTTAAGACACATAAGCACTTTATAATAAAATTGTGTGGCATTTGATAATGTATTTTATGTCGTAGTACAAAACGTGGAAATACATGAAGCCCGTGGTAACCACAGACCTGATTTCAGACATTTAACCAAAAGTCAATTAAAAAACCTCAGACTTTGAAATGACAGAACCAGATGCTAGAACCAGAACCAGAACCGATTTCTGGGTTTTAGGACTACAAACTACACCATTCTAGCACAAAGATCTTCACTGATTGATTTTTTTATGTCTAAAAAAACTAAATAAACAAACACTCTTTGTTTTCATGATTGAATAAACTGAATAAACAATCTGACCTTAAAGGACAACATAATCCCATATTGTTCTACTTAGTTTATATTTGGCGGACCCTGCCATCTCTCTAGCTTCAATCACTGTTCTGGGGACCTTATTTTTACTCTGAGAACGGCTTGTTTATTCAGTCAAGGAGATTTATTATTTTGTAATATTGTATCATTACCTCATTTATATTATCAGCATTACATTGAGTTTGAATTTCTTCTCAAAAACTGTAATAGTGCCCCTTTAAGGTCAGTTTGTGTGTTCAGAAACGAAAATGAACAGATTGTTTATTTAGTTTTTCAGGCCTAAAAAAACATCATTGAAGATCTTTCGCTTCTGATTAAAAGCTGTTCCCCAAAGGTACAGAGTGCCCCTATAAAAACTCTGTCTGAACTCAGTCACACGAGTCTCTGTAGCTCCACAGCAGCGCGATCAGTGGAACATGAAGCTGTAGCCGCGGCTGTCAGCGGCTTTATACCCCGCCGCTGCGAGGACACGCCCCCCGGGTTCCCACCACTCACAGGGCAGAAAGTGATTAGCTCATCGCGGCTGTCAGTCACGCGTATGTACGGCGGCTTCCTGTGTGAACCGTTGGACTCGCTCTGTCTGCAGAGAGTCTCCGGTATGGGCAGCCGCCTTCTACTCCTCAACTTTTCACCGGAGATTTTACCACAGTTACTCTCCATTTGACACGGTTTACACCAGCTGGAGATGGATTTCTAAACGGAAATAAGCCGCAAGAGAGCCCGACGCGAGTTAAGTCGACCGTTTAGATTCATTTTGTTTTTTGTTGTTCGAGTTGTTGAAGGAAGAGGGAAAATGCCAGTTGCAACTCTTCTGCCTTTCACCGCGACCCCGAATAGGAAGTCTGCCAGCCCGACCTCGTTCAGGTTGACAGAGAAATTTATCTTGTTGTTAGTGTTCAGCGCTTTTATAACCCTGTGTTTCGGGGCCATTTTCTTCCTGCCGGACTCGTCCAAGCTGCTTAGCGGAGTTTTCTTTCATTCCTCCGCGGTGGAAACCAACACCCGCACCGGTCCGGACAGCAGCGACTCGGGTTCGGCTGGGAACGACGAGAGGGTTCTGGCCAAAATCAGGAAAGACCACGAAAAGGCTCTGATAGAGGCCAAGGATACGTTACAAAAACGGCCCGACGAGATAAAACAAGACATTATAAATGCGAAGGAAAAAGTTGCAAAGGAGAGTGTGGGTCAAGGTGGGAAGGATGTCAATAATTTACCTTTCGTTGAGTATCAACGCCCGCCCGGGACGACTGGACACGAACCCCTGGACCCCGAAACCAGGGAGAGACGGGCTAAAGTCAAAGAGGTGAGGATCTGTTGAGCTAGAGCACTCACATGCGTCATGCCAAACTCCGCCAAAAATCTGACATTTTATTATTTACATTGGCTTAGGGGAGCCGGTATTCATGGAAGAACGTGACTCAACACCTTACACAAATCCTGTATGTCCCTTGTATGATTCGGCGCACATATAATACAAAAATGAGGATTGAAGTGATTGAAATGTGAACTTTTACAGAATGTTCATTCGTTCTCTCGAAAGTCCCCTCCGCCGATATACCTCGCCGAGAGCGCCGGCAGGGTGAGCGTACGCCGAGTACACAACTTGGGATTTCACTGAGTAAAACCTGATTCTATAGTGGATCACTTGAAGCCGAAACACACCAAACACCCAGTAGTGTTCCGCTAACAATCTTATGTCATGTTGTGAGATTAACGCATACCTGTCGGTGAATTCGATCCGACGAGTTGGCAGGTTTTCAGACGGAGTTCTGCGTGACGTTTTTTCTTTCCACGAAATTTACCAGCAGCCTGTTCCTGGGGCAAAGGAAGGAATGCGTGCAGGATCCTCCACCCCCCTCCGGGCTTGTATACCTGCCTTTCGGGTTTTCCATGTCAGGACAATACGGGTGTGGTGCAACACGGGAATCATGCATGTGTGGCGGGAGGATTAAACACACCTTTAAGCCTCTCACATATTTTATATATGACCTAGATATACAGGGAGCTACACAGTTAGTAATCGTAGATGGGTATTTTAAGACAACCTGCGGATTTATGCATCGCTAGACAGCCTGATTTACTACTATTCATGTTATCACTTGGAGTCAGTGTCAGTGCATCTATGTATTCTATATTCTCTTTAATTTCATATCTTATACCCTCCTCTGATGTCCTGTCATGGTACACCTGTGAGAGCTAAACGTTAGCCTGCAGCATGGAAAATAATACCAACAGGTAGCCTGTCTGGTATCATTGTGTTATGTCACTGCACAGTTTGTGTGTGTGTGTGTGTGTGTGTGTGTGTGCGTGTGTGCGTGCGCGCAGAAACCACTTGAAAAGCCCAGTGGTGGAGTCTCAGAGATGGTTTCAGGTGGATGATGATCGGAGGCTATGTTGTCAGGCTGCTGCTTTATCTGTGGTGTCATGATCCCATCTCTCTGATGTAAGAATGTCCTTTAAAAGTTTTCACTAAACCTAGCTGGAGGTGGCAGTCATATCTTGGGTGTTATTTTGAGGATGAGCTTTCACATGGAGGCTGGTTGGAGAGCGGTTGTCACACGTAGATCTGCTCCGTGATCTGATTTCCATTTGCTCATTCAGGTGGTGTAACTGGTAGACTCCAGCAGAGGAGCATTGAGTGAGCGAGCAGATAAGGGCTTGGTGTCCTGATTGAGCTCATGTGGACAGTTTATTGACTTTAGATGGATTTGTATTGGCGTTTCATTGAAAATCATTTGAAAATGACATATCTGCAGATCATTCTGGCCCAGAGATGATATGAAGAAGGTGAGGATACAGCTTTAGGGTGGAATGCATAGGAATACAGTCGATGCTTCACAAAATGAAATATCGTGATGATGTATTTCACTAAAATCAACAAGACTTTTTGTTTGCTTTAAGGAGATCTTTGTATGTGAGAAGATTTTTAAAAGCAGAAACGAGCAAAGACCAATCAAATGGGATAAGGGATAGTCAGATTACTGACCTGGCTGACTATTTTCAGATTATCAGAATGAGTGTTTTTTGTGTCCGATTGCAGATTGATAAAAAAAATACAACACTTTGTCTGAAATAGTCGGCCAGTCTGAGTCTGTCGTCACCAGTCTGTGGCCCTACTCAATGTACTGCCCACGACACAAGCAGGTTGATTAGTTACACGTCACAAGTAATAGCCTATCAACACTGAATATTCTGAATCTGCAAGGTAATTTGTAAGTAAAGATATGAAATAAATGTACTAAGTGGACGTTGAGTAATAATAATAGGTATCGGCCCTGACATAACCATGTTGGTCAATCAATAGTTGGGATGTAAAATATATACTGAGCAAGTAAATTAATAACCTAACATTGGGAAATGTATATTATCAGCTATAATCGATCATATTTGTACAATTTTGGTGATAAAAGGAGATGATAATGTGAAACCAAATTGGAGCTGCCATGAGAAGCAGGTAATTATCGGTTTTTCGGTATTGGCAGGAAAAAAAACCCACTTGCCTTCTTGCATTCCTAACAGTTGGAGCCAAACCAATACTGGAGATTTGGGGCCCAGTACTGATACCTAAGGTATAGGTGACTGTAAAAATATATTGAAATCAATATTTCTGCAGATATTCTTATAAGCTGATAATGCGTAAACTTTCTTTTTTTAGTTTATTTTTTTTTTATTTACAGCGAACAAACAAATGTTTATGAAAAACTTGTGACAAAGATATGTATGTAACTGTGACAGGACATCAGTGCACTGAAATAGTAAACGTTGCTGGGAATTTGATCATTATAAATTACCCTCTGCATGTTTTTATGCATTATGTTATGTAAGAATAGTGATCATATTGGCAAATATCTGACAACATATACACAGAAACTGATATACCTGTGATAAGCCAATATCTGCCCATATCTGTCTGGCTCTACTAACAATCAGCTTTAATAGTCTAATTAGATCAATCTAATTTGATTAATCTAATACGATTATAATAAACTAATACAATCTTATCAGTTAACAGGAACACAGTTTCAGGACCTCGAAAAGATTTCTCACAATATTATGATAACCAAAATGCCCTACACTGCCCTGTCTTATCAATATATCACCAAGGTGTCGAGGTTGCAAGCGCTGCCCTGAAACCTAAAAAGACCACTAAATGTATTTGATATTAAAGACACACGGATTGAAATCTCAATAGTGGATGTTTCAGATCTTAAACAACATTACCTGCCACTAAAAGTTTAAGAAACCCTGCCATCACTGCTGCTGTCAACCGCACGAACGAGGCATTCATGTCAACTAGGCGCCATACTGTTTACCATTTGCAGATAGTGTGCATCCTCCTGTCAACAGCTTGTCATCACCGAACTTATACCGCAGATGGCTAATGTATTTGTCATCATATCGAAGGCAGTAGACACACCATCCATACAACGAGGACTCCAGCTGAGAGTTTGTACAGAGCAGTAGTCCTTAATAGACCTACATCAAAGTCCATACTATGCTAAATACCAGCAATTAATGTGAAAAGGATGGAGCTATTTCTGTTTGTAATTTTAAATTCTAACAGTTTGCTTTAGCGATGTATTGTCTTAATTTATAGCACATGTTGTGAATCTGAAGCGCTCGACTGAGCCCCTTAATCCCCAATTTCCTCCCTTCCAGCTCTCTGTTTATGTTTGGAAATTCATTTGAACTGTGTGACTTTCAAATCAGCAACAGCGAAGTGGAGGCAAAGTCAACATACATTATAGTAATGGGTCCCATTGAAGATGTTTTGTTTTGTTATGGCAGCTATCTGTGTTTGTATACAGATTGTCTTGCTCTGGGGTATTTTTTTCAAATGGCCATATATTATGGTGATTTCCAACTGGGGCTTAGGGCATCAGATATAATTTTTACTTAAGTCGCACAGATGCTGCTTTTTGAAAATTTTAGTAGCTCCAGCAGTATTGCTTAGCATATATTTAGATTTCCTTCTGTTTCTTTACCTTTTAAAAAACATCTTTGCCTTCATCAACTGTTGAACTGTTGTTGACATAATTAGGAAACTCATAAACCGATCCACTAGGGATTTAAACAATAAAATGAACTCCATTTTGAGATCACCTGTTGATTGCATCAGATTTTGACAACCTAAGTTACACAGGAGGATCTGAACTGCAATTTTTGTTAAAGCAACATCAGTTGAAATTTTAACGAGGATACAAGTTCTCTGAGAGGTTAGTCATCATGGCATCCCATACATATGTGCATCACTACAGGACACCGTTTCTTGTTTTTATATATATATATATATATATATATATATATATATATATATATATATATATATATATATATATAGATATATATATATATATGATATATATATATATATATATATATATATATATATATATATATATATATATCACACCCATAACCCTTTTCACACTGGTATGCCAAATTATGTGTGACCTAAATAATTGCACAGTGAAACAAGGAAACATTCGCTGTCATCAGAGATTTTAGACGTTTATTTGCTTAAAAAAATTAAGCAAACGATCTAATCGATTATCAAAAAAGTTAGAAAAAATGTAATAATTAAAAACATAATTAATCATTGCAGCTCTACTTAAGTGGCTACTGTGACATTTGAATGTGAATGCGTCTTGTGTGACAGCTGCTTAGATTATGAGGCTTGTCACTGAAAGGAAAAACATTGTTGCCCATCTGTAACTAGATGTGTCTCAATCTCTGTTTGCTCAGCGAAAACTCACAGTGGTATAGAAATGGTCCATGACAGTGCGATATTTTCTGACACTAAAACAAAGGCAAACTCTGCCAAAACCTTCAACCTAATGGTGCAACTAATGAAAACATTTTAGTGTGCTTTTCAGCTAAAATAAAAACATACAACTCAGCATGGTACTGGGTGTGTCAGACATGCTCTACTTATGGTGGAGTCAGATACAGTATCTTTCCATTTTTAACTGCAAAAGAGGAACAGTATTGTAATCATCAAGGCTACTAAAATGTCATGACAGCTCAACTTAATCGTGAGATAAAAATATTTCAGAGAATACCACATTGTCCCAGCAGTGAACCACATTTGATATGAGATGTTTGAATAGACGTCAGGGCAGATATTATTCTCCCTCTAACATTCAAGATAGGTCTGTTTCTGTGATAAAAATGCCACTGGAATAACTCAACAAGGAACCATAGAGTGTTTTTTGACAAACCCGTTCCAGCTTATAAGTAATTCAGATACATATTAACTAACAGTGCTGGCTCTGCCTTGTATGATTAAATGGTTGTTATGAGAAATGTCAGCTGGGGTGAGTCTTCATTTGCCTATTTCCCTGGTGATTTAGCTTTGCATTTGTGCTTGTCGGTGAGCAGACATGATACAATACGAAAAACCTGAAGCTACGTCCTGCTTTGAAAGGACTTAATTGGACATGTGGGTGTTATACATTTTAGGCATACAGCTGACGTGGGTCTCCAGAGAAGACTAAACGCGTAGCTCTAGATTACCTGCCACCATCAGAAAGGAGTGTAAGAGTCAAGCTATCAGACAAAACAACACTGTCAGTGTTATGACTTAGTTAAATTTTTTTTGTAGTGACTATTATATCTCGATATTACAAAAAAAAGGGGGATACGTTATTTGCAATGTAAGGCAACATATACGATTTAAAATGATGCAGCTCGATTGACCTCAGTGTATGTCATCCGCAGTGATCTATATAAGTGCACGTGGCTACTTTTTCATCATTTAATTTCCACTTTTATTCAGACAGTCTTTCCGATAATCAGACTACAGCAGTCTACAAAATAAGAGAAGCATCTTTTCAATACATAAACATTACAAAAATAAATCGTTTATCTGTCTGCAGTGCCTTACACGTTTGTTGTAATCTACAATAATATTGTTTTCACATGGCAGCTTTTAGATGAGGCATTTATAGGCTCTGCTGCACACGCCTCTCTCAGGGTTGGATGGCAAAGTTGACAGCGCCTCCTCAGATCTTGGCTGATTACCTGGGCTTGTTATTATTTATGGCTGCAGACGTTAGCTTCAGATGAAAATGGCTAACGTGATTAGTGATTGCTGTGAGGCAGACGGGTTAGGTAAAGCAGCAGGATGAAGAGATGAAGAGATACATTGCTGGTATATTTTTTTAGTGATGGTGTTGTTGATTTCCATCTCAGGGTCTTATATTGACACACTAACTGGCAACAACACTGGCAACTTGAGACTTAGGCAATTTAGGCTTTCATTGTCTGTTGTGTTCTTTTCTTTCTATTTCTTTTTAAAACATTTTTTTTTACAAAGAATTATTTCCCACTTAACTCCTGTGGCCTGGTGTTATTTAGTCTAGCTTCTTAAATTATTTGAGTAAAGTTCTTCTTATTCAACCACACCACCATCTGATCCAGATACCCAGTGATCTGCCCCTTGGAGGTGTGGTCTCAGTGGGCGAGCGTTGTGGACAGGCTGCAGGAGCCCCTCTGTTAGGGCTAAATAGCTTGTTGTGAGTGAACGCCACAATCTGAAAATCAGCTTAACCGCTTTGTCTGCTTGAAATCAAAGGGGTCTCTGGAGTGCCCAATTCTGTCTGCAGCCTGAGCTTCCACTCAGTGTCAGAGAGCCTGTTTTCACCTGGCATTAACATGCATCTTTTGATCTGATAACGTGGACAGCTTTAAGGCCTCATTCAGACAGAATCAGGGATTGAGGGCAAAACGGCAGTACTCCCATTAATTTGAGTGAGCGTAGTGTGTTGAGGCTGTGGCGGTGCACACCACAAGGGGAGCTAAACAAAATCCAGCTATCAGCAAGAAAAATGTTGAAACGGAATCAGCTTTGGAGAAACTCAGCCTGATGCTATCTTGCAGTTGCCAGACATGTAAGCTGGTGATCAGACTTGTACCATGAGTGACCAAAAATGCAATGGAGTGTAACATGTAATGTTTGACTGACCAGGTGGGAATGATGCTAAAGCTACTGCGAAAAAAACATTGCAGATCTTCAATGCTATTATGAAACAGTGGGGGGACAAATTAGACCGGTGGGCTGCCACAGTCCAGGTAATTAATGGGAAACATTGGTCTGACCTTTTTTTGTCCCCATTTGTCCCCAGTCAAACCAACATAGTGATACTGATTATACCTTTGTTAGCAGTCGGTCTGAATGGGTTAACTTGTCTTTGACTCCTCTAAACCAGGTTAAACTGTTTACCAAAGTCAGGCGGTTTCTAATTAGCAGACGCCTCTTTTATGGACTTAAACTCTATTTACGTTATTTAAAAGTCATTTTACCACCTCCATAAGAGAGACGGAGAATAAAAGGACTGTACTTTACAAATATGAGTGGTGAATGAAAGCACGTGGATCCAACTGAAACAGAAACCGAAACTCAACTTCCTTTGGTGATTTTGGCGTGTAATTCTGTATAATTCTGTGGTCAAGCACTGCACTTGGTGGAATTACTAGTCATGACAAGAGTCTCTTTAAACCGAGCTGAGCAGAGATTAACCTGTGGCAGTGTATGTACCAGTTAAAAATGCGTGTTTAGTGGAGCTGCGTCACACTTCCTGTTTAAAAGAGGAATCGGTTTCTGCTGGTTGTCAGTCTATCTGTTGTGGAAACCCCAACTGTTGATCTCTTGAGAACAATAGTTCTGGAAAGTTGTGAAATTTCATATCACAATCACACAGGAGCTGTCACTGAGATGTGTCTCATGCATACTCATTGAAGCATATCTCTACGCTTGCTTGACAGATTTCCATGCTCATTACCTGCTGTAATTTTGAAATACTTCACTTTAGAATTATACAATCCTTATTGCCATTTCTCTGTTGACCAGTCTTGTCACAAGCCATTTCTAAAGGTTGTTCAGTTACTTTTCTACTATATAAACTGTGGAAACTAATGACCTACTATAAATTGATCTTTGAGTCTTTGTTAATGTCATTTGGAAATTTTGTATGTTATCAGTTCTTTTATTCATTCAGCCACAGCAGGCTGCTGAACTCAGGTTTTTAATCCCATCACAATTCCTGACCTTGTTTTACCTTAAACTGGCATTAGACAACTTTTCTGCTATCTTCATTCTGAGGTAAACTGATTGCACAGTGTAATGACTGTAGAAGAGTAACGAGAAGAAGAATAGATTGGTTCCTTATAAGGCTTGCTTTCACTATGCTACTTGGTCTTCCACTAGGCTTGATTTTTCCTGAAAAAATAAAGGACAGATTACAGCACAAAGGAAACAAAGAAGGTGAAAAGGGTGGATGATAGAAACCAAAGTTGAGCAAAAGTTAACAGATGGGCATTTACTAGATGGAGAGGCATCTTGTCTCCAGGTCTGTTCCGCCCGTTCATATGTTTTCCCTTAGGCCGAAGAAATGCCTGCTTTTATGAACATGTTTGTTTATATCTAATGGTATCCCCCTGGAACATACATAGTATACAGGCAAGTATGTTAACAGCTACATTCATAATGTCATAACATGACATGTCATAACATTTACTGCATGTCGAACTCTCCTTGAGCAAGATACTGAACCCCAAATTACTCCTTGTGCACTTGGCACCTTGCATGGCAGCCTCCGCCATCAGTGTATGAATGTGTGTGTGAGTAGGTGAATGTGGTCAAGTGTTGTGAAGTGATTTGAGCGGTCAGTAGACTGGCAAAATGCAATAGAAATGCAAGTCCTGGATTTCTGTTACACATGGTTCAAAATCCTGACCAGGCTTCAATTAGGTGTTTTACTCTGCCTCTAAATAGCACTGAGATTGGTTTTCCCTGGTCAAATTGGGATTCTTAAGGGCATTTTTGTTTTGGATGGTAGCCATATTGCTGTCGTTGCAACAGCAGCGGCAACAGTAACACCACAGGGAAAAGCTAGGACGGGAAAAAGTTGAAAAATTGTCATCATTTTTTCCGGTTTGGTTTGTCCCAATGATTCCCACAGTCAAATGTACAAAGTTTGAATTTGGAAGATGGCTCTAAATGTTTGGAAAATCTAAATCTGTCTGTTACACTGTATTCTCGGGACACCCTGGATCTCAACTGAAGCTCTATTCCTGTGGCAGCGTTTTTAATATAATGACAGGCTTGTTGCTAATTATTAAACACAGACTCACCTTTTCTGCTCTGAGTAACGGCTGCTGTCCTGTCTGACTCATCACCCTGCCTTTGTGTGTGTGTATGTGTGCATGTGCGTGTGTGTACTAGTGTGCGTCTGCGATGTGATGAGATGGAACACGTTGCTGTTTAAGTATGCAGATGAGATGCAAATGGGCATTTGACTGGCCATAAGGACAGAGTGTTTGCAGTATTTACTCCTTTCAACTCACTATCTTAAAGGACAATTGCCCAACACCCTGTCAGCCTGCCGTCTCTGTCAACACCTCTTCTTTAAAATGCTCGTGCACACTGACTGAATTTATGCGCACACACACACACACACACACACACACACACACACACACACACACACACACACACACACACGTCTTGCTGTTCAGAGAGCTGTGGATTAGAGGCTGGAGGTTTGTGAAGGTTTCTCCTCACTGTCCAAAGCTGACTATCTTTTATCTCCTCCATTTCTACATGCCTATCATCTCTTCCCCTTTCCTTTCCTCTCTCCTCCCTCTTGTCCACTTCATTCCACCGTTGTTGATGCGCCACTCCCTGCCTCTCCTCGTTCCCTTTCTGCTCTGCTGTCTTCAGGATACAGTTCAGTTGTTTTTGCCCACTCCCAACACGATTGTCTCTCAACTGTGCGTGCATGTGTGGGTGTGTCTTTGCAAGCATGCATGTGTTTCACCAAAAAAAGAAGCCGTTTTGCTGCTTCACCAACCTTTAGAGCCTGAAATAAGATTCTCTGTTTCTGTCTCTTGCTGTCTCTTTCCCAGGCTAACTTGGCAGCCTATTTCTGTATCGACCATTTGAACTAATTGCCTCGGGTTCTGTGGTCCTACTTCTTTTAGAGTGGATACCAGATGTGTGTGTCAGTGTGTGTGCGTGTGTGTGTGTGTGTGTGTGTGTGTGTGTGTGTGTCAGACAGCTTCTGCTGGTCTCTCCAGGTGCTTTCTTTAATTGTCTAATGGCAATGATAGCTGTACTTATGTGAGTATGTACATTAATATTCTAATACAGACAGAGAATTCCTTTCAGTTTTCTGGCAATGGAAGCCCAGTTCATTTCCAATTCTAATTTGGTAAAGATGTAGACAAGTCATCAATAGCTGTGTTTACGTGGGAGCATTTGAATGAGGGCCTAATAATGTGAACACTTTGATCAAAACAAACTGGGCCATTTGGAAAGGACTTGAACTCTTTAAATCTTTTCAATGATTTGATCAAAGGAGGAAAATTCATCATGTAAACAGTTCTCTGATTGCTCTCTATTTTTAGAATATCCATACTTTGCATGCTCGCCTGTTTGCGTTAGATCAAAAAGTGTCACATCCCTTCTGCTCATGTCATCAGGTTTAAGCCCTCTGCAGAGAAGGAGAGTGGCATTTTCTGTACTTCTTCTGTTCTAATCAACATAAATGGAAAAGGACAGATGTACTGCTGCATTGTTCTCTGAACTGAAACTTGAAACCATTGCAATCGTGACATAAAAGCTGCTTTATTTCTCCTCTGTGGAAATGTATGCTTCACCACCACTGGTCTAGGCGCAGGCAGGATTTTAGTTACTTTTCTAGTTCAAATGATAGTAGCATTGAACTTGGCTCTGTTGAGAGGTGGAATGATTAGTTAACAAAGTAGTTGATGATGAATAGTCGAGGTATTTTCAAGAAGCCATGATGCCTCAAACTGAGAACTAAAACATACCTTTCTTTGTATTTTCCTTTTTGGTTAAATGCCAGTTATATTTGATATTGGATTTCACTACAATTTGCTGCACCTTGCTGGTAGTTAAACTACATTCATATTTTGTGCTGCGTCAAGTATTTCAACAACTTTTTGGATAATTTTTGGTAGTTTAACTACTCAATTTAGAAACCACTATTTTGGCCAATAACATCAAATAGATATATTATTTTTTTTATTTAAAAAAAAAAAAAAAAGATCTATACGATATAAATTTTATTTTATTTTTCTTTGATCTCAAAGTGGATGAGGTGGAAGCCTTTGTGAATCACCAGATAAGTCCCGACAAAATGCTTTCAAATCTCTACCCAAAATGTCCAAAGTGTTTGTGAAGTTCAACACTGTGTCCCAGCCAGTGCAGCATGTGAGCGGCTTTTTAATGTTGGTTAAGTTGTTTTTAGTGCCAAACGGAACCGGCTGTCTGATAAAAACTTTGAGAGACTGCTCATGTGTCGTGTCAACAAACGATTCTGCCCCGGCATCTAGTTCCAGTGCATGGTGTTAGTGCCTCTGAAGTTCCTGTGATGTTGACCAAAAATGTCAGCTTTTGTTCTTTAAAAAATAAAACTTGAGTTGATAGGCATATTTCTGCTGGCATGTGAATTTTTTGTAGGCTATTATATTTTGTTTCACATACACCATATGTTGATTTATTTAATGCTGAGGTAAATGAGTATAAGTAGTTGCTAAAGCTACTTTTTTAGCAGTAGTTTTCAAACTACATTTCTCCAGGGGCAGAAATGTAGTTTGTTCAAACTATTGCCAGGATGAACTACATGTAGTTTTACAAGCCACGCTTGCAAAGTAGCTTCCCCAACACTGGATTTATATGTAATAACAAATAATCATTAGTTGCTGCTAGAGCTAAAATGATTATTGGATGAATCAGCTGACAAAGAAATTGCAACAATTTTTTGACAATGTCAGATTGCTTAGAGGAATTATCTAGGCAAAAATGCCTATTACTCTCACATGTGGAATTTAACATTTTTTCTGGGATTTATATAATTTTAAGATGTTTATCTTTTTGTTTTGGACCATTGATTGTACATATATGCTAATTTAAGTTGTCTGAGGGGAAATTAAGCACCTTTTTTTTCCTGCATCGTTAAGACTGATATTAATCAATATTAGCAATTGCTGTGTATGTTGTCCAGTATGCACTGATAGGAAAGCGTTTTTTTTTCCCCAGAACATAATGCAGAAAAAGTTGCTAGTGATGTCATACTACATTGTCTATACATCTTTGTCAATATCGACTGGTACATTGATATCAGAATTTTTTTACCCCCTTATATTGGTTTCAGCCCCAAAAACTGAGTATCAGTCGCCTTCTAGTGCTGTTCCATGGACCATGATTAAGCTGTTGTAAAATGAATCAATAGATTTAAATCTTTTGTCATTTGATTTTATCGATATTTTCAATGTTATTTTGATCAGGAGAAAGATTTCACATGATGATACCATTATTTGATTAATTCATGATGGATGACACTGACAAAAATTTTCACATTTGGTTAAAGCGGTGAATGTAAATGGTCCAAGTTATGAATTGTATATTACCCAGAGATTGTAGGCTACTGTAATATATCAGGATGTCCTCCATCTTCCCTTAAAATACATCATGCTGTACCTTTAGCTCAAGGCCAGTGCTGGCTCGGAGTATAAAATCTAAGTAATGAATATTGTGATAGTGTAATAAAGTCACTGTAAATATATAGTCCTGGTGGATAGCCTGTGAGGCTTTAGATATTTAAAATCCATATATTAATATGGATTGTTACAGCGCGGCTCTTAGAAAGTCAGTGTGGATCGATGGGTCCGGTGGTTGGGTTTAGGGCAGTAATAGCGAGCTGTACTGGGGGAGGACGAGGATGAATGTGCTCATTCCACGTCTTGCGTTTGTTGCCTCCTGGCTCTGAATTCTCTCTACGGGGGAATATAGACTCCAGAGTGACAGATAGGGTCGATTTACATATATACACATACTGTCAGTACGCGTCCTTTTTGTATTTGTGTGTATGTGGGAGTCTTGTAGCCTTTGTGTTGTCCATCCATAGCTAGGGGCAAGCCCCAGCATCCCACACACCACAGGCCAGGATGGGGATATGGTGATATATTAAACGTTATTGCCTATAAGCGGCATCCATCTCAGAGGTCCATCTAGCACTGTTACTGTATCTACTCTCTCAGCTCCATTCCTGCTCATGCATAGTCATTGAGCATTCATTTGGAAAAGCTTCGAGCAAAATAAATTGGATGGATCGTTACTACTATTACCTTGTATTTGTGCTATAGGTCAAGGAGCAAACCTTGAGGCGAGGATGGAAAACTGTTGAAGCAAATGCCAACTCACACAGGCATACCGCCTTCAGTGTTACAGCCATAATTGTCATGGAGATGGAAGTAATGCAAAGTTAGATATACTTCACACCCCCAGCCTTGATATGTTAGAGTACTTTCTGTCTACTGTACCAGCCTCTTCAATGAGTGCCAACTTGAGCTGCAACAATTAAGCCTTCAGTTGTCAACTGTTAGATTCATTTTCAACTATTTTTTTTATTCAATTAATGGGTCTGAATCATTTTTAAAAAGAAAAATAAACCAAAATTCTGTGATTCTTAAATGTGAATATTGTCTGGTTTCTTTCCTCATCTTTTACAATAAACTAAAAAGACGAAGGCAATGATGAAATGACAATGAAAGAAAATCAGTATTTGCATCCCTGGTTCCAAACATCATAAAAGGTTGCTTAATCCTCTGGGGCAACTGCAGCTGTCAAAGTTTCGTCCATTAAAAGCACTTGGTCTTTCTACTGAAGGCTCAGGTTGTTTTTCTCTCTGACATTACAAAAGTGGTTCCTACAGAGGGAGTCCATTTTTTGTGAAATAACAGGGATCCTTTTTGTAACCAGAAACACAAGTCTCGCTCAAGGAGAGGTCTTGCTTGAGGTGAGAGTGAGACACAAATTTCTATTAATATCGGCATGATATCGATAGAAAAGATCGATAGATCGTGATTTCTTTTGGCCACTATACTTATGTAGCGAAAATGCTGTCGTGATAGCCCCATACATGGGATTTTGCTTGTTACACTGCCACTTTTTTGTCCAAAATTTGGGACACTGAGAAAGAGCTTTATAATGAAGTATTGTAGTGCTGCAGAGATGACCTGAGATGACATTACAGATGTTCTTAAGATTTAAAAAAAATCTTGTTTGTTTGGTACTGACCCCAACAAATGCCACGCCATCATGATTTTAATATTTTTTGCAGTGAAATTGTGTGACAAAATGAACATTCAGACTAATTGTGAATCATATCCTAATGGTAATATCTATCGAAGTGATAACAGTGTTATTTTTTGCCATGTTGTGCAGCCCTAGTTTCATCTTCAGTGACAACACTAAGGCTTCATAGGTTAAGTGTGTATTTTTGCCTTGATCTTGATTTGCGTGTGTTGTGATGCATTTAGGCGCCGGGTGATGCAGTTTTCAAAACTCAAGACTTAACGTTTGTAAGTGCTCAAAATGTGCCAGTGAAGTCGAATGACTGTCATTTGTTGCATGTGTTGTGTAGCTGTGTTGTTTGGACTTCCAGTGTGACTGTGGAAGCTGGAAACGTGCCTTCAATCATTCGTAGGAAGTTTAATAGGAAGTCAGCTAATGTCGTGGTGCCTTTGACTTACACTAGACTGAGAGATATTAGTGCCTGGAAAAGCTGGCTAAATGAAATGTCAATAACAAGTCATCAATAACCCTTCAGGCTCCCCCCACACATCATTTGAACCACCTCCGTGTGACGCTTCAGTCCACTTACTTCACTCTCCACTTGCAGCAGGTATTTCAGCTTCCAGAGAGCTTGTAGCTCAACCAACGACAACTGCCAAACATAAACTAGTGGACATGCACTTTAACTATAAAAAGAATAAGCCCAAACAGAAACATATTGTGCTGCTAAACCAACGAAACAAAATCTGAAATGGATTTTTTGGTCAGAGTTTTGTCTTGTGGTGTTTCATTTCATGTTTTTTCCACTCGGACCTTCTGTATGTACAGGTTGACATTTTCAGCTAAAGGTGAGCTTTGGAGCTTGCTTTTCTTTACTGAATACTATCAATACACCACAGGCTTTGGCCTCCAGTTGGAAAAGGACCTGGTTGTCTGCTGCGAGTGTGTGTGTGTGTGTTCTCCTCCTTCTTCCTGCTGTGGGCAGCTGCCTATTGACAGATTCCAGTAGCTCTACAAATGTGACCATGTTTTATTTGGTGCACCGGGAGTTCTGACTGTACTCTCATTTGTTGGCTGTTAGTTTCTCTTCCTTTTTCTCTCACACTTGCTTTCCTTTAGTTCTGTCTTCATATAAAAAAGTCCAAGATATACGGTATATTTGCCTCACGGTGCTCCATTAACTCCATTAATTAAAATCATCCCTTAACCTAATAGTCCCCACTGATTACTTTTATAGCGTATTGTTGCTTTCAGGTTCTCTTCCTACATAGTGGCTAGAGACTTCATTTACCTCAACATCATAAATAACTTAAATTTCAGACAGAGCATGATTAAAGACAGGTCTTTTTTGATGCCTCGCGTTTAAAATGATACGATATCCACAGCGTGATAGTACTGACTGGTCAGAGGTCCCGCCACCCTTTGTTACTGTTGTTAGGTTGGACAGGCTTGACAATAGGAAACATGGTAATACTAGTCTTGTTTAGCTGGGTGCCACACTGTTTGCAAGATAGTTTCATGGAGTTCAGCAACATACCCTCAAGAAGCATCAAGGACAACAGAACACAATGGAGGGATATATTGACTATATTTTATGAACACAGCAACATCTTTTAACCATCTAGTAACGTTGTTTTTCTTTTCAGCTAGGATGGACCTAGCATTAAGCACATGTAGGCTAACCGTAAAGTTGACAAAGGTTCATCTGGGTACCAAGCTGGCTCAACTGTTATTGGACAGTTAAAATGCCAAAGAAATTAACATTATTAGTAGCACTCTGTCCAGTTTAAACAAAAAGGAAGAAGAAAACCCTTTCATTAAGGGTGCCTCACACTTTCTTTTTAAATTTATACATACTGTCATGAAATGTAGTATTGTTGTTTCGCGACAACCTTCAAGTGTTTATCTCCACTTTGTAAATGTGTTCACATTTATTGAGAAGATTCCCCCCGTTCCCTGTGTCAATCTGCTGCTTCTGCTGCTGCCGTTCACTGTTAATGGAAACATTTTCTCCATCTGTTGCACATTAAACCACTTCCAGCAGTTCAGGGGATGTAATGCCTTTCCTTCACTACAAGGTTTGTATGAAACATCTGCAGGAAGTGTGTGTGTCATTGAAGGCAAGGTAACACTGAGAAAAGAACAAGTGTAGTCAATAAATTAGTGAGAGCGGTATTTTTATTTTAAGGAGAAATACAGAGCAGTGTGGTGAAAATTATGACTGCGGTGGAATGTGTGTTATATTGCAGGAATGTAGAATGCATTGAATTTAACATTATTAAAGCATGGTTAATTAGTTCCCCCTATTAAATCCAGCCATTCTCTGATCATGCCATGCTGGTCCCAGAACGGGTGCAGACGAGGCAAGTGCATGGCTTTTTGGATCATTAGCAGTCTACAGTAAGATTGGAGGATTATTAGCATTCCTTTTGCTACGGACAGTGATGTATGCTGAGCAGAACGGCCCCTCAGCCTCATGGGACTTTGGGTGAACACACACATGTTAAATCTATGACCTGGTGTTGCCATTAACAACCGTGCCTTTCCTTGTGCGCTTGTCGTACTAGTTGGTTTAGCGAGGCCAGGAGGTGCAATTTATCTTGTCTTGCTCAGAGCTAACACCCTGCTAGCTCATTAGCATTCAGATGTTAAGGATTACATTTAGAATTGGTCTTTAGATTTTTGGAGTCGTTAAAGGGCAAAGAAGCGTTTAAATGGCATGACGCATCAATATTGCAGGTGAGATGCTTAATATTAGCGCAATGTGTTGTTAAAGAGTAAATCAATACACTTGTTTAAGTTTAATGAGTCGTTAGCCTGATGACCTTCTCTTTTAGTATTCCTGCTTTAGTTGTGTGCGAGGACCTTAATGAGTAGATGCTAATGACAACAGGAATAGAATGGAGTGTTTTTTTTTTCTTCATGAATCCTTTTCTGAACAGTTTACAGGTCATGTTTTTTCAAATTTTTTTTAAAGGTAAACTCAAGGTTTCTCTAAATCAAGGTGTTCCTTCAGGAGGTGATATTTCCTTACTTGTCCTTCTTTAGTTAGATAAACCGTTCATGAACCCAGAAGCCAGTTTTTATTTACTCGTAACAAGAAAAGTTACATGATTTTCACAGGACAGTGATGAAATGTGAGTGCACTACTGCTGTACATGTAACGGGTACTGAGGACAACCAGTGGTTCATCCAGTGAATCACTTTGTTCTTAATTTAAATATGATAAAACACTGTTCCTCCTCTGTTTAACTTTGACAATGTAACACCAAGTAAATATGACATGTGTATCTGTATTGGAGATGCAACAATTAGGTGAAAGAAAATTGATTGCCATTTATTTTGATGATCAAACTCCTTCACTCATTTTCCAAGCAAAAATGTCACACATAGCTAGTTCTAGCTTCTTGAATATTAAAATGTGTGGCATTTCTTTATCATTTATGAAAGTAAATGAAGAGTCTTTGGACCGTTGGATGGACAAAATAAGCAATTTGAAGATGTCACTTTGGGTCCAGAGAAGTTATGTTTTCTTTATTTTTTATGACATCTTTAGACTATAGAGAATAATCTTAAAAATGATATGAAGATGAATTGATAATGAAAATAATTGTTAGTAGCTCTTATCTATATGAAAGCAGTGTCGATGTGTTATTAAGAAATTAGAACTGACCTTGAAAAGAAGCATGACCTAAAAATCACAGGCTACTTTGTCTATGATGCACTAAAATGTCATATGTGATACTTCAATTTTCATACGTTGCCAACTGATCTGAACTTGGACGGAGTTGTTATTGTCTTTTCTCGCAAGATCTGTATTGTTGGATGCTTCAGAGGGCCAAGGAAATAATTGTAATGTACACAGGAAGGGGAGGAGGAGCAGGAGAAGGGGCGGGTAATTAGGGATGTATTAGCACTTCCCAAGGTGGAGACAGTTCGGTAGAGTTAGTTTAGTCTTGATGAGAGGAGTATGCACTGGTGTTGAACATACCCTACATAGTTCAATCACTAACTTTGGACAAATGATCAATATTCTGATACGTTTTCTTGTGGTACTCAAGCATAGAGTGGATGTGTATTCCTTTAATGCCGACTGATTCATCATCTTAAATAGCCTCATAATGCAGACAGTGGTGAACTTTAATAATTTGCAGTAAAACATAGATCTTACAGCTATCTAGTAACCCCATGTGACGTTTCAGTCGTCCTCACTTTTATTTACATTTATTTAACTCATTTCAGACTTGTGAATGTAAAAATTAATATTAAACACAAAAAACTCAGATCTTGGGCAGCCAAATCAATTCAAAATGAGCACTGTTTTATTCATGTTAACTGTGTTATTTGGGTTTTGATGTTTCTCTCTCTCTCTCTACTGACAACCCCAGGATATGAGCCAAAATTCAGACCATTATGCACACATCTGTCTTGTGACATGAGCTCATTGTGTCTCATCGGCTTATCATATTTCCTATGCAGGGTTGTGTTACCACATGCTCAGGTTTCCTCTTCATTCAGCAGGTTGTTTTGAAGCTGACCCACCTGTTTGCACTTTCAAAGGCATGTCTGTGATGTTCGAATAGATAAGACGCCCACACAAAATCTAGGGACAGAAAATTCGCCGTTTCACATCCTGTCAACAAGATGCCAATTTATTCTTGGCAAATACGAGCTTTAAGGTGTTGGCACAGTCTGGCTGGCTGCTTTCAAATGCTTGAGCTGGTTCGGATTTGAAACCCTTTAGGCTGTGAGTCTCCACGGGGGGATGAAGTATTTTGTGACCCAGCCTTGTAGGCCGGTGATGGAGATAAAGGAAAATGCTCTTGGATATTCACTATTAACGAATCCCAAGCAATCCAGAGGTTAAGGCCGACTGATTCTCTCTCCCTAATCCAATTCAGTCTAATACCCAGAATCATAGGCTGTCAATCACATACTCCATTTATTTTTCAATCTCCCTTTCCTTCGTTCTCTCCCCTTTTTTCCATGTGAGGGCTAGCATTTTAACACCACAGGCTCCCTCATCCTGCATATCATATCAGCTAAGGACCTGATAATCTTATGATTTAAGGACCGTAACAAAATGATTGTCTGCCTCATGGAGCTCGCGTCACATCCACCAACATCATTCATGCAACAGAACGCAAATACTTAACAGTGTTTTCTCTCAATTTGGGGTAGGAGTTGGGGTCCTCAGCGAAGAAAAAACAAGTCCACGCAGGACCAACTACAATCATTAAACCTTGAAGATGTCATTTAGTTTAAATACCGCCCCAAATGGCCTGAGTGCTGCAACTCAGCCCTATAATGGGAGGGACAAACTTTTCAATAAATGCCTCATCTTAAAGCTGCCATGTGAAAAAAATATTATTGAACAATATATGTACTATTATAACAAATGTTTAAGGCCCTGCAGATGGATACTTTTTTTTTTTCATATTTTGTTAACTGCTGTAATCTGATTATCAGAAAGACTCTCAGATCAAAAGGGGAATTTAAATGATGAACGAGTAGCCATGTTCAGGAATACAGATGCATCGATAATCGGTTTGCATTCGAATTGTTGGCAGCTGAATTGTAATGGAAAGTTAGTAGGATGGTATGACACACTGTTTGGGCTCCAGTTTCTATGTTTATTTATTCATTTATGTATTTATTTATTAATCAATCAGATTTGTGTAAATACGTGGATACTTCTTACTTTCCAGGGTTACTGGAAACCAATTTTTCAAAGAAATATTAGATTTTTATTAAAAGTGTGTGTCAGCTTTCTGAGAGAAGAGAGAGTGAGAAAGCTGGTACGTATTGATAAAGCAGAAAGGAGTTTTCAAGTGTTCAGTATAAATATGCATCAATTTGATAATTTTGTATACACTATTTGACACATAATAGGGTCTTTATTTTCCCATAGGTTGACAGCCAACAGAACAGTGTTGGCTTGAGGCGTGGTTTACATACTTGAAAGGCATTTCCTTCGGTTGCAAAATTACTAGCATTTACTTACTTCGGTCTTTTTGCAATTAAGAGTCGGATTTACTGGCTTTGAAGGTAATTACACAATCAGCAAATGGGACTGCCCTCTGGGCACGCTCTGCAAGTGATGGAGAGCTGAAAAGTTGCAGTGCAGGGGTGGATTTTGTGTGAGATCAGCAAGAGCGGTGCAGCTGAAATAGAAATTGGCTTTATCGAGGTAACGACAGTCCAAAACATTTACAGAGGAAACTATTCAAGTCCAGCTGAGAAAGAAGCAGAAGATTGCTCTTGAAAATGTAGCGACCTTAATATAAATGTCGTACAAAAGGAAGGGTGTGCATAGTGCCAGAGTGCATTAGCATCTCTGTGAATGTCAAGTTTAATGACCATACGGCCATAACTCCCTGTTGGCTCTTTGTTTTGGCATTATAAAATGGTCATTTGGTATTACGGCTGTGTTTATCTTTCTAAGACGAATTTTGTTGCTCTCAAACTGATTCAGTGATGCTCCTCACTGCGTTTTTGTGTTACTGCTGTCACTATTAATTCACTGTCCAAAAAGGTCAGCCACCACGACAAACTTCAAACAGTTAAAAACATTGCAATTTGTATGAATTTCATTAAATCAACTGCAGATCATACCGACAATTTCTGTGGTCCCGCTTCTCTAATATGCATACAGGAGAAATGTATTTGTTCTCCAACGTGAAGGTTGGCTGACGAGTCTACCAACAACACTCCTTCGTGCCCTCTGTGCTTTTCCCCTCTGTGGTTTGAACTCCAGCTTGTTGTGGTTAGTTTTCCTCTTTTCTCCCTGACACGTGCGCCGGCTGTGTGCTGTGGCGTGCCCAGTTCAATTTACTGTGGAAAGAGGCGAGCCAAGTACACAAGCTAAATAATTCAGCCTGCATCCCGCAGCCACTCTAACACATGGACCGAAGAAGATGAGTGTGTTTGTGTGTGTGTGTGTTCTAATAGATACAGGTCATTATGCACAGTCGTATACTACATATTTTGATAATGATTCATTTAAATCAACTTAATATGGCTTGAGTAAATGCGGGGTTTGTAAAGAGTTTATTTCGTAAACTTAATTGGAAATATTGTATCAGACAGGCAGTCATTGAGCTGATAAAGGGAAAGGTCAAAAATAAAGACATGAGACACAAAAGAGGATGTGAGAGTGAGACGAAAAGGTACTTGTTAGTAACTGATATTGGTTTTAGAAGCCCTGTATTACTTTTGGATCGAAGTTTATTGTAACTGCAAATGACTCCTCTCATTCTGAGCAATTTCATGTCAAAGCTTTTGAAAGGGAATGCCTCAACCTAAAACTGCAATTGAAAAGCTAATAATGGAATAAATGTACTAATACTTGTGCAGAGTGTCTTCGTAATGCCTCAATTCATTTGATTCAGACTGTTGATTTGTTGTAGAAAACCACTTAGGTATTTACTCAGCCTTATATCCATCATATTCTAAAAACATACAAGGTTATTATCAGTAAATTAACACATTAGTTCTAATAAGCAAGCACACACATGTTTCAGACAGTCACCAACTAGTTTAAAGCTTCTAAGTTTCATTTATAAAGCTGACATTTGAATTCTAAATCAACATTTGAATGCTGCACAGCTTTTTTGTAGTACATATTTCTGCTTAGTTGCAAATAAAGATTAAGCTACATTCATATTATTAGTATTAAAATATTTGTATAACTTGAAGATTGTTTCTGGATTGAGTGATCCAACCAGTTCCAATAACTCCAGAATGCGCCAATCCATATTTATTGGCGTTAAGCCATACAAAAACAACTTTTTATACTCTGGTAGGGTATATATTGGGACTGGGCCTTTATGTGCACTAAACAGTTATTGACCACTTAGCTCTTCATTATGTGCATTCACACTGAGGGGTTGGGTGTCCTGATTCTAGGTGATTTGTTAATGACAGTCCCACATTTTTAAGTATTTCAATGTTGCATTTGCCCAATTTGATGGCATACGACTGTGGAAATGTAACTCAATTCCAGCTACAAAGTTGCTGCTCTTGGTACCACTCCTCTAATATCAGCACTGACTGGCAGGGTTGGAGCACAGGTTGCTAATGTTAGTTAATGGGCTATAGGCTAACTCAATTATTCCAATGAATCACTTATTTCATATTTAGAATTGTTTTAGTTTGATGATTAACCTCAATAGAAGCTTTGCATGTTATAAAGCTTATATTTGTTCTTGAACAGCTGAACACCTGTTTTCTCACCAGCCAAGAGGTAAAAGTCTCATCACATGTTCATTGGACTGCTGTGACCCCAAATCCGATTAACCACATCAGCCAAACATACAGCCGAATCCTTGAGGGTCTAAAGAGAGCCAACCCCACACCTTTCTGTCCAACTCATCTTCTGCTTTCAGAAGCCGCTGCCCTCACCATACCCCCAATGAATGGTGTCTTTTACTTTAATGCTCCCATGGACAAACTAAGAGGGGGATTTATGACCTACTGAGAACTTACTTGAGGAGGTTTGCATAACCTCTGATCTGTGCCACCCCAGGAAGATTGTTTTTCAGTGTTTAAACTCAAGACACTGCTTGTTAGCTGAAAGTCCATAGAGGGAACCTATCTTTTGCAGAGTTCACGAGGCAATGGACAGACTAAATAAGATAATTTGTCATTAATCCGACTCTAAGACACTGATAGAAACACAGATCTGGATTGAGCTTGTCAAATGAACTAACAAAACCCCACATTCACATCAAATTCTCCAGCTGCCTATAGCTGAAATCCAAAAAGCTGCTGGTGTCCTTTTTAAAGCTGGCTCACAAAGCCACTTCCACCCTTCTGAAATATAAAGATTAGGACTGAACTTATCTGTTCTACAAAGCAGGAAGAAAGGATTTGCTCCCCTTCTCCCACCACTGCACTAATAGTTACAAATGGAAGACTTTAAACTGTTTTAGCTGGCTAAAGAAGATGCATTGGATTGCTGCCCCGGCTGGTAAAATATAGGGGCATATACTGCAGGCTTCCAGCAGGGAACTTCAGCGTACAATTTGTCAAACAGTGTCTTCTTTAGCTCTTCATGACTGAGATGAAAATACTGTACATCCACAGAGAAAAGGCTTTTTTTTTGTGAAGAATTAATGCACCATCCCTGTCTTAAACACTACAGCTGGGGGAACTTTGCATGCACACATAATTTAACAGAAAAAGGCTTTTTTAAGACTTTTGCATTGAACAAACAGATACTCTCTAATTTAATAAGGGTCTAAACATTGTGAACTAAATTTATCAGGAAAATAATATACTGAGGGCAATCACGTTTGCAAAAAACTGCATGTACTTATGTGATTAACAACTAAAAGCTTGGGTAAATAATAAAAGTAAAACGTGTTTATCCAGCTTTCAGGAATCTATGTCCAACATTCCCCCGGCTGCTAATTGCATATAAACTCTTAGATTGAATTTTAGCAGACTGTGGTTTATCATTGCCAATTACATAGCCACAACTGTATTGCAAATTGTGCAGTAATTATGCTGGGGCCGATCAAGGTATTTCCAGGTAATAAATTTGCCTACAAGATTAGCAAATACCATGGCAACTATATTATCCCTATTTAATGTGTGACTTAATTACTCTGGAGTGGAGCAAATCTAATTTTGGCCTGCTTTGTAGTGGAGACGTGGTATAATTATTACATTATCACTAGTTTAGATATCATTCCGTGTAGGAATCGGACATTGTAGATATGCAAATAAGAAGAAAACAAACAGAAGAAACAGTTTGGTTATCGAACTCGAGACTTTTATTTTTATGTTTGATTGGAATTGAATAAGTTAAGTGAATACTGGATTTATCCACAGTGAGTTGGATGCATGGGTGGGATGTGAATGTTGATCATTGCTTCCATTTAATGGGATTGTAGAAGTGATTGGATTAGCAGACAGTTACTCCTCTGGCTGATTAATGGACCTAGGAGATCCAACACTTAACAAACATGGATTAGAGCTGAAAAGGTTAGTCAATTGATTGATAATCTGATTGACAGAAAAATAATCAGGAAGTATTTTATTAATTGATTTGTCATTTAAGTAATTTTTGAGAGATAAGTGTATATTTTTAAGCCTCTCAAACGTGAATATTTGCTGGGTTTCTAAGTCTTTTATGATGATACATTTTGTTTAATTTTGGGCTGTTGGTCGGACAAAATGCCTTGGGGGCAGGGAAACTGTTATGGACATCTAGACCAACCCAAACAAATTTATGTTGAAGGGGAGGATTGTCAGTTATCCAGTTCATGGTATATTGAAGTGCTATACGGACATGTCTTACAAGTGGCTTTTAAACCGTCTGAACTGAGGAATGAGAGGTAATTCTCAAGAAACTCAAGCAGGTCCAGTTGCCTCCGTATAGCACTGAGATTAAGCAAAGTTATGTTATGTTCATGGTTTCTTGCAAATCCATCATGGAACCAATTGGTGTCCCATGAGGACCTACTGTCGGCTATAGTCAAAGCAATTGTTTGTTTGAAAAAAAAAAACAAAGGCAGCTCCTCAAAGGTATAGTGTAGATGTTTGAGCATCATTTATATTGGAGAATGCATATTATGGGAAGAATGGCGCTGAAGGCTTTTCTCAATGGGAGAGCTGCTGTCTCTTTGATTTACCAACAGGCTTCATTGGTGGTGGCATTCGGGGAGAGCTGCTGATTGTAGTTAGTCCGTGATTGACAGTGATATCTCAAATCATATTCCAAGTATGTTTCGACAGTGCCTGCCCTTTCCAAAATGTATAGCTGTGCCTTCCCAAATGTGTCTGGCATGTCAGGTGAAAATAATCTGCAGATAAACCTTTAATGAAAATAGTAATTTTTTGCAGTTCTACATTGTATGCTCCTTTGTCGCCTAGTTGCAGTAAGAGACTGAAAAGTTGCTGTAATTTGTGCCAGTTTACTCCAACCCATTCTACCAACCCTGGAAACGGTTTCCTACTTTAATTGAATCTGCAATGTCACAGGTGTTTGATAGCATTTTTAGTCAAAAGGTTAAAGCCATAATAATTTGGATGAAGAGACAAAAAGCTTTTTAATTAGTTCCTGTCAAAAAGCCAAAATGGGCAGTTTTCCAGATTTCCCCTTAATCCAGCCCTTTCACATTTCATAGTTACTTTCCGATCCTTCAGCCCAGGCCATTTGAATAGAGCACAGGGTGTATGTTTTGGCATTCTTTGCTGCTCAGTCCTCGTCTCTGCCAAACTGTAAAACAAATGAGTGATGAGCTCGAGCTCTGCTGCTGCCACTGCCGCCGCCGCCTCCGCCTACTTTCTTTCCTGCTTGCTGTATTTGAGCGAGCAATGGATGTAATGGAGGGAGGGAGAGGGGGAAAAATCAATCTGCCTTTCACAAAGTCTTCATTAGTTTGCCTTTTTTCAAGCGGCTGGGTCAAACCCAATTGGGCTGCTTCCTACACCAAGAGAAAGGTCAAGTCAGTAAATATGTGTGTGGTCTGATATAGTTGTGCAAGCCCATACGCACCCTGCAGGGGGTTGAGAGGGAGAGTTTAGCACTTTAACCTATGGCACAACAAGTCACAGTGAAACGAAAGTCTTCTGTAAACCTTGCTGGAAAACACCCACATAAGGATGCTGAATATGTTTCCCATTGTTTTTCGCTCTCTAGAAAACAGCTTCTTTTCAAAAGTTGTCAGAGTGAAATGTAGCATCCCTCTCTGGATTGGATCTTCGTCGACTCAGTGGGTTGAATTTAATATCAAAACACAACATTTCTCCTAGCTCAATAACAACATGGCTAATAGCTTTTTTGGCTCCATTTCTGGTCGGATAATGAAAGTAATCATATCACCGAGAATTGAGTGTTCATGTTTTATTGTAACATCTCTTTTGTCAATAATTCTGCTCCCACAGGTGTGTTATATTACTGCCAGAACCAGGTTTTTAACCACACAGTCAGTCGCAGATATAGATTTATTTTTTCCCCTCTCTTCAATTTCATCATTCTCTCCACTCCTCCCTTGACGGTCGTCAGCTAATATTGATTAGTGTGCAGTGTTGCTTTGCAGGTAGGCTTGGTCTGTTGGCCATATTATCAACACTGAGCACTGTTAAGCACCAATCAGGCTATTGGGAGCAACGCATTTTACGAGCCCCATCAGGTCAGTGAGTCTTGGCACTTACTCGACTTGTTAGGAGGGCAGGAATGTATGAGAAATAGAGGAGGTCTGATGGGAAATCTTTGTTCTATTGGACAGACTTTATTGAACTGGAATTTACACAGTAGATAGTTACTGATTAATCAATGGTTGACAGTGAACTAAATCATTACATTAATATCGAATAACGCAAATTGAAGAGGGTGTCCACATTTCTCTGAACTTTTCTTCATCGTCTTTTGATTGATTGGAAGTCATGAAGATCATAACAGCCTGACTTCTTCATTATTATCACATTGGCATCATGCTGAAGGGCTACGTCAATGTGGAACAGTGAGCTCTCTGTTATGGTATTTGCTCTGTCTGCCTGATAATGTGACTCAGCAGGCACTTCTCTGGTGAAAAAATACAAATGGTTTACTTGGAAGCTGTGGAAATACCGTTACATTTGTATCAATAAAGGGACACTTTCATACCTGAAGTTGGGTTTATTTGGGTTGTACCAAGGAGAAAGAAAAAGATAGATCATCGCCCTTTAGTGCTGGTGCTTGGACTTCGACTTCTCTTCACTTCTCTGGTGAAAAGAAGAAAATCAAGGAGAAACGGTGCAAAATGGGTGAAGCTCAAGGGGGCATTCCATTCCTTTTTTTATTTTTACTTTTTGTGTACTGATTTGCTTAGCTGAACAACCAATCAGAATGATGTATGTAATGGATGCATGCTCAACTGGCTGAAAAGCCACTGAAGAGGACTGACTAGTGCCAATGTTCAATCAATCAATCAACTTTATTTATAGAGCACTTTTCATACACAAGTATGTAGCACAAAGTGCTTTACACAGGAAACCTAAAACAATAATAAAGAAAGCCCCTCCCTCCCACCCTCCGTACTACATACATGCACACACATACATGCACACATACGTACACACACACACACACACACACACACATATACATACATACATACATACATACATACATACATACATACATACATACATACATACACACATACACACACACACACACACACACACACACACACACACACACACACACACACACACACACACTCTTACTACTGGCAATAGGGAGACATGGCAAGGCACTGAGGATTGAGGAAACGCCACCTTTGGGGCCGTCCACACTGGGAGGAGTCACAGGCTGTGCCACGGGGGGGCAGCAGTGCCCAGGCCCCCCGACCCTGACAGACAACAGCTGGCCGGGCCGAAAAGACCCAAGGACAGCACCCCCAGCAGCAGCCCAGACACAGCTCCCAGTGTGGAGGACCCCCCTGAGGAAACTCTGGAGTTGACCCTTAAAAACTAAAAACATAAAATAGGATAAAAACCCTGACAAAAGATAATTAAATGGAGTGAACAGTTAAAAGGATAACTTTTAACTGTTGGGCAACAACATGGACGACGGATGCTCACCAAAAAGCCCTGCCTGGTTCACCCTGAGCTCAACATTAGCCTCTGACTAGTTGAGTTGAACCAGTGTTTCCCATTAATTGATGATGGCCCGTCATAGTCTAATTTGCTGCGCCACAGGCTCATATTGATCCAAAAATATTTTTCCCCTCCCATAATAGCGCTGAAGATCTGTAACGTTTTGCATCCTTGCTTCACCAAAGCATCTCTCACTCTCGGTCAGTCTACGGCCCCGTCCTGTTCTGTACGCATACACATGCTCTGTCAAAGCGCACCAGATTTAACGTTAAAATGAGTAAAATTTTCTTCTGGGGAGCAGGGCCCAATACCTCGCTACAGGGTCCGAGGTCCTTCCCCCCATAGTCTCATGAAATCCTGTGGGAAACTTACACTGACAGGTATAATATATATCGTTCAGCTCTGAAACAAAACCTTGAGCAGCCTTGGTTGGACTTGATAACCAATCAGAAAACTTCTCAACACCGTGAATACTTCCTTTTTTTGTTGTTGTTCTTTAATTGCAGCCATTGTTGCTGCTCACAGTTTTGTTTGTGCCATTTTCTGTTTCCTTCAAACTTTTAAATAGCCAAAATTTTTGTTGTTTCTTAGTGTGTTTTGGCAAGACAATGCTTTGTTGAAACTACTGCTACAGATTTTCTCCTTCCTAAGAGATAAGGAAAAAGGTGCACCCCTTTTGGATTGGCCAGGGAAGATGTGGCAAAAAGAAAGTCAGTGCATCGCTGATCCAAAAAGGGTCTCAGGGACTATGTGAGACTGTGTAGTAAAGCTGATGGTGAAATGAACATGGCACAAAACTTGTCTTCATCCAACTGAAGTTTATCGCTGTCTGTTGTAGTTGTTGTTAAGATTTTGATAGTTTCACATAGAGCCCTGTTTCCTGTTGAAGCTGGAGCTAGCCATCATGGAAAAAGTATTAAACCCACTTTTCTGTCAGCGGAGACTTTGTGGAGGCAGCATCCTTTTTCCAGCAGTACAATACTGACCCATATATGGCTGCTGAAATACTAAACCGCTTAGGAAATCCCTCACTGATCCCTGAAGAACTGGTCCCTAGGCGGAGAGATAGATATTGTCCTCTGTCTCTGAGCAGTGAGAACATGTGAAGAGACGGGGTGGAAAAATAGTTGGGTGGTGAGTTTTGCTCCAAAACAGCATGGGTCAGAAAGCAAGTTTTGTAAGCAGAAATGTCAGGGCTTCTGTGTGCTGTACCTTTTTTTAAAGGTTTCTACCAGCACAGAAGGAACTGTAGCAAGAAAAACCTTGTTTTCTGCTTAAATAAGTCGACACAGGGGAATTGTGCTGGGAATAACGGGTTCACCGAAGTGTCAGAGCTCACTTTCCCTCAGGGCCAATTGCATATGCATTTGTGTTGATCATTCCTATGATACCACAAGATTGAAACACTGTCAACATACATGAACATTTTTTAAGAAATAAAGATGGATATGTTTGACTGCTTAATACCATTTACAAACAAGCAAGTAACACAACCTGAGCCACAGAGTTGACTTATTGTTTAATGGTAATGCATTCCAGATTTTTTTTTGTGAATCAGCCTGCACTCACACATTTGTTTCCATGCAATTATGATTTAACTTTAATGACCATACCAAAACGACACATTATGTTCACTTTGATGAATTGCACCACCCAAATGATTTTCTGCAAATTGATTTTTAAACAAACGAGGAAACAAATGGCTGCCTGGAAGACAAGAGGACGGATTGTAAAATCCTGAAACATAATGGCATGGTCTCGAAAGTGGTCATCAGTAATCTGAAGTAAATAATTTGAATGAGACATGATAATGAGTAAACAATATAAAAACTCTCCACAACTTGAGCTCACTTGGAGTTATTTCCCCAACCGCTCACCTGTAATGTCTCTGCCTCTAAAATCACACTTTGTAGCTTTCAAGAGCCTTTATTTATGGAAAGCTTGGCTTCGGTTTGCCTCCTCTTGTAAGGCTTTCACTTCTGCAAAATTCACACGCCGCCCCACACCGGAGAGAAATTTGTCCCTTTATTTCTCCATCATTCAACTGCAGCACACTGAGGACTGGCCGCACCTGGGTTACTGGCCATTATATCGACACATTTGTAATTGTAATTATTTGTAACTGGGCTCATTTGCATGCTATACTTTGGTTAATACTGCACACACAGGTGGGACAAAATGTACCCGCACCTGCTGTTGTGCCGTGCCTGGAAGAGAGCATTCTAATGGTGGACAGTTTGAGCCTTCAAACACAGGTGGGACTGGTTACATTTATAGTAGTGAGACTCCATTTAGGTGTGCATGGTATTGTGAAGGCTGGCATCTAATGGAACAGAGCCTTTATTAATGTTAGTGGCTGCACGTGTTGGTTTTTGTACTGAGATGAGTGTCTCTTGTGACAGAGCCAGAGTGGAAAAGTGTTAACTCTTTAACTCAGTGAACCAATTAGCTGCTCCTGAGCTTAAGTGTTAAATACCAATCCCCTTCACTGCACCTAACCTTAAAGGGGACCTAATATGCTTGTTTCCAGCTCCATTTTAAATGATTCACAGTTTCATTTTTTATCTGAATCACTGCACTTTAGCCTCTTTTTCTTTAACCTAGTCTTTAAAAAGATAAAAATGGCCATTAAAAATTATGAATAATTATCTATATCGACCAATATGAAACTACACAATCCTCCTGATAGACTTTTTAACGCTCATGCCTAGGTCAACAAAACTGTTATATTCAGAGCAGTCTGAAACAAAAGCTTTTTTGCTCACAGGGATTGCTTTGCATACCTTTGCCTAATTATTTGGAACTTTGGCCATGTTTAATATTTTGCACTGTATAATTTATATTTGACAGACAATAAGGGAAAGCATAAAAACACCCCTTAAAAACTTACCATGTATAATATTCTAAGCACTTTTATCCCATACGTTCCCAAGCCTTTCAGCAGTGTCCCTGTGTAAGTGGTAATGGCGCTTCGAGGCTACTGCCGTCTTCTCTCCTCTAATATAGATGCAGCCCCAGGGTCTGGCACATTTCAAAATGTCATTTCTATTTCATGATGTTTAATGTGTCAGACCTGGCATCCTCCTTCTTTCCATCCGTCAAGATTTTCAATCTCCTTTTACTGTGAAATACATGGATATTCAGGGTTTATAAGGTACTATTTACATGATGCAAGGGGCTTTATTTTTTTATGCTTGTTTTTGCCGACTTGATCATAGTGAATGTTTAATGTGCTCTTATTTACTCCCATGGAAGGCTGTGTGTGTGTTTGCGCCCATGCATTGGCTTGTGTGAAGTATAGCAGCAGCAGGCTGTCTGGCCTCAGAGATAGGGTTGAGAGAGATGCAGTAATATTTTTTACAGAGGTGCACACTGTTTTTTACATCCCCATATAGAGAGAGGGGGTGGATATAGAGGGAGAGATTAAATTCAGGATAGCATAAACACAGACAAAGCTGGTAAACAACCCCTGCAGCAGGAGAATCAACAACCATGTGAAAAAGCATTTACAAAAGTTCTCCTGTAAGGATAACAAGCACTTACTTGATCAATTTTAACTTTGGTTGAAATCAAAAGCATGCCCTTTTCTCTGCTTTTCCTTTGTTCTTTTATCACTGATGAATTGCTGCTGTATTGCTCTGTTCTCAAGGCTATTCCTGCACTTAAAGCTTTAGTTCATGCAGTGAAATGACAACGTTTAAAGGTGTAAGAAAACGTTTAGTTTAGTCGAAACAGTTGACAATTGATTTAAACGAGACATATAATGTTCTTTTTCAGGTTCATCATTTTATTTTTGGGTTACTACTAGAACAGGTTTACAAGGTTTACACAGTGCTGCAGCTCTGTCTGAAATGCTCTGTTTTAGCTCCTGTCTCTTTAAAGTCCCCCTCCTGAATACCCAGTCTGTTCTGATTGTTCATCTCAAACACGCCTGAGCCAGCACCACTTGCAACAACAGAACAGCTGTGCTAAATCAATAATTACATGCCACAAGCTGCTAGGCATAAATTAAGTAAATGTGTGAAATGCTGATGTCATAAAATCACAGAATTAAAGGCGGGATAAGGCATTTCAGGAGCAGTGTCTTTTGTGGGAAAAAGGAGCTTCTGTTGTTGTGTCTTGCACAAGAATATAGGATACGAAAAAGCGTAATAGGTCTGCTTTAATAGTTTGCAACCAACTGATTAATCGTTGTAGCTCTGGTGTTTCACCTTTTTAACTAGGCACTGTTAATTCTCTGCTCTATATGACCATTTGTCATTATTTAAAAAATGTTTCAAATACCAATTTCTGTATATGTCTCAGTCTTGGGGCAGCTCCACAGTGAAACCCTTACAAGTAAAAAAAAAACCTGTAGCTACACTAGCAGCAGCTTTAAGAAACATTTCACAGCCTTTTCACTTGCAAACAGGCTTTTGTTGATCGCACCAAGCAACTGTTGTGTAACGTAATGAGTCAACCTGCAAGTATTTGATGAAAGCTTAAGATTTGCGCTTCCAAACACGTGCTGCATGACGGGACATAAACAGGAAACCACATGTTTCAAAGAAGTGCTGGTAATGAAATTAACAGAAAAGGAAATAGTAACTGTTGTCTGGGCAAGCTCATGTCTGTACCTGTATAAATAAGTGAAGATGATAGAAAGCTTTTAGAGAGAGTGCTGAATTACAAAAGCTTTATTAAACAACGAGCTTCGACAAGGTAAAAACTATGTAGAAGTTTTATGCCTCCTAAATAAGAGTTTTTTGGACGTGTATGTGATTTCTTGACGAGAATCCGATGACAGAAGGGGAACAGCAGCCTAAAAACAGTGTTCATCTAAATCAATTCAGTGAATCTGGATCCCTTTTCGTGGAAGTTGTTTGACGCCAGGAATCCGATTCAACTTCAAAGTGATATTTCAGAAGTTTGCTCAACCATTGCTAAAAGACTGTTATAAATCAATAGTTTCCTGCAGTGCACTTTCCATTATCCTCACAGGCTAAAACAATGCAGCTCTACTCCTCTTTTCCAGTTTGTTATGTTTCTGGTTTATCACTCCTTTTCAAGGCTTCTATTGAAGGTGGATAAAAACTATGAATTTCAATTTACTATGTGAAGTGTTTTGCGTTATATTTACACCCAGTAGCCGTTTCTGCCTGCTTCCTGTCTACAGAATGTCCTTGCTTTTTTGTGACCCAGCCTGTTTTCTCTCAGTATCACACTCTGTCTTTATCTTCCTCTCATTGAGATGGCAGGGAGTGAAGCAGTCAAGCATCTGTACTTCACCACACACTCACTGGGGATGCTGCTTTGGCAGGCAGATAGTGTGTGTGTGTGTGAGTGCGTGTGTGTGCGTGTGTGTGTGTGTGTGTGTGTGTGTGTGCATGTTGATGTTTGTGTGGTCCACATGCCGGTTGGCTGTCTGATGTCCTTATCTGCCCAACGACCATATTGTCACCTAACTGCCCTCTCTCCCTCTCACACACACTCATGGTGCACCTGTTACAAGGGCGTTTGTCACAAGTGCTTCCCCTGAGACAGTTTTTCGGTTTCAGCTTCACTTTCACCACAGCAGCCTCCCAGGGAGACTCACTTACACGCACATTCCCTCAGTTACAGATTACTTAAGGCACCCTGAAGCAAACGGGGTCATTTACCCTCAGATCTTTGCACACCAGTTAATGATTTACCATCATCACTCTGTGTGTGTGTGTGTGTGTGTGTGTGTGTGTGTGTGTGTGTGTGTGTGTGTGTGTGTGTGTGTGTGTGTGTGTGTGTGTGTGTGTGTGTGTGTGTGTTGTGTGTGTGGTGTGCGTGTGTGCGTGTGTGTGTGTGTGTGTGTGTGTGTGTACAAACAACAGTGTAATGTACACACACTGAATCTGTGCCAGGTTTTAATTTTGGTGACATTTAAATGAGGCCTCTGTGGACTTTTGTACATCAGTGCCCATCTGTGGTAGTAGACCACTTGGTTGGGCCTTATTGCCATGTCAACACATCTATATTTTGCCGGAAATGTTTTGGCCTATCGAGGCAGGTGTCCTAATTGCAAGTTCTTCAATTTAATGTCTTTTTATTTGTCTTTTTACTTTGATCTTTTCTTGATTTGGTGTTGAAATCCTAAATATTTATTCCCATACTAAAACCTGTATTTTGCTGATGGTGGTTTAGAGTGCTGTTTCAAAACATTTGTCTGAAAATCTCCCCTAGGTGATCACTTAAGATGAGAGCCACACCTGCATTTATTAAAAGATGAAATACAGATAAAAGTAAAAATCCTTCAGTTGTACTCTTACTCACACACTTAAAAATAAACAATATTCATATTTCTTTTTATAAAAACGCTCTTAAATATTGAGAGCTTCACAGGTTTCTTGAGTAATAATTCAATAGATTTTTTTTAAGCAATGTGTGTAATTCAGAATAGATCAGTCGACTATTTGCAGTTGCTTCTTCATGAATATTTGACAGGGTTCTGTACTGTCTCTGATGGAACCCCTCTAACAGCAGCAGAATTTTCTCCCTGCTCCGATCTTTAAAGCTGCTTTAAGCGTTGGCCGTCAGGTCGTTTTACCTGACTTCCTGTCTGTTTCCCAGTTAGCAGTCCCCTCCCTCCTCTCTATGTCACCCCACTTGCACGATCCCTTTGTTTTTCTGAGGCAGCCCTCTTTGCCTTTCTTTTTTTGTAGTTATTTTCTTCACCTTGCCTGTCTGATAATATAAGCCGTCACCGAGCGAGCTGGAATTGGCAGCCTTGCCGTTGCTTGTTAACAGGAGGATCCTGGCTTCGGTGTGTTCATGATCAGACAGGACTTCCTCTTTATGGGGTTCTCTGTCACCAAAAAGTATACAGAGATACCAGAACATTTCTTTTTTCTTTTACTGAATGAACAGTTATCTGTCTGTCTAAAGAGGATGGGTGACATGGGTTACTGACCAAAGAGTGATGACTCTTGGAATGTAGACCTATTTAACACATGTTTTGATAAGAAAATAACACTTACAGCAGCTATAACAACTTGGCTTTATACTGGTGTCTTTTGCAAGTTAAAATAATATCCACGAAGGCAAAAGATTTCAGAGTAAATAAATAAATACCACCCTTTGGGGATTTGAGAACATTCAACAAAAGACAGAAGCTCAGTTACTTGATTCACTGAGAGTAACTACCAAACCAATCAGTAAAAAGAACTTTAGAATATCAGTTGAATGTCAGTTGATTGTCTTCGTGCATGCATGTAATGTGTCTGGAAGTGCATCTGCAAGCTACCGCAAAGCTAGCTGTCTTTTTTCGGGGGCATCCACAAAAATCCCCAGAGGATCGCCAATCATGCTTTATATGTAGCTAATTGAAATTGTGAAACCCCTAATATGTAGTCATATTCTTATCCTTATCCATATGCTCACAAGCTCATTGGAATGAACAGGCATGTCACTACAAAAACATGACATGTTAACATTGTGTACAAACTAAATGTGTGAGACGTTTTATTCCCCTGTGCTAGGTGTTGGCATGCTCCAAAATAAGTTCTCCTCCATCAGCTGTCCTGCTGACAGGAAACCGCTGTAGACGTGGCTCTGGCAGTGCGTTTGATTGTGCACATGGATGTATGTCAGTGTATATATACGTGCTTGTATGTCACCAGTGAACACAACAGTTATTAGTTCACTGCCTGTGGCAGATCAATAGGCTGAGTGAGGAGGAGGAACATGGAGACAAAAGAGAATAAGAATGACATGAAGAGCGAGAGGAGTAGGTGATTCTCATGTCAAGTCAATTGTACTTAGCCAGAATCATAAAGTATAATTTGCCTCAAGGGGCTGTACAATCTGTACAGCATAAGACACCCCGTGTCTCTACAGCCCCCATACGGAGAAGAAAACAACCCTTTAAAAGTCCTTTAAAATGGAGTTACAGAAAAAGGAAGAAAGCTCAGCATAAGCAGCAGAGACGGGATTGCTTTTTTAGGACGGACAGACACATGACAGATGATATTTGTAAGGAAATAGATCCAGAAAATTGCCATGTTTAAAATTTTTACTGCCCAAAAAATACAAGAGTTTGAACAATTAATCAATGAGTTGTCATCTTGGGCCTTGGGAAACACTAATCAACAATTTTCAGACATTTTATAGACCAAACATCATCACAGTTAATCGAGGAAATAACTAAAACATCAATCGACAGTGAAAAAGAAAAAAGTGTAGCCCTATATAGTACAGATAAATTTAGATTGTATAACAAGTGAAGAGCATGGATCCAAGAGGACAGGTAGGACATGCCACCTGAACGCAGACACTCCACTTGGGGTGATTATCAGCACCTCCTACACAACCACTCTGTACTAAATAATCTGATCCCTGGCCTGTAGCTGTTTCTGACTGCGAACTCTCGACGCGAGAGCAGCCGTGTATGTACTTAAGATCTTCCTGTTAGATTGGACTTGATGCTGGTGCCCTAGAAAAGCCATTACACCTTAAACACAGAGCCAGTTAGCATGGAGCTATTGTATGCCTGAAATGGCTTCAGCTACTGATAACAACGGTCAGTCAGCCTAGAAAATCCTCAGCGGTTAATCCAATTAGAGTCAACACATAGGGATCCTGAGGAGCAAATCCAGTAACAGTTAACACGCACAAATGTTTCGACGTTTAGTACTGCGAGGCACACTTACATTTACATAGTGAGTTAGAGAACAGCAGTGCTATTTTCCTAAATGTAATTTGATTCCATTGACAGTTTGTGGAAATCCTCTCCATTTTCACCCATGTGTCAGATTTTGTTAAACTAATTCAGGACAGCACAGTTGCAATATGTTAGGAGACAAAGGCCTATGAAGGTAACCTGGCCCGCTAACATGTCTGAGCTTTCTACGTTAGCTTTATAGATTCTCCTTCCTGTCCCGTCACACTCGTCACATGATATCATGAAACCTATTCAGCTAAATGCCCTTTGGCTGTAACTGCCAGCCAGCATGATATAAACCTGCCCAATTGCTTAGCCTGTTTCCCTCTATCTGCTAATAGGTTAATACACCTGCTTTGGAGGGGGGACAGTCTGTCTTGACTTAAGGAAACGCATCCTTGCCTTCGTTTCCCTTTTTCTGTGTCTTGTGTCTTCAAAGTTGACCTGATACAGAATATTTCCAGTTTGTACCTGGTGTGTTACTTTCTTCTATCAAGACATTTTGCTGTACACTACTGCTTAAGGGATATACTGTGTTTATTATTAAATAGTATATATTCTCAAAATCAACTGCATTGTCTGTATTACTGTATGATAATTATTAAATGGCTAACAACTTGAAATGGCATTAGGCCTGCAGCAAATTGTCGGTTTTACTGTCAGTTAATCTGTCGCTGATTTTCTTTATTTTTTTAATTATTATTATTGTTATGTTATTTATATATATTTTTTTATATTCTTCTTGAACTGACACGAGAAAATATTAATGTTTAAAATCTGGACTGTAAGTATTATGTCTTTTCTTTTTAAAGAAGAAAAAAATGTTTTCAAACTGATTACAAGATTATCAAAATAGTTTACATCTATAATTTAATAATTGATAACTAATTGATGAATCATTGTAGCTGTTATGTCATTAGAATGGCCGGATACAAGTGGTTAGTTGTAGCAGAATAGTCAGATCCTCCCCACAAAGAGAACAGGCAAACAAACAAGGCAACAATCTGGTAATGTGGTAAGAAAAAGAAAAAAAGGAGTAGTAACTCGCTCTAGATAACCTCTTTCAATGCAAATGTAATCTTGTACACTATGCACTTGGCAATTGACTGTGGTACCTTTTAATGACCTGCACATCTTGATACACCCAGACAGAAATAGTCATTATATGTGGTTTGATAAGATCTCTGTCCGATTTCTGTCAGGGAGTGTGCAGACAAGGCTTTATTGAGGTGTGCCCATAAGGTCTATTGAAACAGGTAGGGTGAGAAAACAAAAACCTTTGTCATTTGTGAAACTCCGGTATAGCTTCAACCTGAGCAGATGAAACCAGTAAAAAACGTGTCGCTGAAACTCTTGACTGACACATGTAATTCATCAAGATTTTAAGTTGTCTACCAAATTGGATATCAGTATGTTGTTGGAGGGATTACATCTGTAATTTAGATGTTAAATCTCATACTGCTTTTTATCCATTTCCAAATATGTAATTTTATCCAGTGCCGCTTTGTTTACTGTGTAACGTCTTTGTTATTTTTTCCCTTTTCTGTTGGTTTGATCTCAACATCCTTGAACAGACCTCAGATCCGCTCCCTCTCATGTGTTGCAGAGCCCATGTGGACTCCAACAAGAGTGTTTGAGTCGATCTCTTAATGTGACATGCATATAGGAGCAGTAATTAGCAGGCTCACTAGCTTTAATTAGTGGGTTTAAATGGAGGAAAGCTATCGCTGGCTGTCCTTCTGATGTGTGTGGGAGATGTTATGCAAATGAAGTGGCTTTTGTTCTGTGTTTTTTGTATCTATGTGTGTTTAGAATAAGGGCACATGTGACGATAGAGCAGCATATTTGAATCTCAGGAATCATCTACCTGTCAGAGACGGTTACACCAATACCGAACCTCACGAATGCGTGCATGCATGTGTGTTGATGTGATGATCTGTGTGTCTTTGTACAAGTGAGAGATGCATATGGAGCACACAGGCTGAGAGGTAACTGTGCTAATTATGCCTCCCCTTCTCCTCTCAAACACAGTATGCCATATTCTCTAATGTATTGCAATCTAATAACCATTTGTTCTATGAAAAGCATGAAATCAGAGTCTATTCATGCAGCAGGCTCGTCAGCTTGCATGATGTAACCTGCTGAAGACCATCTTTGATTGAGATGTTGTCAGTCATGCTCAGAAGATGAATAGAATAATAAATTCTTGGGAGCATCAGAGCAGCGTGTGGGTACTTACTCCTCTTCTCTAGTATTCTAGGTTGTTACTGTGCACCTGCACCACACCTGTGGTTGTGTATGAACCATTTGAAATAATAATAATAATAATAATATTATTGTTAATAGGGCTGCCATGATGTTAGATCATCACTACAATAATAATTAATGACAACGGAATTATTGCAAGATTTACCTAGTAGAGTGTACATTCTCGTCTCTAAACTTCTCAGACAGTAGCCACACGATGTGGTAGTAGCTAGCCAGCTGTTTACCTGCTCCTTTTTTTTTTCTGGCAGATGGCAGCAGTGTTAAGGTGCATTACTAAAACCTACTGTGACAATGGTATAATGGAAAGAAATGAAAATCGTTTGTTGAGAAAAATTTTTTTAGACTGTAACTTCTCTTATCTTTTTAAAATGTATTTAACTGTAGTTTGATTTACTTTGGTGTTAAGATTGGAGATTGGAGTCGCATGGAACTAAAAATGCAACAAAAATGCCCTTTTCAAAATGCTTTCAGTGGTTTATTTCCTCTCTTATAACGTCACTGATATACACACATTTAAAGAACAAAAAGTGGAAACAAAACACCAGGGTTTATAGTTATGACATATAGAATGAAGTAAAAAAAAAAAAAAAAAAAACCCCAACAACAATCAGAACAGTGATTGCACAACTTTTTAGAGGAGGAGAAAAAAAATAAAATAACAACACCACTGCATGTTAAAGAACAAATGGAATGAATGAAAGCAGCAACATGTTGCCAGTTTCCCGTGTTAATATAGCTGCACAGCCTTCTATGCATCCTGTTGGTTAAGAAAAAAAAAAAGAATAGTTGTAATATAGTGCAGCTATTAAAAGCTTTTTCATATTTTATTGAACCTCACTTCAGCTTCACTTGCCCTTAACCTTGTACCTACAATGGCTGTGAGACTGGTTGGATAGTGCAGCAGTAGTACTGAAAAACTGATTTCCTGACTTGTCCATCTTGAGTGAATCACTAAACCACTGACGCGCTGATTGACTGATTTGCGGGCTTACTCTGCTAACTCTGGCCAAACGTCGCCACACTCACTGATTGGCACATTGACCCAATAGTTTCCCGCCTGCTGTGGCCATTTGTACCCGCTTTTCACATCATTGCAGTAATTGTTATTCTCAGTGAGTGTCTGTTAGTTAGCCCACTCGAGGACAGTGAGTCAGCCGCAGTCACAGAACTGTGCCACTCACTTACACACAAACATGCACACTCATGCAAACCTGTGCACACACTTGCATGTATATACTTTCAACAGGATATGTGTGTGAGAGGGTGTGTGTCATACCCACAGGAGGGATTTTACAGGCTGTGCATCAGCTTCACAGTCACATTGCCGCGTGTGTGTGTGTGTGTGTGTGTGTGTGTGTGTGTGTGTGTGTGTGTGTGTGTCACTATAATCAGGTGTACAAAGCAAGCACTGAGGTGCATGTGGCAGTCATTCACCCCATATACAGAATACAGTGTGAGTATATGACAATAGCAGGCTATAATTGAAGTGTGTGTGTGCAGATCTTCCGTCTGAAGGTGGAGGATAAAGGGTTTAAGCGTGTCTAATCCAGAGGCAGGTTCTAGAAAGATCAGGGACAATGCTATATAACCTGGATTAGCGAAACAGACAAATGCCGAGCCAGAGGAGGAGCCTCGTGTGAGATTGAAATGGGTGTCTGTCTGGGTGTTAGATTGGAAACCAGTGCTCACGCTGCCATCACGCCTCCAGCCAGCATCAGATTAAAATAAGATGAAACTGCAGTGAGTCCTGCTGGGGGAATCGGGTGGTCTCAACAGCAGATAATGGGACTCGGCAGAGGAAAACGTTCCCTTTTCATAAGAAATTAAGTGATGTTTGTGTGTTGTTTTAGAGCGAGGTGAGGAAATCAATCAGGCAGCAGTTATAATTGGCTGACAGACACTTTGAATAGGTTATTGGCCACCTGATCCACAGAATAACATCATTAAATAAACCTCCTGAATGAGTCAATCTTTGCAGCTCTAGTGACTAGCATAATACTTTTATCTATGGAGTATTTTAATTGTCTGAATGTTAATACAATACAAGTAAATACACATTTCCAGCTTAAAGAGGCCTGTTAAAGTGGTGAATTCAGTTGTACTGGATGTTGTTTTAGATTAGAACATGTTGACAGATGTTGGTCTTGTTCTTGTGTCATTTATTGATTTAGGGCCAGATATATTTATCATTAAATCCAGGGCTCCAGACTTCTTTTGTTGATGGGATTTTAGCCTTTTAAGATGGAGAAGATCAAATAGTGAGAATGTGAGAATGTGAATCTTAAACACGGATATGTGATCATCTCCGTTAATTACGTAGATATCCAGGGGACCTCAAATAGTTACTTAACAATGCCAGATATGATGATCTTTAACTAAACGTTCAGCAGGTTATGGATGCTATAGAATTCAAAGTGATACTAGGCGGGTTTGAATTTGGAATAAGTTTGATTGAATTGAGCGGGACTGTTGGGCTTGGTGGGGGTATGCGCCCTACTGAGTGCCATTCTGATAACTACATTTATTTTCTTTTTGTCTTTGAGGTTTTGGAGGAATAAACAAGACATTTTAGAATATCTACTTGGGCTTTGGGAAGATTCAGTTGACAGGGGTGCTGTTTTAATCAAAATTGTGATATAGCCAATATCAAAGCACAGAAGCTTAATTTCTTTGATAAAGGTTGTGAAAAAACAGCATTTAAATGAAGTACTGTAGTTCTGCAGAGAAACCCTGGCCTACAAATCTTGCTCTCCAGATGTAATAAAACATAGTTGCTGGGGCCAGAACCAAACAAATGTCAAGCAAGTCATTGTTTTCAATGAAAATGAAAACAATGATGCAAAAATGATAATTCCCACCAATTGTGTATCATTGGGCAATCATACTATTAGTCAGTATAATCCCAGTTTGACTTTTTTACCATATTGTGCAGTCTATTGTGGGTTTTTGACATTTTATGGAAAAACACTGACCAAAATGTATATACTGTATATGCTAGCTGATAGCAAAACTGTTTGTAAATGTATAGTAAAGTGATGCATATCAAGGTGTTAATTTAAATGATATGTAGACCAAAATATAACTATAAAATGCTAAAGTATCACTTTTTGCTGTGAATATTTACCATCATTAACAATCCCAAAATATCATGAAAATAACTTAATTGTCTTTGTAACAGCTCGGAGTTGAATGTCGTCTTTAACTCTCTTCATTTGTCGTCTTCTCCTCCTCTCTTCCCCTCCTCCTCCTCCCTGTCAGATGATGAAACATGCGTGGGACAGCTACAGGCGCTACGCCTGGGGTTCCAATGAGCTCAGGCCCGTCTCCAAGCAAGGCCACTCCAGCAATCTATTTGGTGAGTGAGAGACCATACACACACACAAACACACACGATTGATCTCTTGTCCCTGCTACTGGCGGCCTTGGCCTTTAGATTAGCAGCCAAATTGGCCGTCAGTTAGAGTCATCCATCTATGGATGCCTCTAAATGTCAACTTTATCATATATTTATATTCTGTTTGTGCTCTTGGCCTGTTGTTGGTGTCTGTGCTGTTAATGAGTGTTGTGACGTGAGGCATCTTACTCTGTCCATGCTTCTTTTTTCTATTTCTAATAAAACCTTAATTCTCTGTCATCCTTTGCGCTTGTGAAAGAACACACACATCATTCTGCTAGTTGACTACAGGGCCCTGTCACTAAATGTTATGTACATATGTACTCACACACAATCTGTTAATTAGATTGGTCTCTCTGGTCTGACTGGTTGTGTGTGTACAGCTGAAGCCAAATTAAACCGTGATAATAACTGCATCTTTTTAAAGTCTTCTATCTCCCCAGCCACACACACACACGCGCGCGCACATGCACGCACACGCACACACACACTACATGTTGCACCTCCTCATGTTGTCTCATTGTGTTGTCTTGGCTGAGATTGTTGGCTTAAAAGGCTCGACTCAGAACAGAGAAATGGCGCCAAAGTAAATATAAAGCTAAAAGGAGAGGATCCCACAGATCTGTTGTGACAGCATTTGTGCCAATGGCAGAGGATCAGCACAACTCATTAAAACTGTAATGCCATGATCACATTTAATCTGCAATGTATTTCTACTAATTGTGTGAAGAGATAATGGGACCGGTGGCCTTTATAGCATTTTATAGCTTTGTATAGTTGACACAATTTTCCAATATAAAAAAATGTTAAATCTTTATTGAGACAGTGATAACAACCTGTACATGTCGTTCTGGCAGGTGTTGCGTGTGTACTCTGTGTGTAGTGTTGGTACACATAATGAATATTGTAATTTATTCTGAATGATGATTGGATTAATAAGATCGGGAATTGGATTTTTAATTTTTTAAGATCTCTCTCTCTCTCTTGACCTAATTAAATTCTCAGTGAGAATATTTATTTGGATATCTGGAGCTCAAGATGTGTGAGTGTGTGAGTATGTGACTGTGTCTAAGTTTAGAGTTGAAAGCTCTTCACTAGATAAGATGACATTCACGTGTGAAAGAGGTAACTGTGCCTTGACCGCTGCTAAGATTGACTGTTAACACCCAAATACACTCAATTACAGTATTAGATCTATTTTTTTTTTATTTATTTTTTTTTTTACTGTTGCACTCATTTCAAGGCTCATGTTTGTCAGTTAAGCCATTAACAGAGAAACTGTTCACTCTTGATCTTCATCTTTGTAACAGCAATAAATACTGTATTTCCATCAAAATGTCAAGCAAACTGCCAATAAAGAAAGGAGTTAATGTAAAATGGTGGTGTCAGAGTGGGAGGAAGGAGAAAAATGCAAATTATGTTTTTAAAGTGTTATAAATTGATTATTTTTAGCTAGGGGGTGGCAGAAAAAAAACTCTTTACATATCACTCACACATTATCACCTCATTCAGTAAATACAGCCAACATGTCATCAATCTATTGCTTATTCACACATCTAGCAGAATTATAGTCCTGGCTAACTGGCCATTGTATCACCAATATTAACATTTCATTTTAGTTATGTTTTGCTTAAGGAAATTATCCGGCCCTGAAGCGTCTCGATGCTCCACTATGGAGTGGCTAGGTGCTTACTTTGCCTGGGCAGGACACATACAGCAGGGTTTTTAGCACATTTTGGGGTCTGGAGACTGTTGCGAGTTCTGGACCACTTAAAAGCCCAGAAAGATGCTAAGAAAAACTTTTGAGAGCTGAGGGAAACAACAGGGTTGGGAGATAATTCTGTGTGCCTAACCAGACAATATCCATTTCACCACACACAGTTATGTAGTTTATTGTTTAAAAAGTATAGATTAGTGCAGCTTTACATGAGCAACTTCTAAGTATTCAAAAGTGAACTAGAATTATCAACAGTTTTGATGTTATGTCAAAGACGTCTATGTATTCGGTTTCAGAGATTTCTAATGAAGTTAATATGCTAATCAGCTAGCACCGGGCCTTAAAAGCTCTTTTTTTCTAGCAGTCAAAAGATCCTGTACTAGTGGTGTAAACACCAACACTCTGGCTAGCTGCACAGAACTAGCAAGCTAAGATTTGCTACAGTCATAAAAAGAAAAGTGTTGGTAGCATTTAGCTGGTGGTATGCTACCCCTACTTGCTTGGGTCTGAGTTCAGCAGGTGGCCAATATTTACATATTGTACCTTTTTAAAGATGGTCAGAATGTCTGTCTGACTTGTCTTTGATATTTATTTTTTATCAAATGAAGTGAAAGTGTAAAGCCACTTTGACGTAACCCATTAATTCATACAATAATGTTTTGACACCTCGAATTTGGCATTATTGCCACACCAATTTGTTTTCTGGAGCCAGTAGTGACCATATATGAATGAGAAGGCTGGGGAGAATATCCTGATTGGATCTGACTGAGAACTCGAGGACATGTCGTGGTGGTGACTTGTCAATCACAACCTTAGCCACGCCCTAAAGAATCTATTGTCTGTTTTTACTCTTAATGGGACCATAATGTACAACATGCGAATCATGCTGTATTGAAGAAGACCTCATAAACACATCAGGAGTTGCTGCTTGCTGGTAATTAGAAATAAAGCAGGTTTACTGCACTTCTGAATTGGCTTGATTTTTTTTTCCACTATTCATACAGCCAGTGGCACCAACCATCAACAACCTTCAGCATGGCACGGACATGAAGAACACAATGTCACCTCTCAACAGATACTTGTGTCAATTGTTGTATTAAATATCTTGAGTGTATGTTGTGTAATTGGATTGCTGTAGTTGATCTCCAAGCCCTGTGATTGGCTCAAATTGATGGAGCTTTCTCTGCAGTTGTGTATTATTTATTCAGTGAATAATGAATGGAAGTTGTGACTGAGTAAGTTTTCTGTTTTGATAGAAAACATCAAAACATTAGTCCTTCATCCATTTTTACCTTGGAATCTTCACTGCATAAAACGACAGAGAACAGATTTTATGATGTCAAGTTATTTTTGAACATCTTATCTCTGGGCTGTTTCTGTATCTTACATCATTAGTAGAACAGCATTATTTATGTCAAGATACTTGAGCTGAGCTGTTGATTTCTGGGTTGCTTCTCACATGTTTCTGTAACATTATCACAATACACAAGTGACAGGTTGACAGCACTTTGAACATGTATATAGTATGTAGGGTGTTACAAAGAGGGTTTGAAGCCACTTCTTGGGTCAAGATTGTTTATTTTCCTCCGCACAAAGATGACTCTTATGATGTTTAGCCTCATTTTTGCCTGTCTACATCAGGTTCTTACTGAGAGATTAATTTAAGCTTTTGTGTCACAAAAGGGTCATCAAGCCGGTGTTCCTCTGGAAACATGGAGACAAGACAATATTGTTTGGTTTATTTCTGGCCTGCATGATATGAAGAATATATCTTCAGCTTGTCGACCAATTGGTTAGTGGACTGAAAGAAAATTGATATCCAATTATTCGGCAATGGATGATGGAGCAAAAATATCAAACACATGTTGGTTTCAGCTTCTTAAGTGTCAAGATTTGTTTTCTTTCATCATTAATGAAGAGTCTTTGGGTTTTAGACTGTTGGTTGGAAAAGAGAAGCAGTTTGAAGCTGTTCCTTTGCGTCCTGGTAAACTGAGGAAGATTAAAAAAACACAAAAAACATTGACATTGTCAAAAATAAATCAGTAATGAAAATAATTAGTAGAATAATAAGTCATGAAAATCTTCATTAGTTTCAGTCCTAATGAGTTGAATCTATGATGTCAACATGACTCGTAATGAATTGATAAAATGAATTGACAGAAATATTGGTTATCGATACATATTGATTGTGGATATTTAGACAGTTTCAATACTAATGTCTGTATATGTTTCGCTCCAAACTTAAGCAGCCCTATAGGGGGAACAACACTCCATCACTGACCCAATTCAGCCACACAAAGACACACTTTTAAAAATGACGAACTCAATGGGATTTGATAACATAAAGACCAAAAACCAAAAAGACACACAGCTAAAACACAATGGAACAAAATCCTCGATGGAGATGGCATCAAGACCAGCGTCACTCACTTCACTCGCCTCTCTCTTCTGATGCTGCCACAATGCTTTTAAGAACGTCTTACCCCAGGCCAGGTGCACCCCATTGAGCAATCAAGATGTAGCACACCTGATACATTAATATAAGGGTAGCTGACCGCTAGCTGGAGCGTCATCAGATTGGCCAAATGGTGTCAGTGCATGGCTCATGTATCCAGGGCTCCATATTGTAACTTTTCACTTCTGTCAGTCTTTTGGAAGGTTTTCAGCATGCATTTTTGTATCTCATCAGTGATGAAAATGAAATTTGTCTTTCAGCGCTAGTATATTTAGGGAAATACATTTTATTTGAGAGAACGGCTGTGTTAAAAGCTCTGATTTCACTCTATGTTGGAGTAAATAAAACATAAAAACATGTCAAATGTGCTCAAATTCCCTCCATAATAGTTTGTAAAGAAGTTGTTTTCATACACAGACCTAGATTGAAACAATAACTCAGTCACAGATAACCGTCTTTCCCCAGGGGAACATGACAAAACCCTCACTAAGTCTGTTCCATTATACAGTGTGGAAGATTTACGGGCTCATTTTTAATGATTGCCTTCTTATGTTTAATGAGGAAATTCAATCAGCTTTGTGTAAATTCCATCCACTGTTTCATTACCGGAATTTATCATACGTAAATGAAGGAAGCAAGGGGAAGGCAGCTGTGTGAATACTAATTGTTAGATTAGCCTGTTCAACTCCCTGTGTTAGTCTTTCTCTGTGTTTCTCTCTCTCTATCCATCCCTCAAGTCTGTGCTAAAGAAAAGTAAATAGGTTTTAGTCGGCTGCTCCAGCAGACCCACTTCCATCAGTAAATAAGACAGCTCTGCCCCAGGGCCTTGTCACAGCCGTTTCCAACTCCTATAGAACATGATGTATGACGATAATATTACCTGACCTGGAAAATTATGCGATGAACTCACTTTCTATAACTGAGGCTATTTCCCTGATATGCAGTTACCTTAGGGTTGTGGGTTTAAACAAGTCAGGAGAGTTGGAACATTAAAAACTTTGCTAACTTTAATGACAAGGTTCATAATGTCCTTTCCAAAGCATAAATCATATGAGCATGATACGCATTACTGTACCTACCCCTTGCTCTATATAGGAAAAATTGAAAGCAGTGGGTCTTAAGCTTCTGTCAAGAACCGCTAAAACTGTCCTAACAAAATAAGTTCCATTTTATTGAAATATGCAAAAGATTCAGTTTTAACTGCTCGTTTAATCTACCTCATTTAATTGTAATTTTCAATAGATGTTAGGGTTGCAACTACATCATACATTTTCTGGACTTAAACAGATATAAGGACGTGACAATTCATAATGTCAATGCATCAGCCAGTACACAGACCTTTTGAAATGATCCTTCTAATGCGGATCAAACACCTGTGACAAAGATGCAGTATGCAACAGACTATTTAACAATACATTTTGTTGTCCAAAACACATCAGGGCACTGAAAACCTACACTTCACTGTGAATTAAATAATTATATTTATAATTACCCTGAGCATCCTTTTCTGCGTTACAATATCTCAGCTTTCATATCAACACATTTCAGACAATATAAACACTGATATATCTTTGATCAGCCAATATTGGGTGATAATATCAGAAAACCAATACATTAGTTGGGCTCCAATGATCATTTACATTATTGCCAAATCTGGTGATTGTAACCAGATTGTAACTAAGTCATCAGTGGAGTTGGTCTCAAAAATATAATAAAAAGATAAATGCCCATCAAGTTAAAACAAACGAAGCAAAGCAAATCCTCAGAATTGAAAAGCTGGAACAAAGGACCGTTTGCCGATTATGTGTTGATCAACGAAACAAGACATAAGTAGCGTGGGATCACAGAAGGTGTTTTTATACTGTTTTCATTGTTACACAACTACCATTGCTAATGATAATCTGTCTATCCTGATGAATGAGGTATTTTATTCAAGTTTTATTCATGTTACGTTTAGTGACACTCGCCAGCCCTCGTCCCCACCGGTGTATCATCTGATGTTTTTCTTGAAGTTATTGCATATTATTGTGGAACAGTGTCACTTTGAATAAACTAGATTCTTCTGTGTTTGTACATTGTTGAAAACATGTGGGATAGCGTAAGTCAACAAAAAATATTACAAAGGTATAGTAGTTTTTAACATTCAAATTTTAATATTACAAAAGTCTTTCAGTCGTTAATTTTATATTATCCTTTAGTAGCTAACCCAGCTAATAAGAAATATGTATAGCAATGGCAACAGCTGTGGCAAAATTTGTGAGGATATAAAAATAGGAATTAGGATCAGAAAATGTTAAGTCCTTTTTTAAAGGTGTGCAAGATGGAACCGTTTCCTCCAGCTGAATGTTTCCTGACTACAGACTGAAAAATTGATTTTCAAACAATCTTCTTTAAGGCCTGGATAGCTCATATCTGTTCTCTTCAGAGCCGCTGAATGGAGGAAGACTGCAGATGTGATGGACGCCTTTTTGGAAGAGGCTGAATCTGTCCCCTCTGTGGTCTTTCCCTGGAGGGAGCACAACTCCTTGGTCTCAGCTGTGCTGTCAGCTGTTTGCATATCTCGTGTGTTTGACTTCATAATATTGAACCCATTCAGGGAGGTTTTATTGTACTGTAATGTTTACCAAATTCTTGGGACGATTTTCAGCCACTATATACTTAAAGACTGTCATTGCTAAACTCCAATTTCTATCTGACAAACAGTACGAGGACATACTTATCATTTCAGCCTTCAGATGATTAATAGGGGCTTGGGATTTGTTCATGAACCCTGATTTATTTTCTGCTTGAGTTAGCATAGGATTTCCTCATATTAGGACTGCAACCAATAATATTTTCTTTGTTTTCTTTATTTTTAGCAGTTGACTTCATTAGTTAGTTTAGTTTTTTTCCCGATGTGATTTTCATCAGTTTCCAAGAGTCCGAGTTGATGTCTTCAAATTTTGTTTTGTCCGATCATGAGTGGAAAACTACCAAAACTTTTAAGCATTAACATTAGGGATTGACCGACATGGATTTTTTAGGGCCGATGCCGATACCGTTTTTTCTTTTATCAACCTTAACCGATGACTGAAACGGACTGCCGATTTTCTTGAGCCGATATTTGGAGCCGATACTACTTTTGCTCCCTCAATTTACATCATAAAAATTACACAATGATGATAACAAATGTTACGAGTCTCAATTTTAAAAAAAGGAACATTTATTGAAATTTAAAAAGGTGAGGTAGAACAAGAACAAGTAAACAATATTTAACAAATATTAAAAACAGGTGAGGTAGACAGTTCTCTGTGAAATGCTGCCACACTGGATTGGTTTTCTGCTCTGCCATTTCTTGCAGCGTCTCCAGCAACACGGAGCTGCCTGTCGACGCAGCAGCCGCATCGGCCAATGTATCGGTCTATCACTAATTAACATAAATATTCTGTCCATCCGAACATTAAATAATCAACTTATTATTCCAGCTCCCCTCTCCCCTCTGTTCATTCATCATAGATTAAATAGTCATAAATTTATATCAATGCACCCGAGTACTGCTAGGCTGATGACGAAAGAGTTGAATTCTTTCCCAGGATGGGAATTTACCAGCAGCCATAGATCTTCTCAAAACACTGGCAGGCAACTATGTTTATCTTTTCATGCAATGTGGGTATGCTTTATCAACCAGAATTACAAAATGTGTTTTTTTTAACACTTAAAAAGCAAGGAGCCAGGGAAGATGAGGAAGAAATATCTCCAGCCTTGTCCTTTCTTTCTATTCATGTAAGCAAACAGTTCAAAACAGTGAATCTTTAAGTGTGTTTAACTAAAGTGTCAGAGGGAAGAAGTACAGGTTGTGCTTGACAGGAAATTGTTCTAAAGGTCAAGACGCTGATCTGATGACGCTGGATGTTTAACAGCTTGTTTATGAGTGCCTGCTGATGAGAGACACCGGTTGGAACTAACACAAAGAGCATTTCAGTACAGAGGAGCAACTGATCACATCTTGAAATGGTTCGACTGCAGCAGCGGAATCAACAAAATGATTCAGCCGCTGCAGGGATCCTCTGCTTATTGCTTTTTTTTGGTGAAATTACCAGATTTCCCCATTTTGATGATTAGATTTAAGGCCCTGAAAACATATGTTCTCAATCTTTTTACAATTAACCATGGGGTCCAACATGAACAGGAACCGTTCTTACTGCACGAGAGATTTCTGTAGTTGTTTTCTTCTCGCCCTTCTTACTAGTTTGAAGGACATATGGTGATGTCACATAAATCTCTGCACAAGTCAGTCTTTTGCAACATTTTAATAAATCAACATGTGATGATAGCTGACTCATTTAAAGATTATCTGAAATTTAGATTTGTAAGCTCTTTTTCAAAACTCATTGAAACACTGACTGTTGCTTATTCAGTTAAGAATACCTTTCTTATGAAGAAACTAGTGACATTTAAGTTTTAATGGGCTTTAACGCAACGCTCCACACTAACTTGCTCCAGAACTGTAAATCTTTGGAGCACCAGTACAAAATCAGGTAGCAGCGCTAACATTGTCGTCTTATGCAAAACATTTTTTCTTCCATCTAAACTGTATTACTGATAAATGCTTTGGTAATAAATAGACCATTTCATGAAATTACAATGTCCTACGTTATTTTAAAGGCAAAGGTCACAAGCTGAAGAAGTGAACTGCAGATCAGGCCTTGCGTGTGGAAGTGGATCAGGTGATAGATTGCAAAATGTTTTGTTTTCTTTTGTAACTTTTTTTTATTGATGTGATGACCATGGCAATATACAATGATGACAAAATCAAAGTCGCAGAGTTGCTCCTAGTTCTAAAATGTATGTCTCCAAAAAATGCCACTAAGTAGTCACAGCCTGGAACCCACACTAACCAACCTACTTATTTTAAATCAAAATGACATTCCAAAGCTGCAAAATATTGTATACAAATTTAAATGGCAATAATAATTGAATTGCGAATTGATTAGGTAACTGAATGGCAGAATGATCGCTGTTCCGTCCAGCATCTAGCCTCCTGTAACAGCTTTTCATTGTTGTGGAACAATTTCAGTCACAAACAATATTTCATCCAGGCCTCTAATTTGCTGTCTTGTCCATGCGGTTCTATAAATACAGTTTGTGCAGCTCACCTATGATCTGTCTCGTTATGTATAGGCTGACTGGTAGTGACATTTTGAATGCACTGTCGATATTATTGTGAAGAGTTGATTGATTAATTTAATAAGTGTGTGCAGTATTGGCCGTGTGGCTGTATGGCTTCTCCCTGGCAGAACATCAGTTCTCAGTGATTACAACCAACCAGGAGAGAGGATTTAAAAGTGATGATGCAATGCTTGGCTCGTCCCCCTTGTCCTTAACTGCTTTCTTTGTTGGTTCTAATCATGGTTGGCCCAATACAAACTTTTCAAAGACAGTATTTCGTAGGGCAGGACTTAGCTACAACAGAACAGCTTCCTGTCCCCGGGGAGTCTGTAAATTCGGTCTTTCTGCTAAAATTAAATACACCTAGAGGCGAAGATGGCATCCATCTCCCCTACTGTCATTTCCAATCACTCTCTTCATCCTTTAGCGCTCAACTCAGCTGTCTATGACCAGCATACTGCTATTGAGACTTACCCACAAGCACAGGTACATCTCTGTGTCTAAATCCAGAGCAGATCAAATCCTTCGGTGACATTGTAGTTTGCTGACAGAACTGGCGTACTGTGATTTTTTGTGTCATCAAGGAGAAACCATAACCTGCTGAAGACAGACGGTCTAACATTAGCTGTCCTCGTGAACTCCTATCCGAACAACCACTGAGGGTTTTTTCCCCATCCAGATCTCCCTGACCAGAATATGTTAAATGTCCCCCTGGAAGATGAATCATCACCTTGTTAAGTTTCTCCAGATCATCAGGAGCTCATTTGGAGCCCAGTGCCAGTAAATTGTCAGCCCAGCCTTAAGCCGCACCATGACTCCCATTAGACATTATGGAATTTAATTTAATCTCAGACCCATTATAAGACAATGAGCCAGGGGTGGAGTTTGTACCAAGGTTTTTATCTTAGAGTCCAGTTGCGTTTCATTGGCAAATGAAGAGGAGTTCTCTGACTTGAGCTCTGACAACACAGAGGAGACTGTTTTCTGAACCAGTGAACGCATCACTCCAATTTCAATGGATCACAGGTGAAAGAATCTGGTACTCGCCCTTCCCAACACTGCCAGGTTGATTCTTTCCGACTCAGCTACAGCTGCAACAAGCAGAGTTCGAGTTTGCATCAAAGTTTAGATTGTAGTTCACTATCGGGTTAGTTTCCTCTTGAGTAGTTTGATTCATATCTGACTAAAATTGTAGCAATAGTTCAAATCAACAATTGTAGATCAAGTAATAACACCCCACCCCCAAAAAACAAACAAAAAAACAAAACAAAAGAAGGGGATTATTACAGTTTACAGAGATGCACTGATGCAGTGAACCATTTGTTTTAATTAAACTGGTTAAAAGTAGACACAGATGGTATTTAAAGACGCACTTTATACCCTTTTCTCAAATTTGTTTTGGCTACAATTTCCACAAAATAATCAGCTTTTGTTAAAAAGATTCAGTACGATGCAACTCCACCAATAGTTCATCATTACATACTTAATGAATTCATCAGTGTCATTGTGCGACAGATGAGACGTGTTTGCAGGTTTACCAGCAGCATGAATACTGTTTCTGTGCAGTGTGATGGGTTTTGCTGCCTTGAACTCTAAATTTTCTCATCTGATTAGTTTCAAAACAGTCCATGCCACATGATTTATCAACGCTGATCCATTAGACGATAAATAATGATGTGTTCTGTCCTGTTGCACCAGGATTGTATAGCTCCACTTTGCTCCTCAGGGTTATCTAATTCACATTATACTTTGACAGTCTGTTAAGACGAGGCCTTTGTATCTCCTGAGACACAGAGGCTTTGCTGCAGAGGTTATCTCCTTGGCCCTGCCTGCAGTGCTTTTAAAGGCTGTTGCATGAATGAATGGCAAGCTTTGCCACAGTTGCTGCCAGGGTTTTGTGATGGTCTCTTTTCTTCATGTTGTTTTTTCCTCCTGTCTCCCGTGGCCTTTCCTCAGCCCTCTCAATGGCTTTTTCTGCTCCTTGTCCCCTGGAGTGATGCTGCAGCTACCCGTATCACTTTCCTTTAGTGACAGTAGGAATACCCAGACGGAAGAAAAGCGGAACTAAAACCTTCCTTTACGTTTACGCTTGGCCTCCAAATGCTAGTTTTATGTTGCATCTCCATTGTATTCAGTGGTTAAAGGCCTGTGGTACATTCGCTACATTTTGTGATACATAATTGTACCTTTTAAAGCCATTTTTGTATCCACTGCCCCAGCGTAAGGCTTTTGTCCTCTGAACACAGTCATCAACTTTGTCGTGTGAGTGTAGAGGGAGACTGGGCGAGGCTGCACCAAACCTTCTGCCAGAAACTGATTTGGGTTGTTGGTTTAAATCCAGCACAGATGTCTGTTTAACCAAGGTCTATTATGCCATCAATTATTACACCATTAAATGTTTCCAAGTTGGCTTTACACTGGTTCATGTAGACTGACTTTATTTGCAGTAGAAATGAGTCCACCATTTCAGCTAATTTAATTTTAAATCTATCTCAATAACTCAATAACTTTCTGGCTGCTCTGTTCACCCTGTTCTCATTTTCACCTCCTCTGTGAAAGATTAAAGACATGAGTGCGTTTCCTCGGTCCAAGTATTAAAGGCCAACACGGGAGAGAGAAGGGTTTTAGCTGAAAAAGAATGAAGAAATTGAGCTGCAACTCAGCACTGTGGTGGCATTTATCTTTCTCTTCTCTTTATCTCCAAATTGTAATGGAAGCAGTAATGCAGCAATATTTCCCGTTTCAGTTGTTTTTGCTCTAACCGGCAGCTCACAACAATCATGTGGATGCAGCAACAAACATAATCCTCGTTGCAGAAAGGAGACTTTCGTGCTTCCAGATGTTTTTATTCAGAAGAAATTCTGCAGCATACAGTGAAGTCACGGCTAATTTTAAAATCAGAAAAGCAACTCTCGGACATGCGGAGAGTTAGGCAGGTCCAGATGTCGAGGGAGAGACATTACAGGAGCAATGTCAGATCCTTATTGTGCCTCAGCTAAAAGCTTTAGATAAGAGACTATAAAGACCTTTAAAGATCCTGGAACTAAGGAAACCCATTCATTGACTATATAACCTAAAAAAAAAAAAAAAAACAATCAGTAAGATTTAGGGGAGATGATCCTGCATTATCGTAAATTGTGATTTAAACTGCCCAACCAGAGAGCATAAAAAAGGGGGTGTATCCCCTCAGAGTTGCCATAAGACAAGAGTTGTTGGAGTTTGTGACATGTGGGACAGATATGAAAAGAAGTTTGTGGCTGCAAAATACACTTAAGTTTCATCTCCATGTCCTCTTTCTTATTTTCTTATAATAATCTAGCAATTTAAGTGAACCCAAGATGCCTGCTTATGGTGGCATTGGTGTTTGTTTTCTGCTGGGTGCTCTTGGTGTGTTTTTCTCAAGGGTAGCTTTGCTTTGCTTCCTCTCTCTAGTCAGCTAACTTTTAGGCTAAAGTTACAGACATGTGGTGCAGAGACAAAGACGCTTTTGCAATGCAATTTTATAAGATGTGGATTAGTTGTGCAGCCCTGGTTTAAAGATTATCTCTGTTATACATTTGCCTGTAATTTGTTATTTACCCAACTTATTCAAATCATAGAATGAAGTCTTTTTTGGACAACAACGTTTTTAGAGTTTAAGACTCATTAGCTCTAGAATTGAGGGCAAAGATCAACAGCCTGTATTTCACTGACAAGCAAAAGTCTAATGGAATTTAAATTTTATATGTGAGTGTTTTTAGTGATGGAGGACCAGTTGGAAAAGAAATATCTGCATATCATCAGAGAATAGTGAAACTAGTTGAACTTTTGAACATTTTTGTCCCCGGCACATGCGTCAGTGTTGTGTAGGATGGTGAATGAATGTTCGATGGTACCACCGGGCCACTTCCATGTGTGTCCTGCAGCCATCAAAGCCAAATGCAGTGTTTCTTCCTGGTCACAGCCCCATCGTTGTGTCAAAGCAAATTCTATTTCCGTTTTCCTGTATCCTGCCAGCCTCGGAGCACAGCTCTGTCACACGCTAGTAGGGCTAAAAAATATTGTTATCGCCCACCAGTCAAGGAGGCTAATGTTTTTGGTGTCTTTCTATTTCCAGACAAGTCATTTACTTGGTTATATAATTTGACATTGAGTCTTGGGCTGCAGCCTCAGCTCCCACACAGAATTGTGTCTGTGTGTCTGAATCAGATATTCAATCTCTGTAATTGAAATGGATGGAGTAATTCTGCTCTGGCCTTCCCTCAGGTTTTCGTGTGTGTGTGTGTGTGTGTAAGAGGAGGGAAGGGGTTGTGTTTGGTTGTGTTTGGTTGTGTCTGAAATGATGTAGATCTCGCTCTGCACAGAGGTGGGTGGAACACAGACAGGGGAGCACTGCAGCAGCAGAAATGGGGGTATCCATCACATGAACACACAAACATGCACACACAAACACACACACACAAACACACACACACACACACATACACACACACACTCACACCTTGCAGCAGTGCATTATTCGTAGTAATCTCCTGAGCCTTTGTTATAGAACCTTGAGTCTTCATCCACATTAATTAATTATACACACCCCTTGTGATGAACACAAACACACACCTTGAACACACTCATGCACACTCTTCGAAGTCTGCATGGTCCCTGAAAGTTCCCACGGATGAATTAACGAAGTGGACAAACAAAATTAACATCTAAACTTGCCCAAATTATTGTCCTATGTGCAGCCCGCCTCTTTCTATCCTGTGTTTGGTGTATTATCACAGCCTCTGCTTCAAAATCCTGCTGTCAGTTTTTCCACACACACAAGTGAAGCGTGGTAATGCCTTTCACTGTAACCTTGACAAAAAGTGTTGATGCTTGGGTATCTGGCAGCAGAAGCCAAGAGGTTAATACACTTTGGGAATGTGTATGTGTGTGTTCGTGCGTTCTGCCTACGGTAACGCGATTAGCCAAAGGCTTACCCATCACTTTTCCTCACCTCCCCTCTGTGACCTCGCAGAAAATACTGTGTGTGGACTCGACGTTTGAGGCGGTAGTTGGGGCTAAATGGGATCACCAGCCGGGCTGAGGGTGTTGAGATCTGGATCAAATTGTAGGATTAAGGATTAAACCTGTAGTTTGCATTGAGTCAACTTTGCGGTATGGGACACACTGGGAACCTTTTCTATCCTGAGCTGAGGGGGAGAGGCAGTGAGCTGAGGAGAAACTGTGTTTTTAAGATGAGAGCAGCCTTCAGTTTTTTAATATCAATGGCACTTTGACTGCTGTCACTCTTTTGAAGGCTGAGGCTGCTATTTTGGAGCTAAAGCTGCTGAGTCAGTGTGTAGTGCCAATACTCATTTATCTCTAGTAAAGGGGGAAGAGGTTATGTTTACAGCCCTGTCTGTTTTTTGTTTGTATCAGGTAGGAGAGGAGGACAGGAATCATTGGAAGAAAGGGAGTGGGAGATGATATTCAACAAAGGTTCCTGGCCAGAATTGAACCACTTCCCTTTACATTTGTGTCTTTACCAATTGGTCACCCGAAAGCTTAGATATGTTGTCTTTTTTAAGGTGGCCTTAACTGAAGCACAAATTCAGTCTTCCTTGCACTTATTATGGCTGTGACTATCACTTAACCGAATCAGTCCTTTGCCATGGTTCCAATCTTTGTTCTTTAAGTGACTGCTGCAGCGTTTATTTATTTCATGAAGATCTAGGTAATCTAGGTGACTTTGTAGAGTGAAACCCTCTAACATTATTCATATTTCTCACCCCCCTACCTAACTCCTATAAGGCCGTCGTCGAGTCGGTTGCTACAATGTTTTTTACTTACGGTAGATCCAGCAAACACCTGGTGTATCACCCATAAGCATTCTCCCCCAATGACCTCCCCGAGAAACTCATGGATTGCATTTTATCGAATCAGGATTCTTCTGAATCCCTCTCCAGTTCCTGTCTGGTTGGAAATTAGGACCTTTTTGTGAGGAAATATATGGACTCTAGTAAGACCATGTACTGAAAGAGAGTGTCACCACAGCACACTAAACAGTCGAAATGATTTTTTATTCTTGATCATTCAGAGCATATCAACTTTTAGAAGTCATCAGATTTTTGCATGCACGATGCACTTCATGTTTCTTGAAGGTGAAATTGTTATTCCACTTCAGGTCAAAGTCTACTAGTGGAAGACTAAAGAGGAGAACTCACAAGATGATGGGCGGTTGATAAATATTTATGCTGCTTTTTCTGAGAGTGTTCTCATGCAAATATTTGCATTTCACAGTTGTTTGGTTGACATTGCTTAGTTGAAGTTTATCTTCACTTAAATTCTTGTGGTGTTGGCAAAGGAGACTATCTAATAGAGTTTTCAGTTTTGTGGTGGAGCTTTATTAATCCAGTCATTTCACTGACTTGGAAACAGGTGGATCGTTACAGAAAGTTATTAAGTTTGAATCCCATTTGATTTCCGTTTAGGATGATATTTAGGATTTTTGGTATTACAGAATAGGGGTGCACCAAACCGATATTAGGGAGATATTTCACGCTTGGGATGGTGGTAGTATTGCAAAGTACAATATTACCAATTTAATCAAGCACATCCAAACACACCATGCTAAGGAGCATGCCGAATTCCTGCAGCTCAACAATAACACAGAAAGTTTTAGAATCCATTGTTATAGATGCTCAACCATGTCAGTTATTGAAGATGAGGGCTTCCGACTCCTACTGGAATACTTGGAGCCAAGGTACTCTCTTCCATCACGCAAGTATTTTTTCATGACCGGTATACAGTCTATTATTAATTCAACAACGGTATCGGATTGGTATCGGGTATCAACAGATACACAAAGCCTAGGCATGGGTATCAGTATCGGGACTGAAAAAGTCAGATCGGTGCACCCCTATTACAGAACCGTCTTTCCAAACTGTATTTAAGATAAAATGCTTTATTATTTTAGGATAGGAATTTAACATTTACAAACTGTCGTAACTGAAGAATTAAGTAAGTTAGGATGGCAAAGAGCCTCTCCTTAATTCATAATGGCAGCTCCAGTTTTATGCCAATGACAAAGAAGATGGGGAAAAACATGAACTCTCAAATATTCTAATTGAAATGAAACTCAATCTTCAACTGGAGAAGCCATGCTAACATCCTTGTTAGCCTTTTTGAGAAGCTAACACTGATGTAAGCCTGTTTAAGAAGCTAACACAGATGTGAGCCTGTTGAAAAAAGCCGAAATTAATATTAGCCTGTTGGAGAAGCTAACACTGATGTTAGCCTGTTTGAGAAATTGACACAGTTGTAAAGTTGTTGAAGAAGCTAAAATTGATGTTGGGCTGTATCCTTAACTTTATGGTTTTAGTTAGAATGTCTTGAGTTAATTGAAGATGCAAGGTTTTAGGGAGGTAGTCTTATGAAGTAGAAAAGATAAGGACAGAAGAGAACAAACATGTGCAAGGAAAAGAACAAAGGTAGATTGATTTATCAGCCAGTCACATAAAATGAACACTCAGTGTTTTTGGATGCAATTTAAAGTGTGATGCTGGCTGACAGAGAGGAGTAGAAAGCTTCAGGCTAAAGGGCACCACAAAATTGAGTCACAATTCATGTGACCTATAGTTGTAGGGCTGACTTCATTGTGGGAGCCGAGCTTTGCTTCGCTCGGGTGCTGTGACATAGTCCATGGCTCTGTTGCTCAGGTTGAGTTGTGTACAGCTGGGAGATCTGAATGGCAGTGTAACGGAGATGCAAAAACCTCACCAAGGAGCTCAGCGTGACCCAGAGCTGGAGGGCTCGGTCGACTGCAGAGGTCACACTTTGTGTTCACATTGTGTGGGTGATGTAATCCACATGACATTTACTGTTCTTTGCCACTTCTTTCCAAAGCAAAGAAACTCATCTTGCATATCTGGATATTACATCACATTACTTACTAAAATGTGATAACAATTTGGTTGACGTGTGATTTGAAAAGTTTGTCGTAAGCACATTGTGTGCATATACATGAAGCATGATCCAATAAAGGCTTTAAAAAATAAATGTAGGGGATTAATGACTTCATGGGTTATAGAATTAATGTAATATCCTCCTGATGGCAGCAATAATGTATGATTCTGTAAAATTGACATTACATCCATGATTTTGTCTGCTCTGTGTTGGCATATATTGTCTATATTGATTTTTCATTAACTCCTCTAATGTCCTTGTTGGAGCATTATCTGGAGGAACTCCTTAATTCCTCTATTTGTTAAGTAGAATTCAGTTTTTCTATGATCAGTTTACTCCTAACATGTCGCTAATGCAAAAATAATGTTATTGTGTCCTGAAGCAGCCACTTTTTGCAAACATTTTATGAGATTTACTGTAAAAAATTTGAATACTTAAGTAAATACTTAATGAAATCAAAATTGATGTTTTAAGTGTTTTTTAAATGTTTATCTTGCTCTATATCTCACTCTTACACCAGAATCAGGCCAACTGATGGGGAAAAGTGGTTTTGTAGGTTTTTTTAATGATATTTTAGAGTTTGTAATGTCCTGGAAAATGACTCACCCTGCACTCAGTGGTGTATACTAATTTTATGTCCATTAAACGCCCGCTGCCATGAATTCATAAAAAGAACAGTGTCACCGGAGCCAAGTCTTTCTCTGGACCAGGCGTCACAAAACACACCTCAATAACTTTTCTTCTTTGACTTGGTACTGTACTCTGTACGCCGGCTCAACTTTGGACAGATAATTTACTTGTGTTAAAGTAACTGGCAACGGCTCCCAATGAACACCTCAGAGAACGATGGAGGCTAAAGTGATCACTACCTGCTGCTAAATGTAGTTGCTATCAGCTAATTAGCAGTCCTATTTGCTGACTCAGCTCCCTGGGTGGCAGCAGTGGAAACTAGCAAGGAAATCACCAGGGGATCATCAAAGAAACTATCACAACAATAAACAATTCTGTAATTTTTTCAGTTCATTTGTTGGTGTACAGTAGAACTTTGTTCAACTTTGTGTCTTTACTAAGGTGGGCGAAAGGATGCTGTTGATTTAGCCGTGCACAAGGCTTGCCCTGGATTGGGCGCCCTAATCCCTTATCTCTCTGTGTTTAACACGGAGTGGTGTTGATCTTGCGGGGTTATCAGGTTGTAGCACAATGAAAATACACATTCTCATCAAAGTCACATTCAGTAGTAATTAGAGATGTATATATTCATGTTGAAATTTCCCTTGTAGATTATGTAACAAATATGACTTTCTTTTGCACTTTAAGACAGCCTGCATGTGTGCCAACAGAGGACACAGGTCCATAACTGTTGAATTAAGCTACTGTTAAACTATTTTTACTTTTACTCTCATGGACTTCATGTGTGTGTTTCCTAGATGTATTCCTCTGTTGTACTTCCTATGAGAACTTCATGTTGTTCTTTCATCGGTGATGCTCTCGAGGGAGGTAGTTGCACCAAGCCAACGCTATTACTGCTTTTTTTTGTTGTCCAATACTAATTTTGCAGTTTCCCAAATTGTCTCTGCTAAAAGCTACGGGCTTTATTAGAAGTGTGTTGAGCTGAGCACCTACACTCATAGTGGGGGCAGAAGAATTGGAAGGTCCACTTACTAACTTCTTCTGGAGCTGTTAACTTAAACAAAAGATGACATTTTTAGCATCCTGATTTTGATGTTGGTAATCCACTGATATGTTTATAACCATCACTATTAAACCTGCATGCATGCAGGGGGTGTAAAGCAACAATAGAACATACTGAACATACTGAACATAAATGTAGATGTACTTAAAGCACATTTAAACAAATAAAGTTGGAGAACAGATTCAAAAAGGATTATTGGAGATTTATTGCTTAATCCCTGTTTTTGTCACAGGAACACACACAGTTAAACTGTTACTCTGCCTCCTGACTAAGAATTAAAATGTAATGTATACTCTTCAGCCAAAAAATAAAGTCATCTTGACACTTTGACCTCCAACAACACAATCAGCAGTGTGTTTGTGTGTGCGCGCAATAGAAAAAACAACATTGCATTTGTCATTTACTCTCAATCACTCATGTGCACTCCCACATCACAGCTTCACAGATTACAGCTCTGTCTTTGCCGCCTGATTGCGTAAAGTGAAGGTTATTTTGTTCTGAATAACCAAACAATGCATCACTCTCCTGCCTGCCTCACACACACACACACACACACACACACACACACACACACACACACACACACACACACACACACACACACGGTCAAACACACTGCAGTGTAGAAAGGAATACATCGAGTTAGCATTATTACTGACATAGCGCTTGTTCTGTACCAGCTCATACTTATCAAACTTAATACTTGATCTTCCATAGCTATATCAGGTAGGAGTGTGTGTTTGTGTGCGTTTGTCCAGTTTCAAGCACAACGTTTGCCTATGCAGGTAATGAATATAGCATGCAAAGTGTCATGCTTTTTCTTTTAATTCATCCATCACTCCCCTACTCATTTTCTGTCCGAGGAGAGAGCAGTGCCCGATGATGGAAGGAAATAAGATGGTAAACAATCAAAGAAGAAGAAAGAAGATGGAAAAAGATGGCAGGAGAGAGGAAGGATAGCAATACTGAAAAGAGAGAACTGAAAAAGCAAAAAAGATTGATGGATACCTCATTAGAGGACGAGTGATGTAGGAAGGGAACTGGATGGATTGTGTTTCGAGAGACTGATACTGTTCGTTAACGACATTTGGACCTCCACTCTCCCATTTTTGTCTGCCATCCCTCTCTCATCTGTCCTTATTCTTTGTCTGGGAACAGAAAGGTAATGATTCTTGCCTTCTGCTCCGAGGACACCAGCTCTTTCATTTTTCATCTTTCCTCCATTTCTCACTCTCCCATGTTCTACTTTATAGTGTGTGTCCAAAGGTTCGAGCACCACACACCATTCAACCCCTATTTTTTGTCAAACTCTACTTTTGTCATGTAACCATCTTTGAAGAATCTCAGGCATCACCTCTGACATGCAACACTATCATTAAATCGAGCAAAAAATTAAAACTAGAATGACACTAAGTAGAGCACATATACCTCCACCAAAACCCAACAGCCCTGATTCTTTCATCATCATCCATGCATTATTCCTTGATAGATAGGTCATTTTTCGACACATTGGTTCATCTCACAATGTAGAGAGGGGGAAAAAACTCCTGGATCCGTCCCTTTATCCGGATTTGCACCAAAAGTAAATTGGGTCTATTCTGGGCCAAGACCCATCCTTCATCCAAGTTCTGTCGAAATCCATTCTGTAGTTTTTTGGCAAAAAACAGACATTGGCCAAATTAGGCTGCTCATGATTATTTTCATTATAGATTTATCTGCCATTTTTTTACAGGATTAAAAGAGTAATCATTTGGTTTCTTAAATGTCAAAATATTGTAATTAAATCATAATCATAGTTTGCCAGAGTGATATCTTCTTGTGATTTTTTTTTTTGTCCAACCAATAGCCCTCAACCCAAAGACTCTCCATGTACAGAAATGACCAAGTAAAGCAGCAAATTCTTAAATTTAAGAAGCTGGAACCAGCAAATGTTTTTCTGTGAAAAATGACTAAAATCATTATCGATTATCAAAATAGTTGGCAGTTTTTTTTCTTTAGGTGGACTAAATCATTGCAGCCCCAAAAACTAAGACAAAGAAGCAATTTACTTCAGTGTCTTCCAATGGTGAACTCACACTGGCTGCAACAACAATAAAACAAAGAAACTGGGAGTAATTCCTTTTAACTCCCCATGTAACAAACCAACCACCACCAACAAATAGAAAATCTGTCCTCCTCTACTCTTTGTCTTTAAAGAGGCATCAGACTATGTCCTCCTCCGCTACCACTTGTGTTTCTCAGAAGCATCATAGACGCTGCCCTCTGGTTAGCCATCTGCTACTTTACCATACTCACAGTTGCAATTGGAGACAAAAACCTCAGCAGCACACACATCACCTCCAAGATCATCTGACTTTGCTCTCGCAACCTCAAGGACCAGTTTTTAGAGTCTTCCCATCTGGGCGCTGACACAAATCCTGGATCTGGTAACAAGCTGATTTTAGCAGATTTATTGGTGCCCTCTGCCATCATGGTGCTGGACAAGCTGTCTCACAAACATCAGAGGTCTTTTCGGTGAAAGGCCTCAATCTGTGATCAGTGTAATCTGTCTACTTCCAGGGTTGAAACTGACAATATTGATACATCTGTTTAGATTCTTGATTATATTTTATTCCAATAAATCACATCACAAATTCCCCAGAGCCCAAGGTGACACCTCCAAATATACTTGTTTTTTTCGACTGACAAAAATATAAAATTTGTTGCCATTTATGACAAAGGAAATTAGCAAATTTTGTTGATATTTTTTACTTGATTTGAATGTCATCTTTGTGCACAGATGTCAGGTTTTCACCACAGTCAAAAGGAAATCCAACCGTAGGCTTTACAACATAAGATAAGATATGTTCACAAATTTTGCAATATCAGGCAGTCCCTCCAGGACGTTGCGATGTCACTCTTCCTGTGAATGCTTCATGACCATGCATCTTTTGTCCAATCACAACAACAATGTTGTGCAGAATTCACAGGGATAAACAACCACAACATTGCACATGGTGTGCTTAGGTAATAATCTTTCTCACTTGTCCCGTAAAACTTGTCGGGTGGGACAACTTATACTTTTACCATTTTTGCTTTACAAGCACATAGAGATTGATGAGATTTTGCAATTCCTACCCTTGGATATACAAATGATGATATAATCTCTACTAAAACGGTGTTGTGTCATGATGCTTCTATTGATTAAAACAAGTGTCAAGGTTTCAACAAGCAGAACACTGTGGCAGATTTTTAAAGATTGAACTCAGTATGGGAAATGTATCTATTACTATATATATGACAAATAATTATGTTTTTTACCCAGACCACTGTCTCATCCGCATTTTGTTTAGAAATTCAAAAACTGTTAAGACACAGCACTTCATAAATATGTCAATGTGAAATATTCTCCTTTAAAGAAAAAACGATAATTCTGAACTTGCAACAAAAACCTTTCCTCTCTAACTTTCTTCTTCTAATATTTAGTATTAGTATTCTGGTCACTGTTCAACCATCTGTACCTCTCACATCACACACACAACACACACACACTTCACACTCAGGCACAGGAAGAGCAGTGAAGGGGAAGGAAGCACAGTGACAAGACAATGGACAGGAGAAAAGTGTCTTGTCCTCTCTTTGTCGCCCTGGAGGTTTCAATAGAGCAAACATGTGAGATGAGTGCAAAACAGGAAGTACAAGAGACTACGACAATAACTGGATCTGCTGACAGCTTCACTCACATGATAGGCTTGACAAAGCATTCAAATTCTTATCAGAAGAGAGATGTTGATGTTGTTAGCCTCCAAAGGGTTTAACTGGAAGTGAGGGTCAAAAGGTGTTTGGACACATCCGTGTGCGTATGCTACAATATGATTCATTAAGCATTCATTGTAGAATGCTAATGCCACATTTATATATCATTATCATCTGAAATTCTTACTTTCTTCTTCCAAAAGAGATTTACAAAGCCAACACATTCTTACTTCCAGTTTGTGATATACGGCAGCTTGGTCACCAGCTTTAAACTATGATGCTGGTCAAGTTATCAATGATAGATAATGAAGCTTGCTGACAAACATTTAAAATATGTTGCCAAGCAGTCATGGTTTGGTAGGTTTAGGCACCAAATCTACTTGGTTTAAGCCTGAAAACTCCTTGGTTAGGTTTAGGCCCCAAGAACTACTTGATTGAGTTGAGGCCCCAGGACTTCTTGCTTAGGTTGAGGGGCCAGAACTAAGATCTTTAACTAAACCTAACCATGTTCACACTCATAACTTGCGTCACTTAACACAACTAAAGTAAGTCATGTTTTTAATTAAGTTACATCTTTTACATACGTTAACTTCCTCTCATAACCGAAAAAGGAATCACTCTTGAATCTTGGGTTCTCCAGAGGTGAAGTCCACTGTTTGACCCATTAGACCACCCTGACTGCCCTTAACTCAGACTTTTCCTGCCCTTTATACTACTGCACTAGAGGGAAGCTTCAAGAACCCTATTTAACACAGTTTGAAGAGTGACATTGACCTTCAGATCTCTGGAACAGCAGAGTGGAGCTCTTCCCTAAATACCCGCCTTCCCATATAGGTACAGTGTCCCCTTTTTTGTAAATGTAAAATGTAAACATTAACTATCGTATAACAGCAGCAATTTCCTGAAATAGCTTTTGTATCTATGAGAATCTGCTCCACAGCTAGTAACAGTTGACCTGGTTGCTGTCTCACAGTGGTGATTTTAAAGGAGTAATAATAATTTCCCTGCACAGCACTGAGCACAGTACTGATGGACAGCAGTAGCCGGCACCTCTAGCTGATGATTCAGCATTGTGTCTAATGGAAAGCTTTTAGCTGCCTTTACATCCTCCCACAGCTTACAGAGGGATATAAACCCACAGATCCACACAGTAACAAACCAGCAGCTTTTTGGCTTTCATCTCGACTCTTCCACATCATTTTCAAACTTTTTTCTCCCCTGCCTCGGTCTGCTTTTCTATCCTTATTATTATTTTGGCGTTTTTTTCTTGAGACTGTTTTTCTTTCCAGCTTGTCCTTCTCTGTGTAGGTTGGTCGAGATACACTGATGTATTAATGTTTTTCATCTCTCTCTCTCTCTCTCTCTCTCTCTCTCTCTCTCTCTCTCTCTCTCTCTCTCTCTCTCTCTCTCTCTCTCTCTCTCTCTCTCTCTCTCTCTCTCTCTCTCTCTCTGATTGTCTTGTAACTTTCTCTACTTCCCCATCTTCCATTCTTTTTTTCTTCCCTTTTTGTGTCTTTAAGTGGTCAGATAGCTCCGAGAGATGGGATCTTGTGTTTGTAACAAGTATGTTAGGACTAAAAGCTTTGCTGAGGGCTCAGCGCAGCACGCTTAATGAATTTTTTGAGCTCCCTGGCACATACACAGACTAAGGTGTTCGAGTGGGTTTTGATTCGCGGGGGGTTTGGGTAATGACAGTGGTGAAATGATGGTTTGTGTGTCTTCCCTCCTGCTATGAGGCGAATCACTAGAGATGAGCAATACCCCCGACGTTTCATCAGCGGCGATAATCGCTGCTTCACACCATCTGTCGTGCAAAATAATTAATTCAACCTCTGAACAGAACTTTTAACTTCTGCTGTTTATTCAGTGCTTTTTTAAGTGAGGCTGCTGCTAACACCTGTTGTCATTCATTCTGATGAAAGGAATGGTACACTGAGTAACACTCTTTTAACATTTAGATGAGTTTTTGCTCATTGGGCAAAGTAAAACCTGAGGCTTTTATATTCGGCTTCCTTTCCAGCATTTTGGGGTTTTATTTAAGCAGACAGATGTTATGCAAAACACATTTTGTGAAGACACAAAAAACCTTGAAGAATGTGCATTGAGAAAGAGCCAAATTCTGTTATTTATTCCTAATCTTTCAATCTGTCTCTCTTGCAGGCAGCATAAAGGGAGCCACGATAGTGGATGCTCTGGATACCCTCTATATCATGGAAATGTTTGAAGAGTTTGATGCTGCAACTGACTGGGTGGAGAAGAACCTCGACTTTAATGTGGTAAGGACGAGCGTGAGTGACCTTGTAATGATCAGCGAGATTGATTTTGCAAAAGCCTCAACCCTCTTTCATATACAATAATGCATTCAATGGAGGCTTGAATTATTGATCCCAATGGTCATAAGGCGTCTTGAAAAACCAGCCTTTATCCATTTGGCACAACAAGAGTTCACAAGAATAATTAAGTAATAGTTAGATTAATTATAATTTCTTGTCAATCATTAACTTAAAAAATTGCGCATTGTTTTCAAAGGAGTCTGGGGCCTGTTGACAAAGAAGTATCTGTTTTGGTTACTGTTGTAAAATCTCATCAATAAAATTGAGTTCTTCTTAAATGTCGTGTTAATGTAGAAATCAGTTGATACTTTGTGTTTAAACAGCTGCTAATTGTTTGCAGGGAAGGGGACAGGAACAATTTAATGTGTACAACACTCAATACTGAATAAACGAGAAGGCACAAATTATTTAGCGCCTGCATTAACTCTTTCACAAAGTGTATAAAATGTCTCCGACCTCAACAACTTACAAAATAGCACAATTTTTCAAGGGAATCTGGGGCCAAGTTTGTCAGTGGTTCAAATAGCTGCTAAGTGTTGGCATGCAAGACACACCTTAGAAGTGGAAGACAACAGGCATGTGTAGAGGTGCTGCAACAAACTCGCACATTTTAGGAAAGAACTTAAGGTATTCCATTTGATGCCGAATTTACAAGAAGGCGCAATGATTTAAAATTTGCAGCAGCTGTTTCGGAAGATTTCTTAAGTTTCTTCTCAGTCAACTCTTCTCAAAAAAGGTTTGTTAAGGGAGTCTGCAGATATTGTGGTTACTAGTTAAATACTTACAATGTGTTCACAGACACCTGCTAACACTGGCAGGTTAAGAGAGCCAAAACACAGAATTCGCATTACAGTGAACCACATGGAACATGGTGTGTGTGTGTGTGTGTGTAATCCTTTTTGTCTGTTATTCCTAAAAGAATGTGATCACATGCAGCCCAGACCGCCTCTAAATGTGGTCCAAGTGATTGGATCGTAAATAGGTCTAGGGGGCATTAGCACATGTACTTCAGATCATTCAGGAAGGATATTAATACCAGGTCTGAACAGGGCCTAAGACAGTGACAGATAAGAACATTGTGACTGACATCTCAATAACTGAAAGTCAAATTAAACATAATTTAGCAGCTAAAGTTTAAATATAAATGACAGAAGGTCAAGGAATTTGACTTCAACTCAATTGATTATAGTTAATCATCTGGGTATGATCATCCTCCAAAGAGGAGGTGAAATTGATGCTGATCACATCTTTGATCTCTTTCCTTCCCACCAGCACTTGAATGTAACATGTAATCTAGATCACCACCTGTGCTACTGAGCTTCATCCAAATCCGTAACATTTTAAAATATGTTGCTGACAGATGCACAGGACGGAAAACATAATCTGCTTCTAACTTGCATGTAGTTTGGGGAAGGAAAACATCACCTGTTGGATGAAAGAGAAGCAGGATGGGATCTTTACTGTTGATATTAAATGATGCAAGTATTACAAGAGGAGGCAGTGTTTACTAGATACTGTTAAAGAAAACAAATGATAAATCTGTCTTCAGTATCCATCATTTGTTGTCTGCTGTCCGCTATGTGGCGAGGCTCTGTCAAAGTATCCCGCTATCACTGTTAACAATGTAAGGACTGTTTAGTTCTTATTTTAACACTAAGAAACTTGTGAGGTTGTTTTTAAAAAGCTTCTCGCCAAGATTAAACACAAGACTCCCAAGGCCCGTAAAAGTTTTATTTCAAGCTCATGAAATAAAGCAAAATGCATAATTACATTGGTCGCTTGGTGTAATTTCTTAGAGAAAGCCTGAAAGTCATGTTGGCTGTTTTATTTGGACCTTTATTGGCTGTGATTCAGGTGAACACTCTGTCTTCATGTGCATGATCTAATGTTTAAGTAGTGTTAAAGCAAAGTTTATACAGAGACGTGACAAGACAAACGGCCAGATGTCTGACTGAATCTCACCAAATGTAGGTCACTGTAAGTGAGCTGTAATACAGAAGATAAGTTATGGTTTCTTTCACTACGATGTTAGAGAGTGTATATATATATGTATACTGTGTGTGTTTGTGTGTGTTTTTTATGTAGTAAGTGTATTCCTAATAGCATGATATAAAACTAGATGTCATTTACAGTAATACAGTAAGGGCTGCAGAATTGGTAAAGACACAATCGTATTGCAGTTTTCCGACAGATGATGCCATTGCGATATGATTCAGGATCATTGGGAATGATCATTTATGCATCTTCAGCGTCATTTCATTGAAAAAATTATGATGATGTCTAGACTGCGTCCATTACAAACCTCTGCTGCACCGCAGCACTTCATTATATTGCTGTATTGTAACACATTTTTACCTTTATCAAAAAAGTTGCGGCTTCTTGCAATGTGGATATTGCTGGGCTGTGCTGGCAACAGATTACAACGCAGTTAGTGTGTCATCAAAGGTGTCGAACCTTTCTGTCTGACATGTTTTGATTAAAAGACATTTCTGTCACTGTGACTCCTCTGAATATCCTGAAAACATAAGAAATGCAAAACTTGAAATCAGAATCAATTTGATGAGTGAGATGTTACGCATGGCCACAGGAGTTGAAGAAATGTGTGTGTAGACAGGAAATGAGTGTATTGACTCTGATTCCTCTTCCACAATGTCATCAATAAAACCCAGAGGCAAAGAGCCAAAAATTCATCCAATCCATACACAAGTCCATTACTGTATACTTCTTAGTGCGAACAAACACACATACACACACACACATCCTCAAACACTGCTGGATGGATAAGGTGGAGGATGTGATTAATAGCAGTTTGCCGTTTTTCTTCCTTCCTCAGGTTTCATTATTTGTCAGTTTTTTTTTTATATGGCTACTAAGGATAAAGCTTTATTGTCTGTGTGTGAGTCTGTGTGTTTGTGTGTGTCCAATGCAAATAATGATAGACATTGGCTGTTCAAGAACTTGTATAAGTTGCTTAACTTTTACATGTACACAAACGGAGAGATAACCGGGTTGTTACATCTGACGTTAAATCAAAGAATCTCTCTCTCTGTCTTGATCTTATTTTCATATCTTTATATCATTCATTCAATCTTCTTCAAACTTGACAGGTTTGTTACTGAGCACCCAAGGACTATCCTCTTCCTCTCGTGATATCACGTGACACCAGACAGAGACCCAGAGACAAAATATAGATTAGCAAAGCGCAAGAACTTGCTTCGGTAATGCACTGCAGCGAGAAAAACAAATGCAGAACGTTAAACGAGTTTGGAGTTTTTCTTAAATTTGTTTTGTACTCTTTAGCAAGAACTGAAAGTGAGATTTTCAGGGTTTTTTAACAGTAGCATGCTAGCTAACATTAGCCTCAAAGGCTGAGAACCATTATGTGGCATAATCATCAGCTGCTCGGGGATGCCTTTCTCATTGATTGTTGGCACCTGGCTCGGAAAGTACCATTTTATTCATCTATATTTTCAATTGTAAATATAAAACGACAGCTTTGATGAGCTTGTGAGCAGTTCAGGAGGCTTAAGACAGGATCTGTAAACCCCTCGCATTACTAGATGAACAGCATGTTTTGAACGCAGTAGTTTCAGTTAATTGAAAGGTGCAAAAAAGCTGTTGGGATCTTCATGTTTAGCCTAATTGAGGAGTGTTGATTCACATTTAATTTAAGTGCTGCTGACAAAACCTTTTCATTTATTAATAGCAGTATTGATCTTTTAATGAAAAAATTCTTGCACTCAGGTTTAAAATCTGAAAAAAAATGTCCTCAGAAAATGTAAGGGAACAGAATTGATAAAAGGCTTTATAGATATTGTAGAAAAGTATGTTTTTCAGTGCTCGTTTCTGAAAGCCTGCTGTGCTTTTGCTGATAAGCTTAATAACATGAACATGTAGATATGTCTGAGTAAAAACACACACTTTGCCCCATTTCCTTTCATGTCTGCCTTTATTGTAGAACCAGCCTCATTAAAGTATCCCTTTTAGGAGCTGCTCATTAAGGAGAAACAGAAATAAGAGTATCGTTGTCTTCTCTACAGTAAAGTTGTGACTGCAAACATGGCCATCTTTACGGATATCAGTTTAGGTATCTCGGGACCAAAGACTATGTGTTATATGATGTTATATCCGCCTTACATGATATAACATCAAGTACAGTAGTCAACTACGCCCTCAGATTAGCTTTAATCCTCTTCACTGTTCTGTATCCAAAACTGTTGATGTTCAGTGTTGCAGCTCAATCACTTGCAGAGGTTTTCTACACCTGAATTTCCACTGCCACAGCAATCCTCTGTGCATAATCCTGCCTTATTTTCAGTATTTTCCAGCAGTCTTCCTGTCACTCAAACAGCATTGTCACAGCAGGAGGTTGTTGTTTTCTGATCTGCCGCAGTAGCATAATACTGAGACGTAAAGCTACCCTTGATACTCAGCACTTTATGCATGCGCTTTAAAGTAAGTGCTTTTTAATGGGAAAGCAGTTGTGAAACCACCACGGAAATGTCAATTTAAATCTACTTAGATTTGCTAATCTTTCCCAAATTTGTCTCAGTAAAGTTTTTCTAAATTATTATACATTTCTCCTCCTTACTTCAGAGATTTGTCTGAAAGATCACATAGACAGTGTGAGATATGACATGGAATCACATAACAAGGGGACCCCTGTCAGACTTGAATACATACATACCCCTGAATACATTAAAACCCAGGGCTCCTGACTAACTTTCCACAATGGTTGCTCTCAGGGTTGCAGATCTTTGATAATGTCATAATTAAATTTTTATACTTGGATGTCCAATTAGATTCACAATCAATTTTTTTAATTTAAAATTGATTATCGATTGATTTAATTGAAAAGGGGCACTATATATTGCATCTTTTGCTTTAGTTAATTGTGTGCTGAATCATTAGTTGGGGTCCTTAGTCTACTGAAATACAACTGGAAAGTAAGATAAATGATCTTCAGCCTTTTTACTTTAACAAGTTACAACCACCCCTGTTGCGCCTAACTTTTTCATTGAGGTGTATGAAGGTGTAATGATACATTTAATTTAAATTTCTCAACACATTATATAAATTATTTTTAACAGCAACAAAAGAGCATATACATGTTTTTATTTGTTTAAGTCAAAGCACAGGTTAAGAGAAATTGCTATGACCCAAATAGTTTGAAAAATGAATAAACAAAATTTTAGGTGCACCTTTTGTATTTCATGTGAATGGATGGGATCAGCATTCACTCCCAGGTCAAATGACTCTGCAGCAGTCACTGTCAACTTTGATGGGCAGTGATGGAAATGCAACAACTGGGTGGAAATGCTTTGCCCCTTGTCATGAACCATGCTAGATTTGTGTTAAAATTACAGCTGTGGACTTGTTGATACCTATCCATCCATATCTGTTCAAGTAGCACTCAAACATCGTTCAGTGCTTGCTTAGTTCGAGAAGAGATGCTGAAGTGAAATATATTTAAAAAGTAACCGTTGCCTTCTGTGCCTCATCTGCCTGATTGGTACTGCACATGTGCAACTCTCAACAGAGATGAGAAAGAAGCGAGATGTCTGACTCCATAGCAACTTCTGTTATCAGCTCTAGAAGAATGTGTCTCATTCAAAATGTAATTGATGATGCATTTAATGTCGTCTGGATGTAGTCTGATGAGGAATATGCTATTGTGATATGAATCACAATTGGTCAGAATTACTTTTTAGTATCACAATTTTAATTTCCACTGAAAAAACTTGATGATGTGACAGTTGTTGGGGTCTGTACTAAAAAAAACATGTTTCCTTACCTCTGGATAGCCTGATTTGTAAGTCAAGACATCTCTGCAGCACTACAGTTTTTCATTTTAATGCTGTTTTATCATCCATTTTATCTTTATCATACGATTGCAGCTTCTCCTATTTGGACATAGCTGCACATTAAGCTTATGACAATATTTCGATTAACTTCACAACTCCGGTTTTCAGATAAATCCCGACACAGAAAGGGAGAAAAGTAATTCAAAGAGACAAAGGTTTGTTAAACAAATAAAGGGGACTGTTTGAGACTTATGAATACAGAAGTAATGACAGTAGCCAGGAGTGTTTGTCGCCAAGGAATAACAGATAGAGAAAAGGAAGGAGTTAAAATATAATTTATGTTTTTATGCAACATGTCTACATCAATACAACTGTCCCTGAGCAAAGTACAAAGGTTCAGCGGGATGGACTTGTCAGCGAACTAACACACAATAAACTGACAGCAGTGGCCGGTGGAGGAAACGCTTCAGCCATATTTCTGTGCTCCTTGTAACTGCTGTGTAAACTGTTTTGCTCAGGAACTGTGGGGCATCGACTAATGGTTCATACCCTCTCTATGCACCAATAGCTGCTGGCTAAGGAGTAAATTGTGCAACCATTATGGCACAAAAATATGATGTAGTGGGAGGTTTTTACTAGATTTTACTGAATTTAATTTAATAGATCTGGCGCTTGTGAACTCAGCCAATGCCACATGAGCCAGGGGAAATTTAGTCGGCTGTATTCAGCGTGTAATGTTTTCTTAAATGATTTTTCTTGTTCTATAGCAGCAATATATTTTCCTCCATACTTAAACAATTACTGGACATTGCACCAGTCCATTTCATCTTGAGGAGTGTGAATCTTTCTGACAGTTGGATATGCATCTAGATACACGGCCCACGATCCAATGCAAATGTGTTAAGTTACAGTGCACTGTGATCTGAAGCCAGACTGATGCCGTGTGATTCAGCCATTCAGATTTGATGTTGCTCTTGTTTGATAATGGAATTGTAACATAATTTTCTTCACACTACGTTTCAAAATAGGAAATTTGTCTTCTACCATACGAACAGTCGAAAACATGACTGATGCACTGCTTTATTGTTTCTGTCATTATCAATTAATCTGCTGATTAGGGATGCAAATTTTAAGTGATTTCTTTAGACAGTCAGCAGCTATAACAATTAATTATCAGTTTATTACCAATAAATATATGAAATATGTTGGATATTTATATAGAAAAACAGTTTTAACCACTGATATGATCTATATCCGATGCAAAGTCAGAGTTGGCTAAATTAGGAGTTAAAAGAACAGAGAAAGTAAACCCGAAGTTACTTGAATCATTGGCTCAAACTAACACAAAAAGGACTTTATTTTAATCCAGACGTGATGCAGACAACAACATTATAGTTAGGCAGCCTAACTTGGGCTATAATAAAAACAAGTACCTAATGAGTATCCTTTAGAACCTTTATTAACCGTCTCTAATTTTACTGTTTACCCCATGTTGTGAGCAAAATTACTGCGCTTGTTGGAATATTACATTCATTAGACCCCAGTTGCTAGCTTGCATTAACAGGTGCCAGCAGCTAGCTAGGTAAACTTGACAGAGCCGTCTGAAGCCCCCTCAGACCTGCTGTCCACACTCCTAGGCAAAACGCTACTTTACGTCCTTGTCATGTGGCCCACTGACTCCAAACCAGTAGTATAAGCAGAGGTATTTGAATGAGATAGATTCAACAAATACATATCTGCATTGTGCCACTTAAATTTATTTTTTTTTTGCTTATGCTTATGATAAATATCAAAGAAATTTAAGATGAAAATTAACACAAATTATGAACTTTGCTTCTGCCCAGTTCAAGGCACATTTGTACAATGATCTGGTCTAAACCAATGCCTTGAATCTGTTGATTGTTATGTCATTTGTAAGAATGAGACATCATTTTGTAAGTCTCAATCTGTCACTTTTCTTTTTTTTTTTTTTTTTTTTTTTTTAAATCTCACCAGTAGTCACCATTTAAAGGGTTATTTTTCAAAATTTTCTTCTGGGGGGGCATACCCCTAGACCCCCTAGTGTTGCTCAGTTACTGACTCTGCTGCTACAAAAAAATCTAGGGGAAACACTGCATTATCTAATGCCAGTGTACCAGTAGTGATGTATTTGATAAGCAATTATTTCTCTCTGGTGGTTGGTACATACATTTTTAGGTTAGATTCAATTCCTAACAACAATTAATGATTAAAATCTCTACTGCCAATTACTTTCAGGATTAATCAATTAATAGTTCAGTCTTAAAAAGGTTAAAACAACCTGTACAAAAATGTTTGTCACAAGTTCAAAGTGACGTCTTCAAATTGCCTTCTTTGTTTAACCAACAGTCCAAAACGCAGACACTGCATTTATGGGACTGGTTTTTTGGGGGGGGTTTCTGACACAAACATTTTTGATGAAGGAGAGAGTGACTTCAGTCTCTCTCAGCTATTTTTATTGCAATGACTGGAACAGTGTTATTTGCCTGCATCACAAAACCTGAGAAAATGTGACTGTAGCTCCAACACCTCCCTCAGTGTCCCACTGCTGGAGCCCAGGCAGGTCACAGCCATTTATTTCTACAAGCAGCTAAGCAGCACTTTTAAATCTATTTAAAGAGAAAGAGCAAGAGTACAGGGTTTATAGCACTCGAGAGACATCCTCTGTCACAACTCAAATAGTCTGAAACAAAACTGAAGATCACAAGCCATAAAGAGTAAGATGGGGAAAAAGGAAACTCAACATTTCCTGTCATCAGAACAATATAGGTAGAAGCTTGTTGCTGTTTTTAGCGCAAAGAGCAACAACACAGTTTGTCCGGTGACGCAACAAGATCATAAGATAACACTTTGATCTACAGAGGCCTACTCAGGTCATTATCTCATCGTCTCATCTCGCTGTAGTGCTTAATTAGTTCTCCGCGAGAAAAAGGCCATGCTTAGTCAGATTTGTGTAGGGACATTAATATTACAACATCAGAAGACTTGATCCCTCTTCAGCCAACTTTGTCCGAACCTTGTACAGGAGAGAGATAACGTCACACAACTGCTGACTCAGAGGGTCATTGTCCAACACTTGAATTAGTGACGACTGCTAAAGGAAGCCACAAACACTGCAGGAAATTTTTGCTCAAAAGTTCCATATTCAGAACAAGCAAAACTACTACTTGTTCATTCCAATATATTGCACTATTTTCACTCTTAGCCCATTCCAACTGCACTGCTAATAGACAGCAGGCAGTAGGAAGATATGATATTGTCCTTTTTCATTTCAGTTGCCTGTGTGTTGTGGAGGAAACGGTTCAGTTTTAATTAGGACGAATTAGCTAGACAATCTGACTACTCAATCAGGCATTCAGACTTGGGGAAAAATGACGGGACAAATTCTGGCTGGCATATAATTTGTTTTTCTACAGGACAGAGTCTATTGTCCTATCTCTGGGTGACAGCAGTGACTTATGAGAGCTGTCAGTCAAGCACAAAAACTTCCTCTAACTCAAGAATCTGTTCACAAAGACGTGAAGAGACGGAGCGAGACAGTGAGATGAGGCTTCATTGTTCTGCTGCTGAGACAAATGGCTTTACAAACTTGCAGTTTTTGTTATTATTTGTCCCATTTCCTCAAAATGGTCTAGAAATAGAGGCATTGTATTTTTAGATGCAGCACACTTTATCACTGCCGTTTAAAAAAAGAATGCCTTAATACCACACATTTCCTTAAAGTTTGGACGCGATTTAAAGCCCTTCACTGCGTGCTGACAGATTGGAATAAGTGTGCCCAACAAGGGACTCTGTGTTTTAGCAGCAGATGTTTTGAAAAACCTAAAAACAAACTGCTGAAATTAAAAAACATTTTGCACATTCCTCAGGGAATATCTTTCAGTATCTACAGTTTTGCTCGCAACTCTTTGAGGCTATGTAAGGCACAGTGGTGCTTTGAGCTAAATGCTAACATCAGAATGCTAAAGTTAAGCAAATGCAATATTTACCGTGTTCACCATCAACACCAATATCCACCTCATTCCTAGATGTCATGATACCTTGCATGAGTTCTGATGCATCTGGTCATTTAACCCGAACTGGTAATAGGACCCTAATTCTATCATTTATTCATGATAGGTCAGCAGCTTTGTCGAGTGAATACTGCTAACACTTAAAGACAGTTATTGTGATGATGTCAGTTAGCCTAGCTCTGCCGAGCACCTCAAGTGTCATCCATAATCATTTCCCTAGTAACCCCCCCAATGAGCTCCCCAGGAAACCCTTGAATAGCTTTTTGTTATTTTAGCATGCTAGCATGAAAGACAGTACCAGTGCAACTGAGGCTGATGGGAATGTAATTTCACAGTTTGTGTACTGTAGGTGTTGCAAATCCATTAAAAGCTTGAATTTTTATTTTTCAAGGTGTAAAACATGCCTTGTTTCTCTTTAAAGTGCTTGAAACTGCTTTAAAGTTGTAACTTCATTGCCTTTGTAGTTTCTGAGTTGACATCAGACTTTCCGAGTTGTCGTTCCGACTTGAAACATTTTTCTCCCAATAGTTCTGACAGCACATGAATGCACAAAATTGTTGGAAAATGCTTTGAAAATGGTTGAATTTGACAATGGAAAAAGTTTTGGAGGAACCCAGTTATTAGTTTTTGGCCAAGTATTAGACAAATTAAAGATGATTAGTGATGGACTGACAGACATTGCCATCCCTTTATCTCGTGTGGCTAAAAAAACACAGATTCATTTGTTACTCGTTTGTGTTGTTACAACACTTGAAACACCTACAATGCAGGATAATTCTTGTGCTCATGCAGCACACGTGTCCACTGCTGAGAAAACACTATGAATAGGTGCATAATGCTGTCGTTGAGGGCATTTCTAAAATGATGCAAGAGTAGCCACTTCAAACTCTTAACCATCCATTCACTCTCCTCATGTTTCTATTCCATGTCTTTGTTGCAGAATGCAGAGGTGTCTGTGTTCGAGGTGAACATCCGGTTTGTTGGAGGTCTGCTGTCCGCCTACTACCTGTCTGGGAAAGAGGTAAGGAATAAACCAAAGATTCTTGTTGGGTTTTCTAATGCCATTATTGCAGTGGAGGAGAGCTTGAAGAGGGATTGGTTGATCTTTGCAACAGATGGTAGAGGAAAGATGATCTATGGTGGAGACTGAGTAAGGGAATACATGTTTTTATATGTTAGGAGTCTTGAGTAATATGCCCTCTAATCCATTAGTGAATGCCAAGGTAAGTTCTCTTTTCAAGTATGGGTGCCCTGTTATTGTATTTGGTTGTTATATACTTTGGTGTTAATATCAAACATACCGTGGATTAGTAGAAGATGGTCTGAAATATTGTTCTTGTTTTATGTGCAGGCTGTGCACAGGTTAAGCTACATATGAAACTCAGAAGACAGTATAATTTCTTTTGTTTTGAAGGTGTTAGAAAGAATATAAGCTCACCTAAGGTTGCCTGCAAGGTGCCTCGGATATAGAAAACTGACATTTTTTTGCTGTTGAATTCGAAAAGAGTGAAATTTTTCGAGGTGAAAGGAAAAAGAAAGGTGGAGTTCCATCAGTCTAGGGAGCCAGAATATGTTCTGAAGTGTCTGAATGCTGACAAATTATTGCTCCAGCCAGGCTTTATTCAGAAATATGAGAGAGGAGAGAGATTCCACCAGGCTTCTCATTTTACTCATAGCGCCAGTCCTGCTGTGTGAATCTGCTTAGTGACAAGAGGCTGTGAAAATGACATCAGCGGGGTATTACACTCAGATCATGTTCTACTCCAGCAAAGCAGGGATTTTGTGTTGAACCCACTTTTTTCTCAATACCTTCTCTTCTTTCTTTCTCTAATTACATGCTTCAGTCTCTTAATGAATGATAAGGCCCCCTTCAAAGAATGGATAACTCTGCACATCACCTGCAGAAAAGATTTTAAACCCCCCAAAAAACCTAATACCTGCAAAGGATATTTTTAAAAGCTGTAAAATCCTCACAGTTTCTGTTTCTAGACTGATGTCACAAGAGTGATTTCACTTTGAGCGATCCTGATCTTGATTTCTACCTTCATCTGGACTTTAAAACACATATACAGGCATACATTCTATCTACGTAACTTTTTTTTTGTACATGCATAGGATTAGATATGATCAGATTTTTTTTAAGTAAAAGATGTTTTGGGAGAGGCCAAGAAGCCATCCAGCTATCCAAAATCCTGTCTGCGAGCAAATTAAAGCTGTTAGGCTAAGTGCTTCTTGATAAGCAGAGAGAACAAGTTCAGGCAGGTGCCAGACTTGGAGTTCTGGGATAGTGTAGCCTTCTTCCAAGCACAATGAGAATTTCACTTCAGTGCTTTAGTATAACAATAAAATCAAGTGGAACATTGTCTTTTTAGTTAAGTGCTGTATGTTTGGGCTATGGTTTGAAATATGCAATAACGACAGAAATATAAACAACAATTCTTACTCAAAGAAAACATATGTATCTTAAGTGTTTTAAAGGACGGTGTTGATCTTCGTTAACGTATGCGGTCATGAAAAAAGCTGCTCCTGTAGCTTCCAGATCATCTGAACTGATAATCCTCTCAACAAGTGTGACACCAGTGGAGGTAAACTGCAGCAACTCATCATTTCTCAGCAGTCAGTCTGAACTCCATTTATTTTTTATGAGAGTCAATCAGTTCAAGACTCATGTATTTCATCAAAGCCTTGAGGGGCCCCCCTCCTTCAGCTGTGGTTCAAGGTCCCCTGAAGGATGGAGGCGGCAGATGGATGGCTGATATGTGGCCTTGGCGAAAGGCTGTTAACGGAGAAGATGACTGAATGTTGCTGGTGGTGTCCCACTGAAGGACTGTTGATGGCTGGGTGGATGCTGAAGGGGTTGTTGGGGATAAAAGAACAAACGATCACCTGTTACCAATGAAGCTGTTTACCTGTGGAATGTTCCATACAGTTGTTGTAGGATCATTTTACAAATCTCTGAACTCAAGCTTATTCCCAGGAAAACTCTAATTATGTCCATAATGGTAAAGTTTTGAACAAATTTAAACTACACACTAGTTTGCCACTGCAGGCGTCTATGTTATGATTTATTTATTGATGTTATTTTGTCTTGTTTGCACGCTTGGTCAAAGCAGTGAAATGAGATTACTGTAACAACCACGACTGTTGAGCAAATGAGACTGTCAAGAATGTACGCATGGATGATAATTAATTTAGTTTATTCATTTATTAACTTGCATTCTGAGCTGTCACATACATTTTTTGGGTCTTTATTTTTAATAAAAAGAGCACTCCAGTTTTCCACTTTTACAATCCACATTTCCACCTGTAAAACCAGTGCTATTAGCAACACACTTCTGATAAAAGCTCTTGCAGATAAGTGGAGTTGTACTGCCAGTGCATTTTGTGGGTCTGTTATTTTTATAACAAAATGGACTAATTGAACACTGGTCAGGCATTATGTAACTACCCATTTGGAGTATCTATTAGATGAGACTGTACCTGACCTCCTGAGTAGATGTCCAACCCTCAAACCCAGAGACCACTGAGCAGAGAGAGAGAGAGCGAGTCTGTCGGCTCAATAAAGAGAGAAACACAAAAGATTAGACGCCGACCTTAGAAACCACTGAGCCCCTTGACTCCTTCTGCATTCTGGCGTGTTGCTGTCTGAATTAGAAAATGGATTCACTGGAGATACAACACTTTGCTAACACGAAGCCCACTCAATATACTCCTTAATGAAAAACTGAAAACTGATTTTAGTTTTCTTTCTTTCAGTGACACATGATACCTCCTTGGATAACATAATAGTTTGCGCCCTAACATCTACTGACAAAACGTAACTTTTGACTTTTCTATGATGTGAAATATAAATCCCAGACATGGAATTAATGGAATATTATTGAAACAAGTTGTAGAGACATCAGCACAACCAAAGGAGACATTTCCATTAACTGTGTCTCATGTTGAGTAGGCATGCAATTAACAATTCATTGTCAATTCATCTGTTGATTATTTTCATGATTATTCCATTATTTGGTGAATAAAATGTCTGAAAATGGTGAAAAATGTTGTTTTCTGGTGATCAAAGCCTAAAGTTAAGTATACTGTCGAGGAGGATTAAAGTAACCTGAAAAAATTCACATTTAATAAGCAATGAATCAGCCAATCACTTTTTCTCTTAGAATGTATTCAAACCTGTTAATCAATTATTGGCACTGACAATTAATAACAAGTGCTGCCAGTGCTGAGGTATTGAGTAGAGCACAACAGATGTATTAGTTAGCTGATACTAATGGCTGATAATGGCCTATTAGAAATATATCGGTATAGCTTTAAATGTTGCCTGTAGGGGTTTTGAAGAAACTTTAATTGTGCTTGAAAAGACACTTCAAACAGCATTCGGAAACATTATAAAAAGGTTAAAATGTCTTTAATTGTTGTTAAATTGCATTCAAGTCGAAAATGAAGCACCAAAGGGAACGTTTAAGTGTGAATTCTGATGTCATTTCAAATGTTTATTTAAAGTGCAAACCATAACAATTTAGTTGTTAGTTTGTTTATAAACTCTGAAAGTAGCTTAACTGTTGTTTAAAGAGCAAGTGAAGAAAGCAGTTTAAATGGCAGCTGAAGTGTCAAAGCTGTTGAAATTAATGGATTTTAAGTGTGCTGTAAATAACTTTCAAGGCGTCGGGCTGTTTGGCTGGTTTGTACCACCTTCACTTTTATTGCCATTTCAGCAGCCTTCAACATTTACTGATCAACTGACATTTTGACTACTTTTAAGTAAATTGCCTTTATCACTTTTACTTAGTATTTTAAATGAAACTTTTCATCTAAGATTTTATATTTTGTTTAAAAACACGTCTTAATTTGATTCAACTTCCACCTGATCGAGTCAATTTTTGTTGGAAGACAGAGGTCGAGGTCCATCACCAAACCATCCTTAATGTCGTAGTCTTAGCCGAACAGGATTTTGTAGTTGTACCTACTGAAAGAGTCAAAGCGTGGTGAGAGGATTTTGAAACAGACAGAAGGAGCAGGTGAAGGAGAGGAGTCACTCCGTCTCTCCCTGTTGGTCCTAGTCTGGCTCCATCTCAAAGAAATGTGGGCCTTTGATGAAAATTTGATCAGTAAAAGTACAGCCGGTCCTGGCTGTATGCACCCCACTGGCAGGCTTTTAACGTTCCCGCCTGCATACAGATCACAGCGTGTAGCCTCTTCCATGGAAAAAAGGGAAGAAGGGAAGGACAGTAGGAAGTAAGTAAACAATGTATGGAGAGCTGAACAAAGTAAAAGGCTTCCAGTCCCCTTGCTAATCAAAGCTGAGTGCTTCAAGGATGGAAGGACGCAGGAAGGACGGACAGCAGCAAGAATGAAAGAAAGAAAAGCCAAAGAGGGAGAAAATGAAGGAGGAAACAGTGCATGAAGGAAGATATTGTAGGGAAAATACAGGAAGACCTGAAAGAAGTACGAAAGAAAGCAATGACTAATGAAAGAAAGGAGTCAAACAGATAAGTGAGGGAATCATTGAAATGGTAGATGGAAGAAAATTGAGAAAATTCTGTTCTCTATGCTAACTGTAGACACACATCTGTTCTGTTTTTCAGTTAGTTTACCAGGAAATAACCAGGAAGTTATATAATACTTGGATGAATAGTTGGATATCAATCAGACCATGACATTAGACAGCCATGCCAATTAGGGTTGACAAAAAGGCAGAAAAATGTCTTTTCAAATGAATTTTATAGTGTTTTGGGGGTTTTCTGGGGTGTTCTTGGAGCTCTTCAATCATACACAACACATTTTCCCAGCTGTGAGCAGCTCCTGTACTTCCTTTCTGCATTGAATTGTTGGGGGAATAGTGCAGATCATAGTTAGGACGATAGAAGACCCCATCGTCCATTGCCGAAAAAGGAAACGAAAGGTAGGGGAATAAAAGGCAGGAAATGGAAAGCAAAGACGATTCGAGGATAAACAAAAGAGAGGAATTGGGAAGGACCAAGCCAACAAATAAGGGAAGTTTCCCAACAAGGGTACGAATCAAGACAGGAAGCAATAAAAGCAGGGAAAGGAAGATACCTAGAAAGGAAGGAATAAGGAAATTATCAAAGGAATAGTGGAAGAAATGATTGTAAAAGGTTTGGATAAACAGACTGTTTGCTGCTGCAAATGAAGAGCACCTTGAGAAATGGGAAGATAAAATCAGAAATGTCAGAGGTGATGTTGGCATTTTGATCAGCAAAAAAAAAAAAGAAAAAATACTTACTTAATTTTGTGAAGAAGTGATTGTATTGGGTGAATTTCCAATAAAAAAATCTGACTTGCGTTTAAAATGTGTTGTTAGTCATTATAAGAGGATGTGTTCAACCTCTCTAAACCCTTGATTATAATGAACAACAGTGATGTTGCTTTATTGTGATGACAACTAATCCCAATCTTCTTTAGTTGTGTCTGATAAAAAGTAATCTGTTGATGGCGGGGATGAGTGTCCCAGTGGCCTCTCTCATCCTGTAGACAACTCAGATTAAAATGATTATCCTTTCACTGAAAAACCAAAGCAGAGGCTTGATTCTCAGGTGTCTTATGGACAATAGATTGCCATTAAACCAGTTCATTTATTACGGAATACACATACATTTACTTAATAAGGCCAGTTCTGTTAGTGAGAAGGCAGACGTAATTGTAAACTCAGCACATGAGAAGAAATGGCTTGAATAATTGAAGAAATTCACTTTCATGTGTTAGTGCTCATTGATTTAAGGCCAGTTACTGGTTGCAGCAATTATCCCTCCACTGCAAATTGCCTGTGAAGAGAGCAACTCTTCACTGGATATACACTGGAAGAAATCAGAGGCAAAACCTACAGTCCTCTGTGTTCTGCTTCAGCCCAAGTAAATATGAGGCCTTAGCTGTCTGATTTAACCGTCACTAATGCTTACTTCCATGCCTTCTTCATGTTGGTGTGGCTATTAAGCAACAAAACCACAATCAATTACCGTCCAATCTGTAATAACCATTTGTCTCTTTTCCTCTGCGAATCAACATCATACAGATGATTAAACTTCACCAACTCACATAACCTATCCTCAGAAAGTTCTGTCATTTTAAAAAATTCTTCCTCTCGTCCTGTGGTCTGTCTTGCTTGAACTATTGGCTAAACCACTGAAGTGCCCCCCACAGGTACAACAGAGGTACTGCTTAGTGGATCCAGATCTGTATCCGTAAGCTTTCGGAAAACATAAAGAAATATGGACAGAGAGTATGGACAAAAGGCTCCATCTGTATCCAACACTGAGCATAAATGAGCCTTCATGTGACTGCAAGGACAAACCTATCCTGTTGAGCTATCAGACTTAAAAGATTATATAAGACAAAAGTGTAATTATATCATGACAATGAATGAAAAAAAAAGGAGAGAACTTTTGTTATGGCTTTGCTGCTGTTTAGCCAGATAACGTTTGTATCAACCACAAGATATATTAATGGACAATCGATGACTGGCCACTCAATGCTGCATCAATTGATTGGGACTGGCGTTTGTCTGGAGAAACAGACAGCTTCTTTGCTGGACCGTTGCACAGATCTCTGTTTGACTGATTTGGCTTGGCACGGTTTGGTTGTTCCATGGATTTCTGTGGCATGAACAACAGAAATTAGCTGAACCTCAGGTTCTTGTTGCCAGGTCTTGATTAATTTCTTTTTTATTGTCAGTGATTGATCAGATGACACACGCCTGGCTCAGGACAGCACATCATGACTCTGCCAGTTCCTGCTAATTGATCAGCCTCCATTTAGATTGCTTTCCCTAAGTTGTTCACACATCCCGACATGCTCTGATCTGCAATCAGGCAAGCATTCATCTGTGAGTTTCATGCTCAGCCTTCATGATCAGATCATACAATTACAGATCCTTTTTCAAGTAGACTGTGAGTAGCCTATGGTAGGGGTCCCAGAAGCTTTCTTAACTTATTTGGATTTCATGTTTTCAGGGTCCTGAACTAGACTAGACACTAGTTGTGATTTGACTCCACCATAAAAACAGGTTGATTATTAATAAGTTTATAATACATTTGTAAAAAGTCAGAAATTCCAGGTTATTGAGACTGAACAAATTGGGTATTCTTTAGCAATTTCTCTATGACCGTTACTGAGATCAAAACCTGGATCTCTTACATGTCAACATTTGTTTTTATTCTAAAATTCTTGAACAGATCCATGGTCAATAGCTTGCATTCAATCAGTCATACATGACACAAATGCAACATTAAACAGAACAAGAGATGCACCAAGATCGAGGCAGACAGTGTGACCTGACAGACATGCAGACAGTTCTCGAAGTGAAGTTTGGAAGCAACTTTGTGACGTGTTGCTCTGCCATATGGCTGTCGGGGTGGTAGCTTGAACAGATGCTTCCTTATAAAATCTTATTATTTGGCTCCTTTACTTCATTTTCTCACAAGTTGTGCTGACAGCTTTGGTAAAATTTCATGAGAGTAAGGAACAGCCACATATGCCTTGTTATTATTTGATATTTGGGTGTCCAACTTAATAGCAACAATGTTTGATGAGGCCTTTCACACTATGATCAACCCATCAAGACCTTTGTCAGCCTTGGGCTAACAGCTTCCATCAGACTTGCTAAAACTCTCACTTCATTAGAAAGAGGTTTAGTTAGTCTGATGGAAGCTGTTAGCCCAAGGTGTGAGTAAAGGTTAAAACCAAAGCAATTAAATGTTTAGTGTCCTAACTAAGTGAAATAAGTTGTGTGCTGTCAAAAGTTTGAAGATGTTCACTCTGGGCTTTTATGTTACAGTGTCATTCATAAGCCAGTGTTTACTGTTGGCCTTGACTGAACAGATAACGACTAATAAATACAATTAGGTTAAACTAAAAATGGGCTTCCTCTAGTCTGGGTCAGAGGTTAGCCCGTGGCTAAGAAACACAAGTGTGAAAGCCTTTATGTGACATTAAAGCAAATATGGCCTGAGAGCGGGCCTCTTCAGTCCACCAATGATAATAACTCTGCTTCACCAACTCATGTGCCCACTTCTGGGTCTATATGGAGGTGTTAACCAAATACCCATAACCAGCACCCTTCCAGAACTACATAATGTTCCTGATGAGAGCATGACTAAACAAAAACTTGAACCTGTGTGCAGCTTTACCAAAGTGCCATTTTTGTATTACACAGAAAAATTGTCACACATGTTGTAATAAAGTAACATTGTGTCTGACATGCTGAAATATGTTTAATCCAGAAGTAGATGTAGAGGTACAGTGTACAACAAAAGGTGGATGGTTGGCATGAGAAAATGGTTTTGCATTGAGGAAAGGAAGAATGAGTCAGTGAAATGAGGATTGAGTGGGACAGGAAGCTGCAGGGCAATAGCAGGATGGCTTGCTTTCTGTATCTAGTATCTGAGTATGGCAGACAGAAAGATACTGAGGAAGCACAATGGTCAGAAAACGTAGCCTTTGTAGCATTCGTTTTAAGCACACTGATTATAACAATTGACTTTTTAAATACATTTTCTATACTCGTTCAACTTATTGGTGTAGGATTCAGACATTAGAGATGGTCAGAAAGAGGTGAGACGATAATCTATTAATTGTTGAGTCGATTGCAAGGATATTAATCACTGGTTATTGCTTAATTGTTTCACTCATTTTTCAAGCATGTCAATTGTTTGCTGGTGTCAACTTCTTAAATATGTGGATTTGCTTTTTTTGTATACATCATGAAAGTGAGTACAATTTGAATTCTTACAAATTGGAACTTTAGGGGTCATAACTGGAAAAAAATTAGGATGAGAAGATGAAGAGATTATTGTGTAACACCATGAAAATGTGATATTTTCTGAAGAGGTCTGTGATTAGCATTTCTGACAATATTCTTTCACAGTTTATAAACAATCAGTTAAAAATTAATAATCATTATAAGCAGCCCTACAGCCAAATGTAAAACTCCTCGCTGGCTAGAGCTGAATGTTGACCTACAGTCAGAATCACACAGACACATGTGACACACACAAAGGCAGTCAAATGCAAGCCTCATTGACAGACCGCCTCCTGAGACATCCAATCAGACACCCGTCGAGCGTGATACACACTCACATCCACAGCTCTCTGTTTACTCCATCCCACTTCATTGTGCAGCCACTGGATAAAGGGAAGAGCGGGATAGAAAGCTGGATGGATGTCTTGAGACTTTTCGCACATTCTGTAGTGAATTACGAGGCAGCGAGGCGCTTACAAACGGGGTTCGAGTTTGATTTCCTTTGGGACCTGTCATGCTAAATATACTGGCAGGCACTGTAGGTTACCTTGGATCAACATACAGGCATCCAACAAATTATGAAATCTTGTATAACTGTCATACAAGTTTCTTGTTTACAATTTTGTAGGCATGAGGGTATTAGAAAATACTACTTTTAAATAAAATACTACTTTGTTTTAAGCCTATGTCTATATTTGTCTGTTTTTCTTCTGTATATGTTTAGAAACGGTTTGTTCACACTGAGCATGTTTGATTTGGTTGATCAAATATTTAAGTATTTTGCATGTTTTTCTGGATTCCCTTCAGATATTTTAATTCGTTAAACACGCATATCAGGTAAATTGAAGACTCTAACATGCACAAAAAAAAAACATTTGAATGTATTTTTGTTCATAGACTGGAACCCTGTCAACACTTTGTCTGTATTCCTTGGTCAATGCATGGTGGGATAGGCTCTAGTCCCTCCATGTTCCTGAAAAGAAATACAGTAGATAAGATTGACCTGTGAGAGCGTTTTAACCTTCCTCCAGTTTTTATCTTTGCGAGGAGAGTGTAGTTAAAAGCCCCACCTGGTGCCACACTGAGATGTCTCAAAATGTAAGTGTAGGAGTGAGAATGAGAACCTTTTTGTCAGATTTCAGTAAATTGAGAAATCTCAGCCTTGACAGTTTGACGATAAACTGTCTGCTGTGTCTCAGACCAAACAAATCAAACTGTAGATGTGATTGCAGTTTATACAATAGAAAAATTAGCCAGCCCTATTCTCTTAAACCTTAACAACTGATTTGATGAATTGGATGGGCGATGGGTCTCGGCCAAGAGAAGACCCCTAACTTTTGGTCTGGATAAAGTTACACTTCTGGATTTTTTTTCTCACTTTGTTTAACATTGCGAGATAAGGCGTGTTTTCTTTCTTTCATTTTCATTTATTAACGTTAATTTCACAGGGATTAACGCATGGATCTTGATGGAGAAGAATCAGCCATATTTAGGTGGCTGGTATCTATGAGTAAGTATTAAGGATGTCCTGATCAGGATTTCTTTACATGGATCCCGATCCGAGTCCTTTAATATTTAGTGTCTGCCAATACTGAGTCCTGATCTGAAACTTAGTCTTAACTCAAATAACTCCTAGATACACGTCTGCGTTCTGCCATAAATTGTGCTCTGACATAAAAAAGGACAAAAAAAAAGGGTTTGGAACCAAATTAAAAAATTGCCGATCCCAATCAGTGAAACAATGCCCATATCGGCCCTGATCCCGATCCTGCAGATCGGCTTGGGACAACCCTAGTAAGTACTATGTTGTTGATGATCCTAGACCTGGTGATCTTAAATTATGAGTAAGCAGTCCAAATGTAGTAAGACAGGGCTCTCCAGTTTGATACCTTGGTGGAGGTATGCGTTCTGCCGAGTGCCATTTTAGTTCTTTATGTAGATCTGCAGGCTAAACGCTGAACAGTCTCTGGCTACAGCTTCTGAAGATTTGCTGGTTTTATTTGTCTTATGTGACAATAAAATTAATATCTTAGGGTTTTGTCCATATCTTGGACAACCAAAGCAATATGAAGAATTCAGCACCTTAGATTTAGGAAATCTTTTTAACAATTTATTGGCAGAACAAGTTATAAAGAAAAATATAATCATGAAAGTAATCGTTAGTTGCAGCCCTAGGTCCTAGGTATTTCTTTCCAAAATGACAATCTGACATGGCAACTAATTGACACTGTGATTGGCCTGCTGTGCCTGAGACAGGAACCAGGGTTGAACTTCTCTCTCGTATGTGGTAGCACTTTTTTTTCTTATGTACAACAAAATGTCTTCCAGGGAAGACTCTCTGAAAATGTATGCCATTATTAGATATTTAAACATATCAAGTCTCCCCTTCTCTTTGACAGTTGGCCTTCCGTTCCTTCGTCCAGGTTGGTTGTGTGAAACAACTGCCACTTCTTTGCTAATGTAACCCAACCGTCACACTTACACTAGCATAAATATTGTATTATATAAATATGTCCCTGCATAATTAAACATTTGTATGGACCTGCATGCATCCAATATAAAGCTACTTAAACTTTACACTTTCTATCAATAGCTGGCTCTGATACAGAGACTCACAGTAAGAGGGCAAGCTCATTGACACAAAGCCGCCGACAGTGTAATCCCATCCCTGACCTCTCACTGTGCAGGTCAGCACAACAAGTCGCGCTGGTGACCACTGACAGCTGAGCCAGAAACACACACGCACTCACACACACACACACACACAAACACAAACACAAACACAAACACACACACACTGTGTTGCGATGTGTTGGGCGGAGCCAGACAGTTCTGTCTTCAACCCTCAGGAAATCCTCATTCACTCGGTGAGAAAATTGGCTTTAAGACTGAAAGAGAAAAACAACCGCCCCCATTGCTGTTCCCCTCTCGGTCATTTCTGCTATCCTCCTGCTGTGCCCAAGTAAAGCGCCTTACATATCCACACACGTTCACATGCACACACACAAAGACACACACGCGCACACACAGACAAGTAAAGGTTATTTACCGACCGTAGAGAATGAATTTTCTGGATATCTATCTTAATCTCTTTTTAGAGCGGTCTAATCTGTTCTGAGGAGAGTGAGCAGGGCTACAGATGGAGGAAGGAGGATTTAGGGCAGAGCAGAGGAAAGAATTGAGTCTGACCATTATGGTACATACTGTCACTCTGTTTCACCTCGAGTTCTGAAATCCATTCATTCATTCTGTTTTGTTAATTTTTCCCTTGTTATTGGTTAATTGGAAGTGATGTGGCTTCCCAGATTTTGACCTGCAAGCATTGTTGTTGAAGTTTTCCTTTTTTTTTCTACACAAACCAAACCATTTTACCAGATTTGGGCAAACTGGTTATTACCTCTGCCCAGGTGGTTATGTTTCCACCAGTGTTGTAGTCAGTGTTATAGTTATATAACAATAGAATTTATATTAGGGCTGGGTATCACCAGGTACCTCGCGATACGATACTATCACGATATTTTGCTCACGATAACGATAATATCACGATACGGCGATTCTGCGATAATCGATATATTGCAAGAAATTTCATCCACGATACATCACGATATCTGTGTCACTGAAGAAATTCAGAATTTATTGACTGCACTGCATCCATTTCAAAGGAATTACAAAACATTGTCAATCAATTTCACATGAATGACAGCCAAGTAAACAAAGAGTATATTGCACAGTGTCTCTTCTTAACACACACACTAACTACAGCTATCATCAAATATCTATATGTGTGAGTTTCAGAGCTACTTAAACCATTTTTTAAATTTGATTTGGTTGTATACCAATGTTTGAACAAAGATAAAGCTGTCCCCTGAAGAGGGGTGGTGGTAGTGGGCCAAAAAAAAAAAAAAAAAATTGCATTTTTTTTTTTTACATTTTTAAATATCGATATTTGGCACCAGTGTATCGATAACGTACCTCAAGACGAAATATCGCAATATATCGTAGTATCGATATTTTGGCACACCCCTGATTTATATTACTTATCTTCTTTTAAAATAAGTAAAAGTTGACCACCAGTGATAGCAATTCAAAGTAAAATTACAAATAATGTACAGACTGTCACAATGACTATTTAACTGAATAACCAAAAATTAATTTGAATGAACATCTGTGTTTTTCTACCTTTTCTATGTTTAGACCGTCAGAAAATGGTAAAAAATCAATCAATATGTTCTCCTAGGTTTCAGTATTTTGTCTTCAAATTGCTGGTTTGTCCAATTAACAGTCAAAAACCCAAAATAAAGTAAAAAAAACCCGAAATAATTGCACTTTTGAGGGAAGCAGAGTTTTGACATGTACTTGTCAAATGACTGAACTGATAGATCAATCATCAAACTTGGATCGATTTATTTTATCTGGATCTCAATCACCATTTCAGCAGCAGCCCCAGTGTGCATGAATTCAGGGGCATGTCCACAGTTTTAATAAAGGTAGTGTTAGAAATTCAGTTTCTTCTGTGGCTCAGTTAGTTGGGTTGGCATCACATTTTCAATGCCAGAAACGCTTGCACTATAATTACTGTGAAGTAATGGGTATCAAACCTTCATCAGGTTTGATTAAAGGCGTGAAAGGTAGCCTGTCCCTCTATAGTAATGGATATAAACAAAGGCTGGTCTTTATAGTGCCTCTCTAAGTAAGAAGCTCACATCACAGTAATTTCAAAGAGAAAATCCAGAATAAAACAGAGACTCTATAGTTAATCCAAGAGCCAGGAAAAAGATGGTCTGTAGAGGCCAAAATGAACAAGTCACTGCCAAGGTTATAACCTTGTTGCTGTTGTAAATTGAACTCATTTCAGTAAAAAATGTGAACGATAAAAAGGTTGCTTTCAAAAACTAGAGAAAGTCGGGTTTAAGTGTAGAAATGTGCAAAGCTTTGCCAGGAACTCGGGTAAAAAGAATAGATACATAGTCCCTAATTTGCCAAAATAAATTTGATAATAAATAGAGTGATGGATTAAAACCTATTAGTTTGAGTTCAAGAGCTGGTTATGATCAACACACTCACAAGAACTCGCTGAAGGATACATTGCCTTGCAGGGATTTTAAGATGTGCACTTGTAACTCTGCCACAAGGTTGTATTTTCATCCAAGGCTGACTGACCAAAACCGCTTTAGATAAGGCACTCGGTTCACTGAATCAGTAGATGGAGAGGAGGGCACACACACACAATTACTCTCATATACATACACACAAACACACATATATTTGATATTGTAAAGGTCATGCAGAAATAAATAATTGATTGGATCACTGATCACACATACTGTAAGCGGGATCAGAAATGAAATGGAGCGAAAGCCATTTACAGTTTGTGAATGTGTTTAAATATGTCACTCTGAGACTTCTGGTGTTTTATATCTTGTAATACAGCTAGATTAAAATAACGCACGGTAAGATTTATGACTAAGTCCATATCTGCAAAAACGTGACAATAAACTAAAGTGGATGAAACGATGATAGGATAAAATTGTATTAAAAGTGTAACGTGGAATTATGTGCAGCTAATATAAGTTCTAAGATAGATGTGGTAATATTTAGAAAAAAACAATGCAACAATGCCATTTGTGTTCATAAATGGTTGGATAAGAGCCAGTTACTGTAAGAAAAAACAAAAGGGGGATAGTGATATTGAGATATTGATAGGGATCAATATTCAGTAAAGTTGATGACCGCAACTCTGTTTGACTGTATATGATCAAGATAAATTTAAATGGAGGAGGAGAAGTGCTGCAGTGCGTCATGTGGTTTTCGGATCTCAGTCCTCTGATCAGACCGAACAGGTCCTAAGAACTATCATCTGATTAGTAGGGGATGAGGTGTGGGTGCATGAAATGACCCTGCATGTGATGTTTACTGTTGCTATTGCAAAAAAGTTGCAACTGCCATTAGCACATATTGGCTAGTTTAGCCCCATTGCCGACGAACAACAACCCATACACTGGCTGGTTGTTGATTTAACATATTGCCATAATCCTTTCAACCTTAACTTATGTCTTATCACTGGTTAGATTGTCAAAAATCCCAGAGGAGCTACATTAGCATTGATGACAGTTTTGTCCACAACTATGCAGTTACCCATAGTTCCCTCAAACAATGTAACGAAGATGCGCGTCAGAGGGCATTTAGAAGTAGGTATATGCAATGCTGACTGAAAATATGTAGTTACAGATCTTTAGTTTATTCAACTTAGTTCACAGAAGAGCTGTTAAAGTTAAATATCAGCCAAAGCAGTCAAATTAGCATAGCATTACACTGCATACATCCGCTTCCTGTGAAGTCAACCAGCCGAACTACAGACAGTGCCACTCTGCCATTGCTGAACACATCGTGATCAAACGGGTTTTTAAGTAAAATCTGGTCGTCGGGATTTTACCATCATCTTCAGGATCCAAGCACTCTGCTGCCACCTAGTGTCTACAGTCATCAAGTGCAGCACCCCGGTTTACCCCCTTGCTTGCCGCTGCGTTACTGCAGTGACATCGCAGCAGTAACGCAGTGGCTGGCAAGCATGTGAAAGGAGAGACATCTGTAAATCAATTTTTATGTCCCCAATTTTGTAAATTTTTCCCTGTGATATTGAGTATAGTATCAAATGTTGATCATTTTTCAAGGTTTTTATCAACGTTAGAAAATTCCAGTGTCATTACAACACTACAATACAGTACAGCATGCCATAACAGATCTTGTGGTACAACTGAGGCAGTAAGAATCCATATTGTGTTGTACATGCAAACACACACACACCTTTCATCCTGCGTTAAATGTGTGTGTCTAGGGTCCTGTATTGTATCCCCATTCGATCAGTATGTTGCATTGTTCCGTCAGTACATTAGTAGCACACACTCTGTATTCCATTCTGTCTATGAACACACACACACACACACAGAGCAAGAAACACATAGCCACTCACAGCAGTCGACTGCCTGACAAGGGGAAAATTGGTTTGGTCAACAGGGTCACACATGGACTGAGTCTATCTGCTTTCCTGTGGCTTACCAAAGCCTTCATCAGTGCTGTGTGTGTGTGTGTGTGTGTGTGTGTGTGTGTGTGTGTGTGTGTGAATTATTCAGGTGGTTGTGTGGCACGACTTTGTTGCCTCCTAACAACTAAACACACACGCACGGTAAGAGGAAGATCCAAGCCTATCCCCCGGCGTCCTTTGACAGACTGTGTAATTGCTACAGCACACTTTGCTTTATTTCCCCCCCTTTGTCCTTTGTCATCATAGATACACACACACATACAAACAGGCACAGAGCAGTCGGACACACTGGTCTTTGTAAGTTCATTGATGCTGTGTTACATTTGAACATCCACAGAAAAGGAAAAAGTGCTGCTGTGGTTAGAAGAGCCAAATGAGAGGATTAGTTTACAAGTCTAGCACAACACTCCCTACAGCCCTCTCCTCCCAAGCTGGAACAGAGTACAAACAGACCGGCTGTATTGACACCTACTATCATAACACCATCTGTATCTGAACGAGGGGAAGAACAACACAGAAAGTATTTATTACAGGAACAAGGGAAACTTTCTCCCATTATGATGCTAGAAATCTGGAGAGGAGCAGCTGTAGAGTCATAAGTCCCATCACAAAGACAAATGTATTAAAAAATGAACATGCAATCATTTTGTTGTTTCATCAGTAACAAAACAAGAAGACCATCATATTCTGTTTTGGCAATGTCTCTTCATCCTCATCTTCAGTTGGTGGATTTCATAATGAAAGACTTGATCCTCATCTGCATTTAGTATAGAATCTAAAAATTAGTGAAGAAAGAGGGATTACCTGCCAAAAACTTTTTAGCGGTCTTACTTTTCATCTACATTTCTATGTGATTTAGACTTTAATTTATTAAGTTTTTTTCTTTAGAGGAGCAAACATTGTGTGTTGCAGTGGAATGTTTGTTGCAGGAATATTGTTGTTCTTTGCTTGACTGATCCAGGTCAGAAGTCTAATACATTAACCAAAACTATTCAATTTATCATCTAAAACATTCACTGAAAAAGCCAACACAAGGACTGTAGAGGAACAGAATGGGAAAAGGTCAGGGTAAAAAATAGAAATGTTTGAGTCCATCTAAAAAGCAGGGAAGGACTACTAAGTAAACAAAAAGGACTGAAGACTTTCAGAAGCAAAGAAAAAGTAACTTTAGGCTGCAACAAAAAAAGCTGCCTTGTTAGTTTTTACTATCTTTATTTGTAAAACACATAAAAAAGCTTGTAGGCAGAGTTGTTTTTTCATAGAAATACTAATCTTTAATTTTGCAGCAGTTGAAGAGGCCCAACTGTGGTTTGAAAATGATGCACATTGCATAAGCATAGCATTAACATTCTTGCCTACAGTGTGAGAGAAAAATAAATGTAGTATTTTTTTATCATTATTATGCAGCACTCAGGTCTAATGGAGGGAAATAGCATGGTTCCCTGTCGCATGCAAGGAGGCTGTATTTAAATGTGTATTATTTACCCTTGACCATGAGCTGTCTCTTACTGTCTAATACCCTTAAAGGATGAATTGGCAGGCAAGGACATTTCTAACAACGAGGTAAAGATTCCAGGTAAAGAATGGCAAAACTATTTGTATTATTCCTGTTTGTTAATATGCAGGGTTCTCCCCAGACGGTGGAACAGCGGCGCTGCGCCGCTATACTGCTAGCTCAGCGCCACTATACTCATTTTCAATGTTAGCTGCTTTATAGCGGGTGTTTGTGGGCTGCCGCGGTCTTCTCGTAAAAAAAACGCCGGACGGACGCTCTTTACCCCGCTGACGGCGATAACGACCGTCTCCCCCCCCCGGCTGACGGTGCGACACTACACTAAAAATTTCTGGGGAGAACCCTGATAAGTAATTTTAAATTTACAAACAGTAGGATTTTGATATGTGGGTTGATCTGCACAGACGAGTTTTAGGGAGCAAAAGACTTGAGGTAGAGTATTTATAAATTCTGTTCCTTTTAGGAAGGACAAATAGTTTTCAGATAGCCGTCAACACCTCTTCACTGGCAATTGACCCATTCAGTCGTTGAGGTAGGATTTCCAAAACAACATAAATCACTGTTTCCAAACCAACATGACTGTTGCACCATACCAACAACAGAGTTTGGCTGTTTGGTTAGGTTTAGGAAATCATCATGGATTGGGGTAAAATAACTACATAATGTAACATAAGGGCATTAGATTATCTACATTACATATATGAGATCAATTACATTACGTAAGTAACGACACTTTACAATAGTAAATAAAAATAACTCACCGTTGACTTTCAAGCTGGACTGGGTGAAAGTCAAAGTCATAGGATGGATGCCAACCGGAGACACTGAAGGGCTGTCATCCACCATCTTATATACTCCAGCAGCCAGAACAGCTGAGCTAGATCTAGCCAACGACCCTACTCCACCCTCCAGGCTCCAGGATGGAGAGGCCGGCTCGGGTCATCACAATATGAATTGTAATAAGCTGCTTTCACAGTCTCTGTATATGGTTCTTTTTCTGATTAGGACAGGCTGTTTGTAAACCACAGGCATGGAATCGATGCTAATGCGAAATTGAAATTGTTGCATAGTATAACAATTACAAGACATTATTCGTCAGAAAAGTCTCAGAATCTCAGAGTCTCAGTGTCAACTCAGAATAGCAAAGCTCACAGTGTATTTCCAGTATGAAATTGCATGTTCCAGAAGTTGATATTGGTCAGGTGACATAGTTTGAAGTAGGGCTGCTCGATACTGGAAAAAACTGACATTGCGATTTTTTTATATTGAAAAAATACAGGAATTTTCATCAGATGACCTGAACAGCATTTTATGTTATGCTGCACCGCTGCTATCTGGACAATTAACCTGCACTGATCTTACCTCTTTGAGCTGTGTGGTACCAACACAAATTGTCACACAAATTAGTTGTGTTAGCTCTCGTTGTGGCAACAGATGCAAGGCACCGTCGACACAGAACACATGTTTGGTCAATATCATCCTTCTTGTAGCCGAAATAATTCCAGATAACTGACGTTGCTTTTCTTTTTGGCACCAAGTCTTCGTTTCCAAGATTTTCTCTTGTCTGTTGCTCATTTTTCAATGTTGTTACCAGCGACTCACTCCATGTCCAGGGAAGTGGTCTGCTTCGGCACACTGATTAAGAACTACTGATTGGTAGATCACTGCGCATGCAGAGTCTGCATGCAGTGTGTGTCAGGTACCCTTGAAATTAGATGAGACGTGACTATTGCACACAAGTACATTGCGATGGCGATGCTCAAACGATATATCATGCAGCTCTAGTTTGAAGAGCGACAAAGTCAGCATAGGGAGGATGGATTGGTCAAACACTTGGCTTTCACTACTGTTTGTATCATGTGTGAATCCAAAAGTCAGCATTGACTTATTATTTTTAATCCAAATCATGACCTTTCTCTAAATCTTACCAAGTAGTTTTGGGGCCTAAACCAAACTGTGACCATGCACTGCATTAGCCCCTTGACGGAAACGCAGCATTCTGCTATGTGCTAATACATTCTGGGATCACTAATGCTAAATAGTGTCAACCTTTGTCAGTGCTCCATTAGAAGAATTTCTATCCTCCTACATACAACCAGCGTACATTATTGACTGAGTATAATCACTCTAAGTGGATCATATCTTTCATATCACTGATACACGTATTGGACCAGATCCAGAAAACCAATATCAGCTTCATAATTATTATAACTCGTCCCCTCTATGTATATATTGATCCTAGACACATGTCCAGCAAGTATGCTGATATGTTCCTTGGTTACTGACTGACAGATCTGCAGCAGGTTATTCTTAGAAACAGTGAAATGTCACTGCAGTTCATGTGTTCTGCTTTGTTTCTTATTCATGTCAGCTGGCCCCGAAGGGGGGGGCTGCTCCCAAGACCCGCTCTCATTGGACCTTATCTCTTCCCCCGCAAGGAAGATGAGGCAAAGAAGTTATTTGCCTTGTTAATATACTTCCCTCCCCACACACGCACACACACACACACACACACCAATGTTTGAGTGACAGAGGAAGCAGAACAAGAGTCTCTCCCTTTGCTCAGACATTTGAGTATTATCAAACCGTGGCACTATCTAATCACAGATTAGCAGTTGACTCTGAAATGGCTATTGTTCAGTTTTTCTCTCTCCGCTCATGTCGCCTGTCACTCATCCTCGTGCCATTCTTTGTTTTATTTTACAGTTTGGTCTCTTATTTTTCTTTCTTTCCTGATTTCCTTCATGTGTCTGTTAAATAGATAGAGAAATGTTTGTTTCAGGTGTTGAGTTTAGAGCTAGTGTTTTTCATTTTGTCCAGTTCCGTCAGTTTTCTCCTCTTGATGTCACGGATAAGAAGTTTGATTAATTACGTACATCATTTATTGTAGAATTGATCGTCACTGCACCAGTGGTCTAAGGAAAACCCTGACCTTGTGAAATTGTAGTTGTGGTACAGAAAGTTTTCCTCCGGTAATGCACTGAAGCCTGCTGAATGGCCACCTCTCTCTGGCTATAAGACCATTTGGAAACCGATGTGATTAACACACTCGCATCGCCGGAGCATAGACCGGCTTGACACAACCCAATATTTGAGGTCTGCCTCAAGGCCTTCGCGCTCATTCTGAAACAGTTCCAGCAAATGCTCTGATTAAAAAGCTATTGACCCAAACTGTTTCACTTTCCCAGGACACACTGTGAAATACCAAGCATCTCAGCATAGTGGTGTTCTTTTTAATTACAGCTCCAGCAAGCGTGCTGTAAATGTGGCATTAGAATGCGACCAGGCTTTGCTCTGTTCAGCAGCATGAAAAGACCAAAAGTTTCCCTGGGCAAGGCTGGAGGGCTGCAGACTTAGCCATTAGGCTGCATCTCTGAGTAGTTCTGAGAGGAGTTTGCCGAGCATAGCTTTCCAGACTTCAAGGATAGATCTGGTATTATAATATATTCCTCCTCTAATCAGCAAGTACTACAGAAAGAACAAGACAGACAGGGAATTGATCCTGCCAACAAATATTTTATTCATCTGGGCCATAGAGCTCCATTGTTGTCAAAAACCTATTTCAAAAACACATCAATGAGCCACATCATTAGCACAGACACAAATACCCTGTAGTCATTTTGGTCAATCCCACATGCACTGTCCTGTTGTTGCGAATACTCATTAGATCCCCCAATGCGTATTAGTCCACCCCTGAAAACAGTCCCCTACAAGAACACTGTTTACTCCTGGTTAAAGTAGTGCTATAGCAATGATATATTTTCTGTGGGCTAACCCGGAAGTTAGTGTCTCCCTGGTTCCCTCAACAAAAAAACCTATGAGATTTTTTTGTTATTGAATATTGGAATATTGCCAAAAAAAAAAAAGCTCTGCGGCAAACACAAGTTTATTATGCTTACAGAAGTTGTTCAGCAAGATAATCTTCACAGAACACCACTTTTGTGATTGAAATTGATAGAAGTGAATTGATAGCTATTGTTGGGCTATTAATGTATATCAGGTGCATACCTTTACCAACTTAAAGCAACAACATGTTACTTGCTTGAGAAAGATAGCTGACGCTTTGGATTGGCATCAAACATGAGCTGCCAACCCTAAATGTCAACAGTTGATGACATTGAGATGAGATTCAACAATCATCTGTCTCTCTCCATGAAGTTATGTCTGTTACTTTGATAACTTTGTGACCTGTTCCTAAAGATAGATCGGACAGAATGAGTCTGGGGCTCAGAGTCAAGTATTCTAAGATGGACTAATTGATTTTTTGTCCTTGGTAGTTTTTAATTTGTTGACAGTAAAGCATTAGAGACAACAGATGTTTTTTTAATTTTTTATTCATACCACATTATGCAGCAGTAAAAAGTAAAATCATTATTAATTAATTCAGCCGTGCACAACCCTGTCTGACCTCAGTTGTAACTCCAGACGCAGAGTTCCTCAGGTCAGCTTTGGCTCCAACCTGACTGTGTTCATATTGTCTTATCTGCGCCGGGAGACAAAAAGAGTGCACATTTTTGTGGGTGAAAGTGCGCCATGCCCTGCGGCTCCCTGCTCAGTATTAAAAGTAAGCGCCGGCTGCGTGCCTCCGAACCTCTCAGAAGGCAGCTCACTACTCTGAGACTTACAGTCCAATTACATCAGCTATCTCCCAGGCTTTGTTACCAGGCCTCTGTCTGTGTATATCTCTAGATCTGTGTATCTGCAGTCCCCTCTGATGTCTTTTTGATGTTAGATTGGTGCTTTTAAGGGCTAAAACTGCAGGCCTGTCTTTCTATCATGTCTAACCTAGCTTTGAAAGAGAAGGAAAAGTTAGTGTATGTGTCTCAGTATGTGTGTGCAGTCTAGCTGTGGAGATCTGAAGGTTTTTTTTCTTGCAGACAGCAGTTTGACAGGTAGCTTTGTTTAACACTTGTGCTACACACTGCCTTAAAGGTCTTTGTTCTCTACTCAGTGTGTCTGTCTGTCTGCTTCTCTTCCTAACAGCTCCTCTGTGTTTTTTTTTAGTATTGTTGTGGTAAACAAAAAAAAAAAACAATCCCTCATCAACTACCGTCATGACATAAAAAACTAAGTGACATCCAACAAACCTTGCAAGAGGAAGCAGAACTCACGGTTGTCGCATGCAAGACTGCACGCCAACTACCCCTTTTCCACTAATGTGAAACTGAATCTGTTCCGGTTCTAGCACCAAACCTTGGACCATTTGAGGCCAGAGAGCTGCTCCATATTACTGTCTTTGGAGGTCTTCAGCCTGGGCATTATCATTGACTCAACCCTGTTGTTTGAATCAAGCCACAGAATGTCTTTCTTATTCTCTTTCACCTCAGGAACTCTAGACTCATGCCATCACTTCCCGACTCCTTTAGAGAGACCTTCTCCATGCTTGTGTTCAGTCTTGCCATAACATAATGCAAATTGGACTGCTTGATACAGTCATTACGTTAGTATTTATGTCAGAAGTTAGAATAAAAACCTTGTCTTTTGCAGTTAAATAAAAGCACATTTTACATGTAAATAAATATTAGTTTACTACTTAATTTGTATTGGTGGAGAACAACCCTCACAAATAGCTCAACATTAAGATTTTAAACCTTTTAAGGTAGTTACCACAGACTACTTTTCAAGGAGTAAGAATGAACACATACTGGACAGAACAGGATTAACTTACAATACACAGTAAAACATTTGTAGACTTGCAGTAATATTCAGAGTGTGCCACTTCTCTCTATGGTATCCACTCAGATGTTATGTTTATTGTTGAATTTAACTTGCATGTTGGTTATGCCGCCAGCCCTATCAGCAGGTTGAAGTGACAAAGATATGTAGTTGTGAAAAAAATCTCTTTCACTTGTTACGCACAAAGAATACATCCTGTTTGCTCGATACAGATGTGTTGACATTTTAAAATAAACACCTCAGAGCGATTGTCTTTTCAAAACAGCCTGAAGGAAGAGACCTCAGATTCTACAAGCCATATTAACTTTGTCGCCTTTTGTCTAAATTTACCCACTTTCTCAACAAAAACTGATCTCTCTAGACTCAATCTGTCACTTGTAAGACGTTCCTCTATAAGCCTGCTTGTTTTGTTGTTAGGAAATGTTTTGAAGATATTTGGGTATGCCATGAAAAAAGGCAAAAAAAAAATCCTGTGGTGATGTCTTCATTCTAGCAAACAGCAATCCAAGTATTTTAATTTGTACGGTTTATCTTATTTTAGTAGTTGCATGAGAAATTAACAGACTCAAAGCACATATAAGACTCAGGAGAGCTGTTGTTGACAGTTGTTGTGGTTATTTATGATCGTTTGGAAAAGTCAGTGCAGGGAGCACGTAAACACATCCACTTTTTATCAGTCAAACTGTCAAGATGGCAGCCCTCAGGCTTGATAGTCTAATTTTTTATCATAGACCTTTAACAAGAAGGTCTCAGCCTCAGACTATTGCTGTGACTGACATTTGCTAGTGACATTTAGACCCCAATATGACACATCTGAGTTCATTTCACCAGTTTTGATTAATTTTGTGCCTTTTAAAAATTAGGTCTTTTACCGATTTGTCATAAAACTGATTAGACCTGTGTCAGCCCAGGTCAAATATTCTTTTTACTCATGTTCTTCACACGCTGCCTCCATTGTGTTTGACAGACCGAATATGGTAAAGGAAGAAGTGGAAGCAGCGCGGTCGCTGGTCGAGCTGTGACACCAGTTTGGTCCGTGTTAGCTTTGCCAGGGGAAGTCAGATCAGGCTCTTTACGGTCTTTGGTCTTGCTGAACTGTTTGAGTGAATATTTGACATTTTCCTTCAGACGAAAGGCTTCTAGGGCTCCAGCTCAGGCTTGTTCTCTGACAACACTGACTGTCCACTGGGACACTTGAATGGCACTCCACTTTACTCCCTATCCACCATACACTTATTCACTCAGATTCTCTCTTTCATTTCTACTTTTAGTCTGTTGTTTCAAGAAGTATATTCCTGTAAAATATTTATCATTGTTAGTTCAGTTCATTCACTCTGGGCTATATTTGTCCCTCTACCCTTCCTGATAATTCCCAGTGTGGCTGGCTGAATGCTCGGACCTAAATGGAGTTGGTTTCCTGTGAATGGTCTTCTTGTTGTTTTAGCCAGTTGTTTTCTGGGGAACTGCAGTGTATTTTATTTAATCCAGGATTGAGGTGTTTGTCAACCTTTGGGACAACCTCCTGTTTATTACTTTTTTTTAAAAATTTATTTCGGCCTTTCATGGCTTTATTGATAGTACAGTTGAAGAGGTGACAGGAAACAGGGTGAGAGAGAGGGGGAGTGACACCCAGCAAAGGGACCCAGGCCGGGTGTCGAACCTGGGTCCACTGCAGCAAGGACAAAGCCTCTGCACATGGGACGCCCGCTCTACCAACTGAGCTAAACGGCGCCCCCTCCCGTTTATTACTGTCGAATAATTATGTTTTCCTGGCTAATGTGGCTTCTGACCAATCACACTAATGGTTATTGATCTTATAAATTTTTCTCTGGTTCTTCTTTTTCCAACATAAACCAGGGTCGATTCACATGTAGTGCAAATTCCAACTAAATTTACTGAAACTCAGCAAGGCAAAAAAGTCAATTTATGTGCGTTTTCATCCACTACCATTATTCAAACATTACAAGATGAGCAAAACAAGATAAACAGTTGGGGGTGCCAATTGTCCAATCAGGTGCCATTAAACCATTGCGGAAAAAAGGGGCACAATGAGATGACCCAAACTGATGAGAGGAATTTCAAATTAGCTTAAAACTCCCTTGATTGTGGAATTCAACGAAAGTGATCGGAGTCATATATATACAGTAACTGTGACAGGCCAAGATGAAGGCGTGTTTTCCAGTTCATCCATTTTATGTCAGAATTTAATTTATGAAAGGAAAAAAAAAGTGATTACCATTGTAGTTTTTTCCAGTATGCAAATTTCCACTGCAGTCCTCCTGTCCGGCTTCTTGGCCAGAGCGCACATGTAGTTTTAGTTCTGTCTGTCAGCAGTTGCATTTTTCCCCACAGATAAATTCAAATGTGAGCAGGGAAGCAAGAATCCAATCACAAGTGGCCACTTGAGATGCATCTAAATGTCAGGTGTGAACTGCAGTCTGGATCAAGACAGTGTGGATAAGAGATATTCAGTCTGAACAGATTTTCCCACCAGAGTAGATGCTTAATGACACCATCACAACAGGTTATAAAAGTAGTTGCTGCTACATATCATGCAAAGTCCTGTGACTTTGTCTTAAATATCAAAATGCGTAATTATTCAGTGTTAAAAGCTTTAACTATAAGCTTAAATGCACATTGTCTCCGAAATGGTCTCCAATTCTTTGTATGTGTAATTTGATATAAGGTGTACTGATGTATATTCTGATGAAATAGACGCATATTGTCGCAGAGCATTACACCTCAAATCGCTGCTTGTTGCTCACATTGCAGTTTCTATCCCCTCAGCCCATCTTAGCGTTCACACCTCCCCTGTAACTTTCCTACCGAGATGGCAATTTTCTATGTAAATTCACTTTCCCCGGTCTTCTTCATTTCCATAGCAGCATGGTCAAAAGAGCTGACTGTCAAAAGTATGCCAAGTCAGCACCGACAGTGCCACGAGAGAGGAGAAGGAATATTATCGGGAGTTTACTCTCATTGCATGTGTACGCACATGTGTGTGTGCATTGGTATGCAAATGTAAGAGCGAGGCTGGGATTTCTAATATTGAGATGAAGGATAAAGCCAAAGCATTTTCCTGTTTTAGAAAGCGTTTCTGCCTCTCTTGTCAAGTGCCTGTCAAACTCTCAAACATTTTCAAGCACTGAACCAACAAGAGATCGCAAAGTTTGTCACAATTTGATTGACATTATCTTGACATTTTGCTGCCTCGTGGGACAATAGAAGCACAGTCGATGTGTATTGGCTTGAACTTTTAACACTGCTTATTGGATGTTCTTCTAAACTCTTGCCTTATCTCTGCTGCAACATATTAGCTATTTAAATTGTGTAATGAGAAAGTCTACTCATGAATTATATTAGATGCATAACAATGGGATGCATTTGGCAGCTTGGAGGCAGGGTTTGTGAAATGATTGTAACAGAAACACACTGTGAAATTTGGACTTTAATGAAAGAATATTATGTTTTATCACCAGAATACTGTAACTGTGATATTTAATGTTGTGACAACACTGCCCTGTTTAGCTTTAGGCACAAAAACCACTTAGTTAGGGAAAGGAAAACATCACGTTTTGACTTAATACCTGACCTACAAACACTGCTGACAAAATTATCCAGTGGTTCCTCAACTACATATCCTCTTCTCCTCCTCCTCCTCCTCCTCCTCCTCCTCCTCCTCCTCCTCCCACTAGTAATGATATAAACATGTAATGTGACGTGATATGACTCGTCAAACATGTAAATATGGTACGTAGCCTACAACACGTACAGAAGTGAGGGTGGTCAGTATCAGTGGTTTTCAGAAACATTTATTGCCAAAATGTTAGTCTTGATTGTTGTACTGTTGTTCTAGGGACGGGTCATGATTTTAGAATATTCAAATAGTTCTAAAATGGGTAGAAATTGAATAGATCATGTGACTACAGTTTTGTCTGAAAAAAAATATTTGCCATTGTCTTTGCAGGCGCCTTGAAATAATGCGATACCATCGGTACAAGCCTGTGCCGCTATATTCTATAGTCCATACAGCAGACCTGCCCAGATATGTCCAGCCAACTGTTCGTCTTTGCACACACACAAACATTTTTAGCCGTGGATGTAATCTCAGGCTTGCCATCAAGCTCTAATGTCAAAGATTTGTTTAATTAATCAAGATAATAATCACATTTTGTATCTCATGTCAACTTATTATGTAGCTGATGACTTTTAAGTGTCTTGACAAAGTCATGATGTGGACAGAATGAGACAAACACTGTGGTAAGTTGTCCAGGCTGCAGTTTGTGGTTATGCTGCACAAATGAATCAGAAAAATAGAAACTCTTGAGAAATGGAAACCAAGAGACAGATAAGAAAGGCGTAGACTGCAAGTGAAGAAGGATGTGGTGAGTAATTATTTTATAAATAGGTGCTGAGATACAACTAAGCAGGAGCCTGCAAGTGAAGATGAGGGGCACCAGCTCAAAAGTTTAAAATTTCTAGTAGACTCGTCCAGGTTTTATGTCTGGCCCAATTAGGTCAGTAGGAAAGTTACCCTGCAGTAACTTTTGCTGTTGGTTTCACACAGAGCTGCATCAACCTTTGTCAAGAGCAACTCACTTGATACATTTATTACTGCAGAAAAAGTCGTGCTATTGTCAAGACAGGAGCTCAATGTGAATTATTTAGCTTGTTACCCTGCTGAGAACCAAAGCCTCAAAATGTCAGAAAACGGCAAACAATGCCAGTCATGATCTCATTTTATGATTTGTTATGTGTTGTTTTGCCTGACCATCCATACAAAAAACAAATATATAAATTGTAGAATGACTCAAAGCTGCGAAAAACAACAATTCTATAATGTAGAAGCAGGAAAACACAAGTATTTGTGTTTTTTCTTGATATGACTTAGATACTCGATCATCAAAACAGTTCCAAATGCAAAGGCAAACATTAGTTTAGGAGATGTTGAAATATTTGAATATGTCTGTGAGAAAAAGCCAGATTTTTTTTATATTGAACATAGGCATATGTGTCATTCATACTTGCTGTAATGTACCATAGACACGTATCACTTTATAAATGAGGACTTGATGTCTTCCTGTCATCTTCCCTCTCACGCCATCACTTCCTTTGCGAACACCAAACCTCATAAATGATTGGCGAATGTTTGCACATCCTTTTGTGTTTCATCACAGCTGACAGGTGGCCCCTTGCTGAAACACCAAATTCACTCAGGAGTTGATCGCTCTCTCCTTTCCCATCCATCTCATTTACATTCAAACAGCTTCACCTGCAGCAGCTCTCTAGGAATTGTGCTGGAGTCAGAGTTTAATTATTTCGGACAGTAATAAGTATTCTTGGGAGGATCTCCCTTTTAACTCCAGAGTGACCCTGGAAAAATGTTCTGTGGGGGTGAATGCAGAGAGACCTGCTGAGGTTCAGTTTTATCTGCATTTCCATAATATGCATTCGTATGTCACTTCCATGCAAGGAAGTGACACACCTTGGGTGTGCATTCTCCCCTGAGGCGTTCTGCCGGGAAATGTTATCATATTTGGTTGGACATATTTGCATTTTACACTTGAGTGAATGCCAGCACTACTTCCTCCTGCTATAAGTCAGAGTTGCAAGCTCAGTGTCTGCAGGTGCTGCTGGACAGACTGCGTAAAGAAGCTACCGTGTTAAGTTACATTCATATATAGTTCTTTCATTTTGTGCTGAGTTTCTCTTTTTGCATATCAGACATGTAAATCATTATTGTGTCTACTTTGTCCTCTTCATGTTTTACTCTCTTCTCCTTGACTTTCCTTTAATTTTCTAACCTTTTTCTTTTCCTCTCCTGTCTCCTTCTCCTCTTTCGTTCCTGCCTCTCCCTTCCTCTCTTCATGTGTCCTTTCCTTTCCTTTCCTTTCCTTTCCTTTACGTCCCCCTCCTAAATCTACTCTCCCTTTTCTGTCTGCTTTTTTCCCTCCCTTCCCTTTACCTTTTTTCTCTCCTCTCCTCTCCTCTCCTCTCTTTAATTATTACTAATTCATCTCCTCATCCAGTGTTTGTTTTCTGCCTCCCTTCATCCCATGTTTTCCCTCCCTGAAGCAACTTATTAAACTCAGGGAGAGATTGAGAGAGACTCTGACAGAGGAGCACAAGAGCAACCATTCACACAACAGCAGGCTTCTTAACCACTGAAAGCTGTCAACTCCTCTGTGTGTGTGTGTGTGTGTGTGTGTGTGTGTGTGTGTGTGTGTGTGTGTGTGTGTGTGTGTGTGTGTGTGTGTGTGTGTGTGTGTGTGTGTGTGTGTGTGTGTGTGTGTGTGTGTGTGTGTGTGTGTGTGTGTGTGTGTGTGTGTGTGTGTGTGTGTGTGTGTGCGTGCGTGCGTGCGTGTGTGTGTGTGTGTGTTTTTTGCCCGAGCCTGTCCAATACAGCCATCAGGGCAACAAGCAGCTAACAGGCCTCATTCAGCTGACAGCGAGCTGTTGCCAGGCTTACTCTTTCCTCATTCAGTCTGCTCATATCGTTCGGTTTTGCCTGCATTGATTCATGCATTTGTGAAGATAAATGTCAGTCTCTTTAATTTTTTGTGTTGTCCTTGAGTGCCTTTTACATATTTGTCTCAGAACATGCAAAATGACATGTGTGTAAATCATAAATTAAGTTATGAAGCAACAATATAAATGTATAGTTAATGCCTAACAGATATTGGTAACGCTGCCACTCCTTATAAAGTTAGTGGATGTTGTATTAAACTGAAAAACTAGAATGTTCAAAAAAGTGCCAGGAGTCTTTATTCACAAAATATTGATAAACTGGGCAAACATGAGCCACGAAATCACAAATAAAGACCCATACCTCTGCACAACCTTACACATTTTGTGCCTTGTCTTTTCTGGTGTTTGCTCTCGGCTCTGCTCTGCTCTGTGTAGCTCAGCACCGCCCTAAGTCAAACACAGACTTGTAGCTGTAGAGAGCCTGAGACAGGGATGCAACCTGGCTGCTACTTTATTTTTCAACCGTCAACCCTTTGTACTGGTATTTCTTGAGTGCTTCTCACATCTGACCACAGGTTGATGCCCAGAAACCTCTCAGAAGCAACAAAACACTAAAAAGTAACAAGAAAGTTTATCTGCAGATCTGGGCACTGTTCCTCACTTCAGTTGGGTCTTTATTGTTGTTGTTTTTGTTAGTTGGTTTGTTTTCTTTTTTAGGAAAATTCCTGCAGCTACAGTCTGCTCAGGTTGATCATGGAAAGCTTCACTCCAGGTGTTCCATTTTTCCAAGACTGTTTTAATCAACTGTAGATTACGATATTTTATAAAAAAAAAAAAAAAAAAAAAAAAAAACATGTATTAAACGGGTAGCTTAATAATAAAAGAAAAAAACATATTTGATTATTCACTAGTTGGCTGCATGTTTACACATAGATAGTAACAAATAGATAAATTATAGCTGCTGCGCAGCGATGGGTGGGGTCCGGGCTATTTTTGGCAAATTTAGGCAATTCTGAGCAACAAACAGGAGAATAGGAAGACAAGACAGTTGACAACAATGTTCATTTTGGACCACTTGAGGCTTGAACTCACAACTTCTGGAACCAAAGACTGTCATCTATCGCTCTGAGCTAACTGACAAGTGGCAATACAACAGTGGCTTCACAAATTGAGTAAGCCATTCACTGTTGTGCAGGCAGATTTGAAACCACTGTAAAAAATTCAGTTATCAAGACAAAAATCTGAAAATACACACAGCATGGAGATGTTGGTAATATTTTTTAAAAATGATTGATTTGCTCCATAAGTGAATAACTGATGTTTAAAAATGCTGCTTGCATTGACTGCAATTATTCACATGAGAGCAGAATTCAAAATGTTCTCAAAAATTCAGTTTTTTAGGTAAAATTCTGATATTTGTCAAACATCATCTACCATGACTCTAAAAAATGTTAAATTTTTTCATGAACATTGAAGATTTATTTATCAATTTGCAGGTATATGTTTACAGTAGCGTTCATAGTCAAACATTTTCATGCACTGTAGGCAAAAATTGTGGGAGGAGAGTAAGTTATACAAGTTAAGTTTAAGTTTTACAGTTTAAAAAAAAACAGTGATCGACTTCATAATTTTTAATAGGTTTAAATGTACAAAAGTTTCTTTAGTATTGGGGCTACAGTTTGATGAAAATGTGAAGTTCTAGCGGGTTGATTTGTTATGAGTTGTCAATGTTTTGAACTTTAGATGCTTGCTGTAGCGCCACCATCAGGACTATTGGCTTGGGTTTACAGCTGAGGTAATCTGGCATGAGACTGGACCTTTGTGCAAAATTTGGGTAGCTATCACCCATGGTCCCGTCAAAGCTATTTGTTTTTATTTAATTTAGAGGCTTGCTGTGATGCCCCCATCAGGACAATTGTCTTGCGTTTCATATTTAGGACATCTGACATTTTGATCTGTCATCATCATCATCACCCTTGCTGGGTCTCAAACCCACAAACCCCTGACACCAAGAACCAGCTCCTAACTCACTGAGCTAATTGGCTGGAAGTGAGACCTGCTGTGTAGCTTCATTTGTCGACTCAGGGAGTCACTGTCGGGCAGCTGTTGTCAAGACAGATTTCAAAAATGGTCAAAATGTCAGAAATTCTGTTAGCTGAACAAAAATCTGATAATACATAGATTGCATCTTGACAGCATGGAAATGTTGGTGATTTGTTTTTAACTCTAAGTGTTTTGCTTCATAAGAGAAAATCTAATGTTTAAAAATGCCTCTTACATTGACTCCAGTTGTTCCCATGAGAGCAGAATTCAAAATGTTCTCAAAAATTCAGTTTTTGAGATAAAATTCTGATATTTGCCAAACTTCATCAACCATGACTCCAAAATATTCTCAATTTTTTTCAGGAAGATTGAAAATGTATTAAGCAAGAATTTGATAGTATATGTTTACAGTACTGTTTACGGTCAAACATTTTGATGCACTGTAGGCTTAATTTTTGATAAATCAAAAATCAGAGAAACAAGTTTTGTGGAGGACGGTCTGAAGATGCTCTCTAGCAAGTTTGGTGACAATTGAGCAAAAATTGTGGGAGGAGATAGGTTTTATAAGTTTTACAGGTTTTGAAAAAAACTGAGTGATGGACTTCATAATTTGTAATGAGTTTAAGTGGACTAAAGTTTCAGCAGTATTGGGGCTACAGTTTGGTGAAAGTTTCAAAACTGTAGCATGTACTGTTGATTTTGTAGGTATTTTGAAAGTTTTTGAAATTTAAACACTTATTGTGTCCCCCACCCCCAGGAGGAATATTGACATGTCCTTGGAATTTAGTAAATCTGGCATGGGGCCGGACATTTCTGTAAAGTTTGGTGAGTTTTCGCCCTTGGGAAGTATGACTTCCTCGGAAGAAAGAAAGAATTCCTAGGAATACAATAGTGCTTAACTGCCCGGACCCTAATTAGAGACAAAAAAAGGACTTGAAAGGAATAAAGATGATGCCAAGAGGAAAGGCAAGTTTTATAGGTGGATGGCGAGAAGTGAGAATTAAAAGAGTTTAAGGAAGTCTCCTCGAATGACTGTGGTATCGGGAGAGTCCAGGGAAGAAGAGAAATCGTCTGATGAAGGGCAGAAGGGGAGACGAGGACAGTGTGTCAGCGTCCAGGAGGAGGAGAAGGCACACGTAGGTGTTGGCATGTTAGGCCCGCTCCATCCCCACAGACGTAGCTGTAATCTGGGCCACATGTCCCACAAGGCCTGCTGGGTGATTCGTCTTAGTTAGGGAGCTGTCCGGGTGACTCTCTGTGGGCCACAACACATAATCATACACACACACACACACATTGGCAACATGTCTGGTTAAAGAACTGGAGCTGGAAACTTGATTGGGTGAACACACACGCACATACATTCACACAGCACAAAATTCTGCAAACACTTAAAATGTTAAAATCCTAGTGGGGACCTCTCACAGCTTACTCCTCACTTTAAACACAATCTATACGTGTCTACCTATCTATACGTGACTTTAACACTAATATAAGCTTTAATTTAATTAATTTATCTTCGTAGCAGCCTATACCCATTCTTGTCCGTACAGCTGTCAGCTACGCTCAGAGAGGGGAGGGCAGGGTGAGGGCTGTAAGTTATTTAAAACTTATAAACACTTCCTCGATAGGTGGAACTAAACCTGTAACACTGTACGGTAGAGCTTAAGGTAGTTTATTGATCATGCTCAAGTCCTCCAAACTCAAGGTATTTACACACCCTAATTTCAGTATATTTGACTGTTTTTTATCAGTTGTTACACGGGCCTTTGCATAAATATAGCCCAGTTTGGTAAACAAGGACTGCAACAACCCATTGTTGATATCATCTATCTGCCATTAACTGTTTTGATTAGAATAAAAAAAAAAAATTACCAAACGAGCAACCAAGTGACTGTTTGACAGCTTAAGTTTTTAGTCATCATGGGTCTGGTACATGGACATGTACTTTTAGCTCAGCAAAATCTTCTAATGAGGGGCATGTGATACGGTTCAAAGCTCCTGAAAGCTGGAGTGAAAGGACCCTGAGTTGAGATTGTTTTGCCGAATGTTAAAAAAGAGTTCTGAATCACATCAGTTCAGTGAAATTATTAAAACCAGTATTATGGAAATTACACACGTAGGACAAAATATAATTTATCATTCAGCCCCTGTTCTAGGTCTTTATTATGTAGACCTTAGCTTCACCCCAGTACAGTTGGAATATTTTGAATAAGGACTGTATTATGTTAACTTATATCCTGGCACATTTTAATTTGTTTAGATAATTGGGGCTACATTCTCTCTCCTTGTTAGTTTGCTTGTGTTTGCTCTACTGCAGTCCTTTTTTAAAATTTTGCTCAGTCCACACAGCTCAGTAATTAAGTTGGTGAAAACTGTATTTTCACCCCATAGCTGCTGGAAAGACTGAGAAAAAAAAATTACCAAGCTCCATAAAACTTCTGTGCTGTAAAGAAACCTTTCTCCGGATCGATCTGTCAGATTGAATGCATACCAGGCATTGTGTTTTATACAAACAGAGCTGTTGTTCTTTTTTATGGTGGACAGTGGATCAATTGAAGCCAACTTTCTGTGAGCACTTGTGTTTTGTGTTTACAGAGGCCGTCACTGACATCATCTTCGTGTTTGTTTCTGTTTCTTCTCTTTTCCTAAAATCTGAATCTCTGTTATGACCAAAGGGACAAAGGACATGAGTGTTGGCCTCTTCACATTGTTGACAGTGGTGAGAACCAATCCATACCGTGGGAAAATACATTAGTCATGTGTGTGTGTGTAAAAGCTGTATCGACTTTTCTGATGTACTCACTTTTCCTTTCCGGCTACTTATTCTTCATTTAGTGGCTTACTACAGTACATGTCCCACAATGCTTTTCAGTAGCCTCCAGAGAGCTTGTCTGAACTCCTGCCAGAGGTTTCACATTTACTCTGAGGTATTAATGGAAAGCGATCAAGCATTGAGTGTTTATTCTGGAAACAGATGTTTGATGCCGAGCCACTAAAATCTGATACTTTCTCTTGAATATCTTGGGTGGTTGGAATTGTTTCTGCCATGTCTTATTTTCTTTGTTCTGGAAATATCTTGAAACCTAAACTGAACCTTATAATCCTCATCCCAGGGTTAACCCGAAACCAAAATAGTGGCCTTAAAATACCGCACAAACTGGCTGAAATGTCTTCAGTTTATGCAAACACATAATTACACACACAAGAAAACTGGGCTTAACAAGGCGAACTCCCTGCTGGTACAAGTTGCATGCATGTTACTGCATCGAAATGGTTTTGTTTGTCTTTTCCTTTTCTGCCTTTCTCATTCTCTCTCTATCTCACACAAGCACACACTCTACTCTCATTCTGTGGATTAGATGGCCGTAATCGTGAACATTTCCGGTACAGCAAATTCCTCTCATTCTCCTTTTACCTCCCTTCTCATTCCAAAACTGATCTCAGGAGTTTTTGCCAGTCCTGTTTATGAGATTGTCTTTTAGATGATCCTCTGACCTGAATCATAGCCATTAGTTTGACTGTTTTTTGTGGGTTGCTTTGTTTCTAATGTGTGTGTCCACTCTCACAAATCTGCCATTAAAAAATACTGCTATCTTTGGTATTTTAAAGTTTATGTTGCCCTTAGATTTGAGGCTAAAGTTGGTTTTTAAATGGTATGGGTAACTTCATAAATTCATAAATTTTCTGGCAAAATTATTTAGTAATTCTCCCAAAATTGTATTTGTCAGAGAGGAACAGCCACTAAAACTGTATAGCTAGACTTCCTAAGATCACAATGCTACTTGTTAATAATTGACTATTCAGAATCTGAAAAAAAACATGTCTCATTTAAATCAATTCTGAGCTTGACAGGTACTTAAACACATAAAACATGTCTTTCCTTAAATCTGGTTTCCAAAAAATGGGAACCAAGAAGTTGACAGTGCTCTCCGGTGGATAAACTATGTAATAGTGACACTGATTTTGGCTTATCTTTGGCATATCTCTACTTCAAGTTCATGTTTCCTGTTTAAACCAGAAGTCATGTGGAGTGCTGTGCCACCACTGGTCAAACATCATTCCTTGTGTAATTAAGGTTTGGATCACTTATCCAAACATTTTTGCAAACAAGCGCCACACCTTCAAAGCCAATAGATATTGTCACCTCAGTGCACCTCAGAGAAAAACAATAAGGTTGTGTTTTGATCAATCATTTCCTTGTTACTCAGCAGGTAAGCCGACACCACAGTGCGTTTCCTGCTGTCACAGTTTACATATCATGAAAATAGTTCTGTCATCTTGCTATAAACATTGCAGGGCAGACACTCAGATGTATGTTACCTATTAACATTAAGAATCATGCACTTCTCCCACTCTCTGAATATTTTGCAGTAAAAACAGTGACCTCATAAATTGTCAGAAACTGATCACTTATTCATACAGCTGCTAAGTTGTCACACAAACAGAGACACAACATCAGTAAAGTAGTTCACTTTCCTGATTGATACGTGTGCCATAAGTACTCAGGTGTGAAATGTGATAATCAGCATCAGTCTTTTATAAATGATATCAGCCACAGGCCCTGTGTGTGTTCATATGTGTTCCTCACTCATTGTATAATTCAGTTGCTTATTAAAGGTTGTTGGCAGTTTGCTTGATGGCCTTGGACACGAGGTGTGTTTAATTTATTCTTCTGTGCGTCCCTGGGAGTGTTTTTATTCATCCCCTTGGTGTGCTCCTGGCATTATTAAAGACATTAATCACTGGGACCTGACGCCTTGTTTCAACACAGTCCTGGTCCCATAGTGCAGCCCCAAACACACACACACACGCACACACACACACACACACACACACACTCAACAGTGCCACAGCAGTGGTGACTTGAAAATACAGTATATTGTGGGTCCTTTTGAAATACGGAACAAATAAAAGTTTCAGAAGATGAAGATATTAAAACCGACTGAGCATGTGTGAGGGAAAGTATCAGTATATTCACCTTTCATATTTTATTTTAGCATTTCTTTATTAAAGTCAACTAAATAATCCATAACCTCCAATGTATTATTTAACAAGGGTTGGTGTTGACTTTTTCCTTGCAAGATATCTGAAGAGATCACATGAGCTTGCAAATCCATCTTGCCAAGCTTCAAGTTATGTGCTTGCAGCCAGTTGGTAAAGTACTTTGGATTCATGTTATCATTATCTTAAATGTTTTCTCTGCTATAGAAACTGGGTTAATGAAAGTGGTGAAAGAGAACCAAACTAAAGCTGTGGGCTATAAAACTAAAACCATAGGCTTAAAGATGCGGTAGCAGAGTACAGTGATATTTCTCTGTGGGTTCCTTGCTATGAAGAGTCATTGGTCACAATACATATCCTCATTTGATGCCTTGTTGATATAAGATGTTGATTTTAAGAAAATGTATGGCTTCAACTTCCAACTCCTAGTTTTTATTTACAGTAATTGTTTTCAAGCCAAAGTTTTACAAATTCAACTGACCATTGTCTGTTCTGAATTTCACAGGGGGTCTTTAGTTTCATCCTCTGCAGTGAAAGACTTTGATCCTCAGTCAGTTTCACCACGATTGAAGATGCTTGTAATGTTTAGGCAGCTCGACGGGAACGAAAGATATATATATTAAAAAGACCTTTTTGTGCGTGAGTTTCTGCAGTCATATATTTCAAGTTTGACCCTGAAATTCAATTTTGAACAGGACAACAGAATTAATGCCACTCCAAAGCAAAATATTGGAGTGCTGAAGAAGAAAAGCATTGGATGGCCCTTTATATTATTAAACAGACTCTGCAGAATACGTCACTTGTTGCATATTAACACTGTGAAACATCGATTTTGACATTGCTGCTTTTCACCCACGATCGTCTGATTGTTATTCCCTGAGTGTATTCTTTTTCCACATGAATACAACATTTCCTTTGCTGCTCCCCCTCGTCCAACTCGCAGCAACCTTTCCTTACCTCTGACTTTTGATGAGAAAGCTGTCGAGTTACCATGCTGTTTTGACGAGGAGCCTCCTGAGCTTCTTCTTTTCACGATTCTTTTCTCCACCCTGCCCTGGTCTCTCACTCCCAGCTGAGTGGTAGGTCCTCTGGGAGCAGAGCTGCCAGCATACCGACATAGTGTATGCTACTATATCACCTCTGTGTGTACAGATTATAACAAAAGAGAAGACTGCATTCACTAATGGTTCGGAATATTCATATTTAAAACAAGATGGAAGAAAGTGTAGTGGATTGGAGAGTTGCTGGCCTAACTTTAAATTTAGTGTGTTTTTGATGACTTGCTTTGACATTTGATGATAAAACTGAATCAATATTATCCAAACAATATATATTGGAGTTGATTATGGGACTAAACAGAACTTAACATTGTATTTTCCTCATTGTGATCGCAGTCCTTTGTAATTGAATCAAGTAGTACAAGAATGTATACTCTTTTGCTTCTCTCCTTCCTTTGTGAGTAAATGCACAGTGGTTATAATATGAATACTAACTAGGGCAGCGTTCTGCCAACCTGATCAGATTAAGTCAGTTGGCTGTTTCAGATCAGAGCTGTGTTTGATTTGCAAATGCACCAAATCAAGGAAGCAAAACAGTGCTGAGAAGTTTTGCTTGATTTCCTGCATTTATATTCTGGAATCGGAAGACTTTCTTGGGTGTACACATTCCAGTGCTTTATGCCTCCTCAGATTTTTTAAATTGCCGTGTGGTTGTAATTTGATTTCCTTCCTTTAACAAGTAAGATTTTCTCCTGTTTCATACATCTCAATGCTGCAAAAATACTTTGATAAGATTTGTACTTATATGGCTGTTTAGAAGGACAGGCTGTTTCTGTGGCGTGACAGGTTTGACATCTTTTATTCCAAATTCAAAACATTTCAGGTTGTATCTTTGCTATTACTTACAAACTAAGTCAGTGCCAAAGGAGCACTTCCTTTCTACATAAAGGCTTGGGGATAAAAAAGGCCATATACATGTTGACTTGAGTAAAACTAAAAAGGACATGGCGTCATTTTCGCTCTTGTCAGCGGACAGCAGCAGCAGCAGCAGCAGTTCTGGTCAAGCTGCTGAATCCTTGGCAGCAGTGTCAAACAGTCCACCACGTCTCAGGCCAAATCCCATTCCATCTTAACTGCTTGAATAAACCCGCGCCAGGAGCCAAATATGGAAGTACTTCACTTTTACAGCCAACAAAATCAGACACCTAGGAGACATCGTAACCCCTCGGCTTAAAACTGCCAGAAGGCTGTCCAGTCAGATGTGTTTTAACAGAAAATCTCAGTACAGAAAATCTAATTGAGCAACACTTGTAGCAGATAGTTACTCAAGGAAAAACTGTTCCTTCTTTTTATAGCCCATTTCAGAAAAAAAAAACAATAACATGAGTTTCACTAGTTTGAGAAAGATCCACAAAAACATAATTAAGAGTCCTCAGTCAGGTATATATTAATATATATAATATATTTATTATATATATATTAATTCTGATATAGATAATAAGGGTGCTCCAATTAATCAGACAAATTGATTGTTATTGTCAGATTTCTGGGTTTTTTTTAATCTATAAAAATAATAAAATTTATTTCCTCAGCATTTTAAAAGGTTGTTTTTTATTGTGCCACTAGTAACTTAAACTATAGATTACAATAAAGTAAAGAAATGTCCTTTTGATTGGTGGCAGGTGATCGTTATCAGTCGATAAAGCTTCTAGCAGTCAGCCCTAAAGATCCTGGTCATAGCACCCTTACTAAATGGTGCCAAAAATAGCAAAAAAGTGGCACTCATCAAAGAAAAACACAAGTCATACATCATAAGAAATGGACAGTGTTCGTTTAAATAAAAGCATTGTTAAAGCCCATTATGAGTTCTATGGCAGGTTAAAAAAACAACCCCACTTCACTGGTAGGGTTAGTGTTAGGGTTTAAAGACAAAGGCCGAAAGTAATGCCACACATACACCAAAAAATTACCTTTTAAAGGAGTCATCACCCGGAAATCGCAATTTCACTCGTTAAATCATGCATATTGGTGTTGGACCTCTGTTGAAACTTGCCTGAAAAGCTGGAGTTTGAAAGTGGCTTATTTTTATCGCTTTGGCTCTTTTTCCGAACAGGAATAGCGCACAATAGTGCGCGTTCCTAAAGCACGAGATTTTGACTCTGCTCCTGTGGTGACGTTACCACAGGAGGCTACTTGCATAATCATCGGCTCACAGCCGTCCTCAGCCAGACTTTCTGAGTGAGCACGCCGAATCTGCTTATTTCTCTGTCATTTTCACGCCATACATCGTCACCGCCAGCATTAAAACTCAGGTCTTACATGTAAAACACAAGTGTGAAAAGTAAGAAGGAAAAAAAAAAGTATTTACCATTCAGAGACATCCTGCTGTAAACGTGTCTCTTCCACTGTCTCTGCCTCTTCACTCTCCCGTTCGGGTTCCAACTCCGGCACATAAATGCCTGAATTCCGTAAGGTTCGTCATTTAGTGTGTGCGCCATGACAGGGGGCTGTTTATGTTTTGGAGTCTGTGTGCATGCAGGCTCGCCCCCCATTCCGGCTTTGTCCTTCCTGCGGCCAATCAACGCGCGCCTCATTACATATTAATACAATGCACATCCGGACCGGTCAAAATCTCGCGCATAATCTCGCGTGAGAAAGTCGCGGTATGAAAAAGTGTCAGAACAAGCTCTATGTTTGATTTTTTTTATTATTTTTTTTTCTAATAAGTTTTAAGAATTGATCCAAAGCGATCCAAGAGGGACTGGATATGTAAAAAACCAGGTGATGACTCCTTTAAGGACATGATCAACTAGTTTTATAGAGGTCATCCCCCAGTTTTACATCCAGATATATTTGCTCTTTTGCCCTGGTTTTACAGTTGAATAGTCATGAAGTTATTTAAAGCGACACCAGCCCTCTGCACACATCAGTAGAGGCTCAAAGTGGGATAGAGGGTAACATTAGAAAAACTCAAACTGTGTGAGTTGACATCAGTGCACTGACAACACGCTTGTGTTACCAGCTGAGCCTGTGATACCTTATTCTGTAAGGCACAAAAGCAATGAGAAAAACTGAATCCTTAAACGTTAGTCCAGCTTAGAGGGATGACTCACTACTGTTTAGGAGTGAGTGAGTTTGTATTTTCGACTTTAAAATTACATTTCGTAACTCTAGTGAGCAGAGAATCGTCAATGCGGCCAAAGTTAGATCATTTTCTTCGGGAGTTGCTTTAGCCTGTGAGTTTGTGTAGTGGTGCAGGAATACCCTTAATGTATGAAGGGGAAACTGTGCTGGATACTTTGCATGTGCACATCCCAATAATTCTGCACAATTAGTTTCACAACTGTAATTAGTCATGTTTAATCAGATGTAAGCTGATTCTTTCAGACTTGTTTATTTTCATCTGTGAATTGGCCCAAAGTCCATTGTGTCGAAGCATTAAAGCAGTGTTAAATTGTTTTCATCGCGCCTACTTTAAATATTCATTGTGTCTGCCAGAAATACTTCTCCTTCAGCACCAGACTTCACATCTCATTGCATTTTTATTTAGAGTTTTAATCCCCATTGGAATAGATTCACTGGAAGGTATCTTCCAACTACATTCTTACATACTCCAAGTGACCTTCCAGAAAAGCTAAATGAGGTCAAGAATCTGTGTAATCTTCCTCAAACTACAGATGGAAAACATCAATGTGGCTGCAAGCAACAATAAGGCAGCCAGTGAACGATATTGGCAAAAGATTACACGGACAAAAGGAGTCAGACAGGAAGCAGCGAAAGCTGGGAATAAAGGAAGGAAGGAAGGAGAGAAGGGCTTAGCTCCAGGTGCTTGCTATAAATGTCTTATCGGAGCTTTACATATCAATAAGAGTGGTTAGATTTTGAAAATCAGTATTGAATGTTTAATCTGAAACCAAGCAACTTTATAGACAATATTAAGAATTTGTGACCTATATGAACATATCTACCTGAGTCATGTAGAGAGATTTTCATCAGCAGTGGTAGTTGTTTAACAATGAAGACAGCAACTCCCATGATCCCACACTACTCTGTTGTTTTGATTTGGAGACTACTTGTGGCAGAAATCTCATACAGTGTTCCAGATTCCTGAAAATTTAGGCAGAATCATGGCTGCAGTTGATAAAAATGAATCAGTGTATCATTTTACACTTTTCTTTGTCCTTTATGATGTACATGGAATATCTTCATGGGTTTTTGGACTGGACCTTTTGCTGCAGGACATGATATTGAGCCATTAGTATTTTACACGAGAAAGAAATTGTCACATTAATTCCTAAAGAAAATATTCTTTAGTTGTAGCCCAAATCCATAACTTTCCTTACTCTTATTCATTAGGTTAAACTCAGGTTAATGTTGTCGGATATCATTGTGTACATGGTCGAAATAACAGCCGCTCTATACCTGAGAAACAGTTCTGTTCCTGAATGTTGTTGCTGTGTAAAAATAGTCAATGTTTGCTGTCAAAAGTGACAATATTACCTTTGTTGGTTGCAGCATCTTTTTGAAAGGTTGGCCAAGAATATGTGATCCCCTCTCTACAAGGAGAAATGTCGTCTAATGAGGTGCTGTGGTTCTTTCTTTCTCAGGTATTCCGTAGGAAGGCGGTGGAGCTGGGTGAAAAGCTGCTGCCAGCCTTCAAAACGCCCACCGGCATCCCCTGGGCTCTGCTTAACCTCAAGAGGTAGAACACACACACACACACGTGTAGACACTCACTCACTCGTTCTCTCACAGTAGTCCACTCTGGTGGTATTTGAGGCAGCAGGTCTGTTTTTATGGTTTGATACTTTAAAGAGCTCTTTGGTCTGAGGCTTGATGTGAGTCTGCTGAACACAGGCTCTCTCTGTTCCGCTCTCCCACACTGAGCAGAGATGTTTTAGTTTTACATGACAGAGCAGACTTGTCAGACAGAAGCTGTTTGGTTTTTCATCCAGGACTACATGCCAGCGGCTGGCTCTGAAACTAAACTACAACTCAAAAGACAAACCAAAAGTTTGTGAGTACTCTGACAAGGTTGTAGGCCACAGTCAGCCTTTACCAACGCACTGTGACACGCTGTCAAGGGGCTGCCTCTGGGTTTGACTGCTGCCCTCGCACATGCAGAAATACATGTCAGTTAATAATGGAGATATGAATCCAGTTTGCTCTTTTGTTACAGAACAATCACCGCTGATGTGTTGGGTAGGATTCGGCAAGATTTCATGTTGAACTTCTCTTCTAGTGGTTGTATTTACACAAGAGGGATTGGGATTTTTATCTAGAGTACTAAAATGTAAAGCAGATTAACATACATCAGCTTAGCTTTAGTGAAGTTGCTTTATGTTATAAAACCATGATGTTGAAAAAGGTGCCTTTTTAAGGACAAAGGAAAATAAGGAAAAAGACATGGCTACTGTACTACAGTTGTCCAGAGTTAGTGATCATATCTTGCTTTTTGTGTTTTTGCCTTGTCTTGTGTAACATTTTTGTACATGTAAAAGGGCTGTAAAGTGAAAAAGCCCAAGGTCCACTGCCTGAAATGCCTGGTCTGGAGTTCAGCCTTTACCTCTTTAATTTGTTTCTTTTTTGTCATGTTACATCATTTGTTACAGTTTTAATCCTCATAATTTGAGAAGCTGCTCCCCGAAAATGTTTTAACGCTCAGACGTGGGCCTGAATTGAGTAGTTGTGCAACCAAAAAGTGCTGCAAACTAATGATTTTTTATCATTTCTTTTAGATATGTTTTTTTTTTTTTTTTTTTTTTTTTTACATATAAATATCAGTCAGTAATTTTGTCTGTTAATCGTCAAATAAAAGATTTAAAAGAGTACCAGGATCTCTCAGTTTGGGGAGTATCCAAGGTCCTTCCACAGTCAATGCTGTGAGATTTTAACCATGATGAAAAACATGTACAAAAACAACACAAAAATGACTTTACTCACATTACAGTTCAGCTATCACCTGTTTTGATATCAGTGTCTGTCTCGAAGAACGCTTAAAGCATGAAGAACATTTGTAGGTCTGTTCCTCCGTGATGAAGGGGAACTTTTTATTTCTCCTCCATTTTCTTTCTATCTGTCTCTCCCCAGAGAGGGACTCGACACTGCTGTTTGTCAGCCGTTAATTAAAAGGCAGGTTGTCCTGACGATAAACGTGCTGTGACAAATTAATTTTCTTTCTGTCTGTATGGGTGAATGGACTCTGCCCCCCGTATCCTCCTCTATGGAGTTAGAAACACCCCAGGGAGAGAGAGAGAGTGTGTGTGTGTGTGTGTGTGTGTGTGTGTGTGTGTGTGTGTGTGTGTGTGTGTGTGTGTGTGTGTGTGTGTGTGTGTGTGTGTGTGTGTGTGTACATTAATGTGTGTGTGCGTGTGCGTGTACATTAATGTGTGTGCGCATGCATGATCCCCTAGAGGCCTGAGCAGATTGCCAGTGATGATGACTTTACCTGCATGACTGAGCTATGATAGCTTGGAAGCACACACACACTTACTGCCAACATCCCTGCACACACTCATATTACCATGCACACGTTGCACAATGACACATACACACAGCTCCACAGTATCCGATGTGCCCCTGAGTAGAAAACTCAAACTCCTGTGTTTTGTTGAAAGTTTTCTCCTCTGATGTGACGTGTCCTCATGTGACAGAAGAGCTACCAAGGAAGAGTTAGGTAGGCTTTCTAGGAGAACCAGTAATTTGTGTAAATGCATGTTTTTCGATTTCATGATCCGATTTCTGGAAATGACTTTGGAGGAGCAATATTTAGCCACGCTGCACTTTCATCCAAATTGGCAGTTACACATGCATCAGTGCACGTCTATGGTGTTCACAGTACAGTGGACTGGAACAATCGCTTACAAGCTTCATGAAAGAGAGCAGTCATACAGCAAAATGGGAATTAGGGAAGTCAAACATGATCAAGGTTGGTAATCGGACTGTACTGTTTTTAGTGTCCAAGGTGGTACTGTCACTTCTCCAGAATCAGCTGATACTCGTTAGTCCAGCAAAAGTGAATACAAGGAAGTAGACAAAATGTTCATACTTTTCAATTTTTTAACTTAAAATATTAAAAATATTTTGGCAGGCTGTCTTGCTCAAGCCAAATGCTAAAAATCTTTTCTTACCAGTTAGCACTGTTGCCTCACAGCAAGAAGGTCATGGGTTCAATTCCCAGCTGAGGCAGGAACTTTCTGTGTAGAGTTGTCATGTTCTCGCAATGCTTGTGTGGGTTTATCCAGGTCATCCCATTTCCCCACCAATCAAAACATGTATACTGGGTTTATTCTCCAGTCAGTACCCTTGACCAAAGAAACTGACAGGGCATTGTGCGTTGGCTACCTAGTGCTCCTCAGAAAGTGGCTACCTTGCAATTTGAGATGATACCTTGATAATCATTTTAAAAATCAATTCATAGCCCTTTGAATTGGTAAAACAAATACTGAGGTGCCTAGAGATTGCCTCCCATAATCATTCTACATTTATCACAGACATATTTTCCATTCGTATCACTTCTTTAGTTAATTTGAAAATGAAGCTGCCTTCTTGTCTGTATTTCACTTATTTTTTTGCTTTAAGTTGTTGTTACATTTTCTATCACATCCCTGCTTTGGCTGTAGCTTACAGTTCCCAAGTAACGGTGTAAGGGCTCTACATCACAAACCTCCTTTAATCAAAATGAATAAAAACAGAAAGATTTTACGACTTTGTAAACAGTTACTCAGGATGGCACAGATAATGAACGCAGTTCAGGAACAAAAGCTTGAACATATGTGAATTTTAGGTTGAATATCTGTAGGATTGTAAGGTGTATGTAAAATTTCCCAGTATTTAAATATGCTTTATTTGCTTGGGTACAGGTTCTACATAGATAGAGGTGAATGAGTAGTTGAGCAGAAACACCAGTGAAGTACTTTTGAAGCAGTGTACTTAAGAGCTGTTAGACTGCCTACATAACCTTGACCCAGATTGAAGCAGGATAAATCTGTAAAAAAAAAAAAAAAAAACACTCACACACACTCACTCACACACACACACTTGCAAATGAGGCCCAATTATCATCTCTCCTTCATCCCCATTTCTCCCCCCTTTTCCTCACTCTCTTTCCTCTCTTTCATTTAAAAAAAAAACTTTCATTCCATGTACCACTCTCCTGTACTCCCTCTCCGTCCTTCCTCAGTCCATCCATCTTGCCTTGAGTGACCCAGAATCTTCTTCTGTTTCGGGACACCGTGTTGTTGGTCCACTCTTCACTCCATGGCCTTGTTCTCTTTCCCTCTTTGCAGTTATCTTTTTTATCACTCTACCCTGCAGCTACCTGAAAAGCCCAAAAGGGGCCACAAGAATTAAGGCCACAGTTTCCAAGGTGATGCTGCTTCTACATCAAATAAACCTTGTTTGATCAATTACTCTGTGTTAAAGTTTGCGTCTGTCTGGGAAATTAATATTAGTCCCAAGGTAAACTAAAGATAATTTTTTATCAAAGTGTCCACATGATTTTAGTTTATTATTGAAGATGAACATTTTGCATTGGACAGATACTAAATCTACTTGTAAATGAGTACAAACTGCTTCAAGGAGTTTCAATGTACGTGGCTGTTGACTCTTGAAGTAATTTAACAAGTTTTCGTCATAAATTGAAAGTATGGTTTTGCTGCCCTCTCTGGTTCAGAGTTTCCACACGAACTATATAAAATATGGATGGAGCTTCTTGGTCTGAAAAGTAAAGCAGATGTGTAGGTGCCTTCAAACTGCATTCTTTCTAATGGTCTTCACTGGTTGCACAAAGAAGTCTGAGTCTGTGTAAGCTTTTGAGAAAATGAGTTTGCTTCTTACACGTTTTATTATCTCAGGAAACAGTTTCTTAATGCTTTTATGGTCTCAGTAGCCATTTTTATACTGGGCAGCAACCTTCCAATTTGGCTGTCCTTTTTTGCGGCTAGGTCCACAAATTTAAACAGACCGCGGAAAATTGGGCCTTCTGTTTTGACAAAAAACAAAATGGTGATGACTATAATTTTAAAAGTCAGGATTTCCAAATGGTAGTCCCCAAAACCTCTAGCGGTAGCTCATATTACAGACTCTGTGGCTGCAGCAGGACGTTTACCGTGTACTACCGTGTAGCTAATACTAGCTCCTGCTAACTGTAAAGGTAACTTACAGTTCTTCTGCAACTGTAGATACTATCAAGATGTGGCAACACTTACCTGTGGCTTGGGCGCAGTTGCTGGGTCCAGTCTGGTTGGGACTAATCCTTTTACGAGGGTCAGTGTTGAGGCAAAGCCAGCTTTGTACTGACCCTCGTTACTGAAGCAGTCCGATGTGAAGTGGTTAGCACACACAAACAAACTTACATGAACCGTAGCCGGCACGTTGTCGTTAAAAATGAAATGCAACCACTGTCTCTTCTGTTGTTCTGTAGCTTGGACAGAATATAGGCACTTATGTTGATTTATACGACCAACAACAGAGCAATTAGCGTGTCTAGCTCTGAGCGTCAACATTGCGAAACACTGCTATCTTGCCGCAGGACACACCAAACTTCACCTCGGGGATGAACGTTTACCTCTCGGATGTCTCCGGGGAGAGGGGGGAGTGTTTTTGCACAGAGGAGGCCGGCCTATGAAAATCTCTTCTGTCGTTACGTAACGACAGCAGCTGAATCTGAACAGACTGTAGGAGCTCCATTTTACCAGTGGGTGGGCTGCAGAGACCATGCAGGACTCGTTTGCTTTCCTCATTCTAGGAGTTGGCAGGCTCAGGGAGGACCAGTTTATATATGTAGAGACCAGAGAAAACGTGTTTTTCATAATATGGGACCTTTGATATGTTGGGATCAAGAGATGTTGAACAGAATACTGAAGTGGAAATCTGTATTCAGAGAAATTCATGCACCAATAAGCCATTCCATGAAAGACTGGTAACAAACTAAGATAAAGCAACATGTATGTTTGCGGAAGCCCTCTGAATTAGTCATGAAAGAAGTTCAAAAGAAATGTTCATAGAATTATTCATCAGGATGATCAGTGGGAAAGCTCGTTTTGATGTGAAGTTGATCTATCTTTAGGAGACACTGGAAACAGCCTGAACTTGGCCACTTATGAGGTCTGATAAATCAGGGGTACAGTACCTCAGACAGGATCAGAGGCTGGCCCTGGATCCTCCCCCTCACTCTCTGTGTACAAACCCATTGATTACCACTAACTGAGTGGAAAATGCTGCTAAGATCTGATTGATTAATCTAATTGATCTGCCACAAACTCTGGTGGCACCACAGCTAGGTGGAAAGAGGCCATTTGTCCATGAATCTTGCTTTGAAGGAATTACAAAAAGCTGCATATCTGCGATATTAGAGATGTCTCTGCTGGTGAAATATTCGATTAAATTAACCATATTAGATAAAACATTCCTGATTTAATTCTTGTATGTTTGATTTAATTCTTGGGTTTTCTCATCTCTCTCATTGATCAAACATACAACAGTTGGTGAAGAAATGTTTAATTGTTCAATTAGTTAAAAGATTCGGCAGTTTGGCTTAAAGCTTTTGGATTGGACAAAGTTCTGAGCGTTCTGAACAAAAGTGGGCATTAACAGAGAATAAACAGCCAATGTTAGTTAATTAAAAGCTGCGTAGATTTGTCTTACTTTGGAAAAGCCTCAGAAATGTTTTTACAGCAATCTCAGTTGTCTTTGTATAACTGAATAATGATGAATAATGCTATTTTCAAGGCAGACAGGGAAAAGGTTTTGGCAAAGTCAGGCAGTAATTACATAACACATATGTCACTTGATTAAAGATCCAGGATTTAGTGGTAGACACTGTTGTAAAAAGTATCCAAAAGTCCAACTTGAGTTAAAGTAAATATGTTTTTTTAAATAATACTTTGGTAAAAGTGAGTCACCCATATAATAAGTAGTTGAGTAAAAGTGTTGAGTATCCGATATTGAATGTGCTAAGATATCAAAAGTATATGTAAAAGTAAATTATACATAGGATTAATGTACTGTCTGTATGATCTGTAAACTATGGATCAAAAGATTATCAGCCTTTTGATTAACAGATCGGACATTCAGCTTTTTCTCATCATCAGAATGAGTCTTCTTGTTAATGTGATTGCTGTTGAAATAAATTAATTTAAAAATGCCCTTCTTTGGCTCTGATGCAGTCTGCAAACAGCAAAATAACCAGTAACACAGAATATCAAATGAATGTAGTGGTGTAAAAATCACATTAGTTGCCTCCACAATGTAGTGGAGTGGAAGTGTAAAGTAGCATGAAATGGAAAAGAAGTACTAAAAATTGTATTTAAAGTAAAGGAAAGTTACAGTCCATCACTGGTGGCATCGAGCGGTGAGGTTGCAGATAGCAACAAACTGACCCCTTGTCTTACCCTCAACCACAGTGGCCATGAAAAATGCAAAAAGCCTTCTCTAAAAAGAGATGTAGCGAATTCTAGGTTACGAAAACACAATTCTTAAATTCAGATGATTGTACATGAATTACAACACTGCTATAAATATTATGCTCCATTTCTGCCCCCTAAATATTATACTTTGCACATAAAATCAATTGATGAAAACATCACATTGTTTTACAGCGAAGCAATAATGGAACATTCTTCCGTCAGACATTTGTAGAGTTTGCCTATATCTAGCCATACTGCATGTGCATGTGTGGCTTCTTACAATGTTAAGTTGCATAGCAGCACATTACATCTTACTGCTTCCCCTGCTTTCTTCCTCTCTTACTTTTGCACACAAACACACACAGACACTAGTTTCCCAGTCGTTATCTGCTGCAGCCAGTATGTCCCATAGCTCTTCTATTAACATTCAGACTGATAAAGCCCTCGCAAATCACTCCCACTGCACTGCATACTGACTGG